>NW_027136311.1:1200000-1512100 GCF_039906515.1 Pseudorca crassidens
TGGCAATTTACATCCCGCCCATCAGCATAACAAGGCTCCCAGTTCTCCATGGCCTGTCCTGCCTTTCTGGATTTTACACTTTTTTCAGATGGCCCTTTTGACTGGGGGCAAGTGAGACTTCATTGTAGTGCAGATTTCCTTTGCAAGCTTGCTTGGTTGGCCAAAAAGGGCGTATGCGTTTTTTCCTGAATATATTCAGGACAAAACGCATACGCCCTTTTTGGCCAAGTGCATCATTGTGGACGTTCTGCCTCTTTTCCTATGCTTTCAATGCAATTCCAGTCTACCTCCTGAAATCGGTTTCCTGTAATTCTGCCCCGCTTTCAAGTCCTCTTGGCAGCCTTACTTCAGTATATTTTTGGACGATAGCTGTCATTTATAACTCTGCAGGTTTGTGAATTACAGTGCCCCTGAGCTCCTTTCTTCAACTCGCTTTCTTTTGAGCTGGCCGCAACACCGCAGGATGGCTTCAGGCCCTAATCTGGTTCCGGCACGGCACGCTGAGCCTTTGGTTAATTCCTCTTCCTGGTGGGAAATGAGAGTTAAATTTGCCCGTCCAGACACCTCCAGCTAGTCTCTCATTGGTTCTCGCTATTCCTGTTCATCTTCCGCAGAAATTGCAAACTGGGCCAAACAGGAGGTTAAAGGGACTGACTCTCCAAGTCGGGAGGGTGTTAGTAAAGCGTCTGGAATGTTGCACCCGAGTACCAGGGTACGAAAACTGAGACATATTTGAACACGTCTCCCGATCACATGGTTGATCATACTCTAGGTTCCACATGCATGTTTTAGCTGAAGGAAGAATACCTTAAACCTGGGTAGTTGAAACCCGTGGAATGGGTACCATGCAATATGACTTCAAAGGGTCTTCATTTGCTCACCGAACCTCTCCAATCCTATCACTGCTGCGTTTATGCCCCTGTACACATGCTTGATTCTCTTTCGGAGACATAGCAATCCATAGGTTTTAAGATACTTACTAGTCAGGTACATTCTTAGGCATTTAATATGCGGTGTTGAGTCCATTTCGTTGAGCAAGGAGTAGCTCTTGTCTATTCCATATTTGGCTTAAGGAACTTTATCTGTGTTCATTTCAATCTCTGGTTTTATGCAGCACCCCAACTCACCTTTACCCTTAAGCAAGCATAAGTTGGTTTTCTAAATTTGAGACCCTGTTCTGTTCTGTAATTCAGTTCCTGTGTAGCCAAGTTTACATTCCGTGTATTACTGATATCTTATGATGTTTCTTTTTCTGTGTGACTTATTTCAGTTAGAATCATCATACCTGAATCCACTCATTGTGCTGCTCAGGGCCTGATGACATAGATTTCATTGCTGAGTGATATTGCTTTGTAAGTAAATACCACAACTTCTTTATCCATTTTTCACTTTCTGCGATGTTGAACTTGTACTGTAAACGAGGTTCTTGTAAACAGAGGCGTCCCAATGTTTGGGGTGGCTGTGTCTTTTTGATTTTAATTTCCCTAAGCTATAGGACAATAAGTGGAAGTGCCCTAGGCTCTGTTGCTTTGTTTTTTAGATGTTTCAGGAAACACCATACACTTCTCCCGAGTGTCTGTTGGCAATTTACATCCCGCCCATCAGCATAACAAGGCTCCCAGTTCTCCATGGCCTGTCCTGCCTTTCTGGATTTTACACTTTTTTCAGATGGCCCTTTTGACCGGGAGCAAGTGAGACTTCATTGTAGTGCAGATTTCCTTTGCAAGCTTGCTTGGTTGGCCAAAAAGGGCGTATGCGTTTTTTCCTGAATATATTCAGGAAAAAACGCATACGCCCTTTTTGGCCAAGTGCATCATTGTGGACGTTCTGCCTCTTTTCCTATGCTTTCAATGCAATTCCAGTCTACCTCCTGAAATCGGTTTCCTGTAATTCTGCCCCGCTTTCAAGTCCTCTTGGCAGCCTTAATTCAGTATATTTTTGGACGATAGCTGTCATTTATAACTCTGCAGGTTTGTGAATTACAGTGCCCCTGAGCTCCTTTCTTCAACTCGCTTTCTTTTGAGCTGGCCGCAACACTGCAGGATGGCTTCAGGCCCTAATCTGGTTCCGGCACGGCACGCTGAGCCTTTGGTTAATTCCTCTTCCTGGTGGGAAATGAGAGTTAAATTTGCCCGTCCAGACACCTCCAGCTAGTCTCTCATTGGTTCTCGCTATTCCTGTTCATCTTCCGCAGAAATTGCAAACTGGGCCAAACAGGAGGTTAAAGGGACTGACTCTCCAAGTCGGGAGGGTGTTAGTAAAGCGTCTGGAATGTTGCACCCGAGTACCAGGGTACGAAAACTGAGACATATTTGAACACGTCTCCCGATCACATGGTTGATCATACTCTAGGTTCCACATGCATGTTTTAGCTGAAGGAAGAATACCTTAAACCTGGGTAGTTGAAACCCGTGGAATGGGTACCATGCAATATGACTTCAAAGGGTCTTCATTTGCTCACCGAACCTCTCCAATCCTATCACTGCTGCGTTTATGCCCCTGTACACATGCTTGATTCTCTTTCGGAGACATAGCAATCCATAGGTTTTAAGATACTTACTAGTCAGGTACATTCTTAGGCGTTTAATATGCGGTGTTGAGTCCATTTCGTTGAGCAAGGAGTAGCTCTTGTCTATTCCATATTTGGCTTAAGGAACTTTATCTGTGCTCATTTCAATCTCTGGTTTTATGCAGCACCCCAACTCACCTTTCCCCTTAAGCAAGCATAAGTTGGTTTTCTAAATTTGAGACCCTGTTCTGTTCTGTAATTCAGTTCCTGTGTAGCCAAGTTTACATTCCGTGTATTACTGATATCTTATGATGTTTCTTTTTCTGTGTGACTTATTTCAGTTAGAATCATCATACCTGAATCCACTCATTGTGCTGCTAAGGGCCTGATGACATAGATTTCATTGCTGAGTGATATTGCTTTGTAAGTAAATACCACAACTTCTTTATCCATTTTTCACTTTCTGCGATGTTGAACTTGTACTGTAAACGAGGTTCTTGTAAACAGAGGCGTCCCAAACTTTGGGGTGGCTGTGTCTTTTTGATTTTAATTTCCCTAAGCTATAGGACCATAAGTGGAAGTGCCCTAGGCTCTGTTGCTTTGTTTTTTAGATGTTTCAGGAAACACCATACACTTCTCCCGAGTGTCTGTTGGCAATTTACATCCCGCCCATCAGCATAACAAGGCTCCCAGTTCTCCATGGCCTGTCCTGCCTTTCTGGATTTTACACTTTTTTCAGATGGCCCTTTTGACCGGGGGGAAGTGAGACTTCATTGTAGTGCAGATTTCCTTTGCAAGCTTGCTTGGTTGGCCAAAAAGGGCGTATGCGTTTTTTCCTGAATATATTCAGGAAAAAACGCATACGCCCTTTTTGGCCAAGTGCATCATTGTGGACGTTCTGCCTCTTTTCCTATGCTTTCAATGCAATTCCAGTCTACCTCCTGAAATCGGTTTCCTGCAATTCTGCCCCGCTTTCAAGTCCTCTTGGCAGCCTTACTTCAGTATATTTTTGGACGATAGCTGTCATTTATAACTCTGCAGGTTTGTGAATTACAGTGCCCCTGAGCTCCTTTCTTCAACTCGCTTTCTTTTGAGCTGGCCGCAACACCGCAGGATGGCTTCAGGCCCTAATCTGGTTCCGGCACGGCACGCTGAGCCTTTGGTTAATTCCTCTTCCTGGTGGGAAATGAGAGTTAAATTTGCCCCTCCAGACACCTCCAGCTAGTCTCTCATTGGTTCTCGCTATTCCTGTTCATCTTCCGCAGAAATTGCAAACTGGGCCAAACAGGAGGTTAAAGGGACTGACTCTCCAAGTCGGGAGGGTGTTAGTAAAGCGTCTGGAATGTTGCACCCGAGTACCAGGGTACGAAAACTGAGACATATTTGAACACGTCTCCCGATCACATGGTTGATCATACTCTAGGTTCCACATGCATGTTTTAGCTGAAGGAAGAATACCTTAAACCTGGGTAGTTGAAACCCGTGGAATGGGTACCATGCAATATGACTTCAAAGGGTCTTCATTTGCTCACCGAACCTCTCCAATCCTATCACTGCTGCGTTTATGCCCCTGTACACATGCTTGATTCTCTTTCGGAGACATAGCAATCCATAGGTTTTAAGATACTTACTAGTCAGGTACATTCTTAGGCATTTAATATGCGGTGTTGAGTCCATTTCGTTGAGCAAGGAGTAGCTCTTGTCTATTCCATATTTGGCTTAAGGAACTTTATCTGTGCTCATTTCAATCTCTGGTTTTATGCAGCACCCCAACTCACCTTTCCCCTTAAGCAAGCATAAGTTGGTTTTCTAAATTTGAGACCCTGTTCTGTTCTGTAATTCAGTTCCTGTGTAGCCAAGTTTACATTCCGTGTATTACTGATATCTTATGATGTTTCTTTTTCTGTGTGACTTATTTCAGTTAGAATCATCATACCTGAATCCACTCATTGTGCTGCTAAGGGCCTGATGACATAGATTTCATTGCTGAGTGATATTGCTTTGTAAGTAAATACCACAACTTCTTTATCCATTTTTCACTTTCTGCGATGTTGAACTTGTACTGTAAACGAGGTTCTTGTAAACAGAGGCGTCCCAAACTTTGGGGTGGCTGTGTCTTTTTGATTTTAATTTCCCTAAGCTATAGGACCATAAGTGGAAGTGCCCTAGGCTCTGTTGCTTTGTTTTTTAGATGTTTCAGGAAACACCATACACTTCTCCCGAGTGTCTGTTGGCAATTTACATCCCGCCCATCAGCATAACAAGGCTCCCAGTTCTCCATGGCCTGTCCTGCCTTTCTGGATTTTACACTTTTTTCAGATGGCCCTTTTGACCGGGGGGAAGTGAGACTTCATTGTAGTGCAGATTTCCTTTGCAAGCTTGCTTGGTTGGCCAAAAAGGGCGTATGCGTTTTTTCCTGAATATATTCAGGAAAAAACGCATACGCCCTTTTTGGCCAAGTGCATCATTGTGGACGTTCTGCCTCTTCTCCTATGCTTTCAATGCAATTCCAGTCTACCTCCTGAAATCGGTTTCCTGCAATTCTGCCCCGCTTTCAAGTCCTCTTGGCAGCCTTACTTCAGTATATTTTTGGACGATAGCTGTCATTTATAACTCTGCAGGTTTGTGAATTACAGTGCCCCTGAGCTCCTTTCTTCAACTCGCTTTCTTTTGAGCTGGCCGCAACACCGCAGGATGGCTTCAGGCCCTAATCTGGTTCCGGCACGGCACGCTGAGCCTTTGGTTAATTCCTCTTCCTGGTGGGAAATGAGAGTTAAATTTGCCCCTCCAGACACCTCCAGCTAGTCTCTCATTGGTTCTCGCTATTCCTGTTCATCTTCCGCAGAAATTGCAAACTGGGCCAAACAGGAGGTTAAAGGGACTGACTCTCCAAGTCGGGAGGGTGTTAGTAAAGCGTCTGGAATGTTGCACCCGAGTACCAGGGTACGAAAACTGAGACATATTTGAACACGTCTCCCGATCACATGGTTGATCATACTCTAGGTTCCACATGCATGTTTTAGCTGAAGGAAGAATACCTTAAACCTGGGTAGTTGAAACCCGTGGAATGGGTACCATGCAATATGACTTCAAAGGGTCTTCATTTGCTCACCGAACCTCTCCAATCCTATCACTGCTGCGTTTATGCCCCTGTACACATGCTTGATTCTCTTTCGGAGACATAGCAATCCATAGGTTTTAAGATACTTACTAGTCAGGTACATTCTTAGGCGTTTAATATGCGGTGTTGAGTCCATTTCGTTGAGCAAGGAGTAGCTCTTGTCTATTCCATATTTGGCTTAAGGAACTTTATCTGTGTTCATTTCAATCTCTGGTTTTATGCAGCACCCCAACTCACCTTTCCCCTTAAGCAAGCATAAGTTGGTTTTCTAAATTTGAGACCCTGTTCTGTTCTGTAATTCAGTTCCTGTGTAGCCAAGTTTACATTCCGTGTATTACTGATATCTTATGATGTTTCTTTTTCTGTGTGACTTATTTCAGTTAGAATCATCATACCTGAATCCACTCATTGTGCTGCTAAGGGCCTGATGACATAGATTTCATTGCTGAGTGATATTGCTTTGTAAGTAAATACCACAACTTCTTTATCCATTTTTCACTTTCTGCGATGTTGAACTTGTACTGTAAACGAGGTTCTTGTAAACAGAGGCGTCCCAAACTTTGGGGTGGCTGTGTCTTTTTGATTTTAATTTCCCTAAGCTATAGGACCATAAGTGGAAGTGCCCTAGGCTCTGTTGCTTTGTTTTTTAGATGTTTCAGGAAACACCATACACTTCTCCCGAGTGTCTGTTGGCAATTTACATCCCGCCCATCAGCATAACAAGGCTCCCAGTTCTCCATGGCCTGTCCTGCCTTTCTGGATTTTACACTTTTTTCAGATGGCCCTTTTGACCGGGGGGAAGTGAGACTTCATTGTAGTGCAGATTTCCTTTGCAAGCTTGCTTGGTTGGCCAAAAAGGGCGTATGCGTTTTTTCCTGAATATATTCAGGAAAAAACGCATACGCCCTTTTTGGCCAAGTGCATCATTGTGGACGTTCTGCCTCTTTTCCTATGCTTTCAATGCAATTCCAGTCTACCTCCTGAAATCGGTTTCCTGCAATTCTGCCCCGCTTTCAAGTCCTCTTGGCAGCCTTACTTCAGTATATTTTTGGACGATAGCTGTCATTTATAACTCTGCAGGTTTGTGAATTACAGTGCCCCTGAGCTCCTTTCTTCAACTCGCTTTCTTTTGAGCTGGCCGCAACACCGCAGGATGGCTTCAGGCCCTAATCTGGTTCCGGCACGGCACGCTGAGCCTTTGGTTAATTCCTCTTCCTGGTGGGAAATGAGAGTTAAATTTGCCCGTCCAGACACCTCCAGCTAGTCTCTCATTGGTTCTCGCTATTCCTGTTCATCTTCCGCAGAAATTGCAAACTGGGCCAAACAGGAGGTTAAAGGGACTGACTCTCCAAGTCGGGAGGGTGTTAGTAAAGCGTCTGGAATGTTGCACCCGAGTACCAGGGTACGAAAACTGAGACATATTTGAACACGTCTCCCGATCACATGGTTGATCATACTCTAGGTTCCACATGCATGTTTTAGCTGAAGGAAGAATACCTTAAACCTGGGTAGTTGAAACCCGTGGAATGGGTACCATGCAATATGACTTCAAAGGGTCTTCATTTGCTCACCGAACCTCTCCAATCCTATCACTGCTGCGTTTATGCCCCTGTACACATGCTTGATTCTCTTTCGGAGACATAGCAATCCATAGGTTTTAAGATACTTACTAGTCAGGTACATTCTTAGGCGTTTAATATGCGGTGTTGAGTCCATTTCGTTGAGCAAGGAGTAGCTCTTGTCTATTCCATATTTGGCTTAAGGAACTTTATCTGTGTTCATTTCAATCTCTGGTTTTATGCAGCACCCCAACTCACCTTTACCCTTAAGCAAGCATAAGTTGGTTTTCTAAATTTGAGACCCTGTTCTGTTCTGTAATTCAGTTCCTGTGTAGCCAAGTTTACATTCCGTGTATTACTGATATCTTATGATGTTTCTTTTTCTGTGTGACTTATTTCAGTTAGAATCATCATACCTGAATCCACTCATTGTGCTGCTAAGGGCCTGATGACATAGATTTCATTGCTGAGTGATATTGCTTTGTAAGTAAATACCACAACTTCTTTATCCATTTTTCACTTTCTGCGATGTTGAACTTGTACTGTAAACGAGGTTCTTGTAAACAGAGGCGTCCCAAACTTTGGGGTGGCTGTGTCTTTTTGATTTTAATTTCCCTAAGCTATAGGACCATAAGTGGAAGTGCCCTAGGCTCTGTTGCTTTGCTTTTTAGATGTTTCAGGAAACACCATACACTTCTCCCGAGTGTCTGTTGGCAATTTACATCCCGCCCATCAGCATAACAAGGCTCCCAGTTCTCCATGGCCTGTCCTGTCTTTCTGGATTTTACACTTTTTTCAGATGGCCCTTTTGACCGGGGGGAAGTGAGACTTCATTGTAGTGCAGATTTCCTTTGCAAGCTTGCTTGGTTGGCCAAAAAGGGCGTATGCGTTTCTTCCTGAATATATTCAGGAAAAAACGCATACGCCCTTTTTGGCCAAGTGCATCATTGTGGACGTTCTGCCTCTTTTCCTATGCTTTCAATGCAATTCCAGTCTACCTCCTGAAATCGGTTTCCTGCAATTCTGCCCCGCTTTCAAGTCCTCTTGGCAGCCTTACTTCAGTATATTTTTGGACGATAGCTGTCATTTATAACTCTGCAGGTTTGTGAATTACAGTGCCCCTGAGCTCCTTTCTTCAACTCGCTTTCTTTTGAGCTGGCCGCAACACCGCAGGATGGCTTCAGGCCCTAATCTGGTTCCGGCACGGCACGCTGAGCCTTTGGTTAATTCCTCTTCCTGGTGGGAAATGAGAGTTAAATTTGCCCGTCCAGACACCTTCAGCTAGTCTCTCATTGGTTCTCGCTATTCCTGTTCATCTTCCGCAGAAATTGCAAACTGGGCCAAACAGGAGGTTAAAGGGACTGACTCTCCAAGTCGGGAGGGTGTTAGTAAAGCGTCTGGAATGTTGCACCCGAGTACCAGGGTACGAAAACTGAGACATATTTGAACACGTCTCCCGATCACATGGTTGATCATACTCTAGGTTCCACATGCATGTTTTAGCTGAAGGAAGAATACCTTAAACCTGGGTAGTTGAAACCCGTGGAATGGGTACCATGCAATATGACTTCAAAGGGTCTTCATTTGCTCACCGAACCTCTCCAATCCTATCACTGCTGCGTTTATGCCCCTGTACACATGCTTGATTCTCTTTCGGAGACATAGCAATCCATAGGTTTTAAGATACTTACTAGTCAGGTACATTCTTAGGCTTTTAATATGCGGTGTTGAGTCCATTTCGTTGAGCAAGGAGTAGCTCTTGTCTATTCCATATTTGGCTTAAGGAACTTTATCTGTGCTCATTTCAATCTCTGGTTTTATGCAGCATCCCAACTCACCTTTACCCTTAAGCAAGCATAAGTTGGTTTTCTAAATTTGAGACCCTGTTCTGTTCTGTAATTCAGTTCCTGTGTAGCCAAGTTTACATTCCGTGTATTACTGATATCTTATGATGTTTCTTTTTCTGTGTGACTTATTTCAGTTAGAATCATCATACCTGAATCCACTCATTGTGCTGCTAAGGGCCTGATGACATAGATTTCATTGCTGAGTGATATTGCTTTGTAAGTAAATACCACAACTTCTTTATCCATTTTTCACTTTCTGCGATGTTGAACTTGTACTGTAAACGAGGTTCTTGTAAACAGAGGCGTCCCAAACTTTGGGGTGGCTGTGTCTTTTTGATTTTAATTTCCCTAAGCTATAGGACCATAAGTGGAAGTGCCCTAGGCTCTGTTGCTTTGTTTTTTAGATGTTTCAGGAAACACCATACACTTCTCCCGAGTGTCTGTTGGCAATTTACATCCCGCCCATCAGCATAACAAGGCTCCCAGTTCTCCATGGCCTGTCCTGCCTTTCTGGATTTTACACTTTTTTCAGATGGCCCTTTTGACCGGGGGGAAGTGAGACTTCATTGTAGTGCAGATTTCCTTTGCAAGCTTGCTTGGTTGGCCAAAAAGGGCGTATGCGTTTTTTCCTGAATATATTCAGGAAAAAACGCATACGCCCTTTTTGGCCAAGTGCATCATTGTGGACGTTCTGCCTCTTTTCCTATGCTTTCAATGCAATTCCAGTCTACCTCCTGAAATCGGTTTCCTGCAATTCTGCCCCGCTTTCAAGTCCTCTTGGCAGCCTTACTTCAGTATATTTTTGGACGATAGCTGTCATTTATAACTCTGCAGGTTTGTGAATTACAGTGCCCCTGAGCTCCTTTCTTCAACTCGCTTTCTTTTGAGCTGGCCGCAACACCGCAGGATGGCTTCAGGCCCTAATCTGGTTCCGGCACGGCACGCTGAGCCTTTGGTTAATTCCTCTTCCTGGTGGGAAATGAGAGTTAAATTTGCCCGTCCAGACACCTCCAGCTAGTCTCTCATTGGTTCTCGCTATTCCTGTTCATCTTCCGCAGAAATTGCAAACTGGGCCAAACAGGAGGTTAAAGGGACTGACTCTCCAAGTCGGGAGGGTGTTAGTAAAGCGTCTGGAATGTTGCACCCGAGTACCAGGGTACGAAAACTGAGACATATTTGAACACGTCTCCCGATCACATGGTTGATCATACTCTAGGTTCCACATGCATGTTTTAGCTGAAGGAAGAATACCTTAAACCTGGGTAGTTGAAACCCGTGGAATGGGTACCATGCAATATGACTTCAAAGGGTCTTCATTTGCTCACCGAACCTCTCCAATCCTATCACTGCTGCGTTTATGCCCCTGTACACATGCTTGATTCTCTTTCGGAGACATAGCAATCCATAGGTTTTAAGATACTTACTAGTCAGGTACATTCTTAGGCATTTAATATGCGGTGTTGAGTCCATTTCGTTGAGCAAGGAGTAGCTCTTGTCTATTCCATATTTGGCTTAAGGAACTTTATCTGTGTTCATTTCAATCTCTGGTTTTATGCAGCACCCCAACTCACCTTTACCCTTAAGCAAGCATAAGTTGGTTTTCTAAATTTGAGACCCTGTTCTGTTCTGTAATTCAGTTCCTGTGTAGCCAAGTTTACATTCCGTGTATTACTGATATCTTATGATGTTTCTTTTTCTGTGTGACTTATTTCAGTTAGAATCATCATACCTGAATCCACTCATTGTGCTGCTAAGGGCCTGATGACATAGATTTCATTGCTGAGTGATATTGCTTTGTAAGTAAATACCACAACTTCTTTATCCATTTTTCACTTTCTGCGATGTTGAACTTGTACTGTAAACGAGGTTCTTGTAAACAGAGGCGTCCCAAACTTTGGGGTGGCTGTGTCTTTTTGATTTTAATTTCCCTAAGCTATAGGACCATAAGTGGAAGTGCCCTAGGCTCTGTTGCTTTGCTTTTTAGATGTTTCAGGAAACACCATACACTTCTCCCGAGTGTCTGTTGGCAATTTACATCCCGCCCATCAGCATAACAAGGCTCCCAGTTCTCCATGGCCTGTCCTGTCTTTCTGGATTTTACACTTTTTTCAGATGGCCCTTTTGACCGGGGGGAAGTGAGACTTCATTGTAGTGCAGATTTCCTTTGCAAGCTTGCTTGGTTGGCCAAAAAGGGCGTATGCGTTTCTTCCTGAATATATTCAGGAAAAAACGCATACGCCCTTTTTGGCCAAGTGCATCATTGTGGACGTTCTGCCTCTTTTCCTATGCTTTCAATGCAATTCCAGTCTACCTCCTGAAATCTGTTTCCTGCAATTCTGCCCCACTTTCAAGTCCTCTTGGCAGCCTTACTTCAGTATATTTTTGGACGATAGCTGTCATTTATAACTCTGCAGGTTTGTGAATTACAGTGCCCCTGAGCTCCTTTCTTCAACTCGCTTTCTTTTGAGCTGGCCGCAACACCGCAGGATGGCTTCAGGCCCTAATCTGGTTCCGGCACGGCACGCTGAGCCTTTGGTTAATTCCTCTTCCTGGTGGGAAATGAGAGTTAAATTTGCCCGTCCAGACACCTCCAGCTAGTCTCTCATTGGTTCTCGCTATTCCTGTTCATCTTCCGCAGAAATTGCAAACTGGGCCAAACAGGAGGTTAAAGGGACTGACTCTCCAAGTCGGGAGGGTGTTAGTAAAGCGTCTGGAATGTTGCACCCGAGTACCAGGGTACGAAAACTGAGACATATTTGAACACGTCTCCCGATCACATGGTTGATCATACTCTAGGTTCCACATGCATGTTTTAGCTGAAGGAAGAATACCTTAAACCTGGGTAGTTGAAACCCGTGGAATGGGTACCATGCAATATGACTTCAAAGGGTCTTCATTTGCTCACCGAACCTCTCCAATCCTATCACTGCTGCGTTTATGCCCCTGTACACATGCTTGATTCTCTTTCGGAGACATAGCAATCCATAGGTTTTAAGATACTTACTAGTCAGGTACATTCTTAGGCATTTAATATGCGGTGTTGAGTCCATTTCGTTGAGCAAGGAGTAGCTCTTGTCTATTCCATATTTGGCTTAAGGAACTTTATCTGTGTTCATTTCAATCTCTGGTTTTATGCAGCACCCCAACTCACCTTTACCCTTAAGCAAGCATAAGTTGGTTTTCTAAATTTGAGACCCTGTTCTGTTCTGTAATTCAGTTCCTGTGTAGCCAAGTTTACATTCCGTGTATTACTGATATCTTATGATGTTTCTTTTTCTGTGTGACTTATTTCAGTTAGAATCATCATACCTGAATCCACTCATTGTGCTGCTAAGGGCCTGATGACATAGATTTCATTGCTGAGTGATATTGCTTTGTAAGTAAATACCACAACTTCTTTATCCATTTTTCACTTTCTGCGATGTTGAACTTGTACTGTAAACGAGGTTCTTGTAAACAGAGGCGTCCCAAACTTTGGGGTGGCTGTGTCTTTTTGATTTTAATTTCCCTAAGCTATAGGACCATAAGTGGAAGTGCCCTAGGCTCTGTTGCTTTGCTTTTTAGATGTTTCAGGAAACACCATACACTTCTCCCGAGTGTCTGTTGGCAATTTACATCCCGCCCATCAGCATAACAAGGCTCCCAGTTCTCCATGGCCTGTCCTGTCTTTCTGGATTTTACACTTTTTTCAGATGGCCCTTTTGACCGGGGGGAAGTGAGACTTCATTGTAGTGCAGATTTCCTTTGCAAGCTTGCTTGGTTGGCCAAAAAGGGCGTATGCGTTTCTTCCTGAATATATTCAGGAAAAAACGCATACGCCCTTTTTGGCCAAGTGCATCATTGTGGACGTTCTGCCTCTTTTCCTATGCTTTCAATGCAATTCCAGTCTACCTCCTGAAATCTGTTTCCTGCAATTCTGCCCCACTTTCAAGTCCTCTTGGCAGCCTTACTTCAGTATATTTTTGGACGATAGCTGTCATTTATAACTCTGCAGGTTTGTGAATTACAGTGCCCCTGAGCTCCTTTCTTCAACTCGCTTTCTTTTGAGCTGGCCGCAACACCGCAGGATGGCTTCAGGCCCTAATCTGGTTCCGGCACGGCACGCTGAGCCTTTGGTTAATTCCTCTTCCTGGTGGGAAATGAGAGTTAAATTTGCCCGTCCAGACACCTCCAGCTAGTCTCTCATTGGTTCTCGCTATTCCTGTTCATCTTCCGCAGAAATTGCAAACTGGGCCAAACAGGAGGTTAAAGGGACTGACTCTCCAAGTCGGGAGGGTGTTAGTAAAGCGTCTGGAATGTTGCACCCGAGTACCAGGGTACGAAAACTGAGACATATTTGAACACGTCTCCCGATCACATGGTTGATCATACTCTAGGTTCCACATGCATGTTTTAGCTGAAGGAAGAATACCTTAAACCTGGGTAGTTGAAACCCGTGGAATGGGTACCATGCAATATGACTTCAAAGGGTCTTCATTTGCTCACCGAACCTCTCCAATCCTATCACTGCTGCGTTTATGCCCCTGTACACATGCTTGATTCTCTTTCGGAGACATAGCAATCCATAGGTTTTAAGATACTTACTAGTCAGGTACATTCTTAGGCTTTTAATATGCGGTGTTGAGTCCATTTCGTTGAGCAAGGAGTAGCTCTTGTCTATTCCATATTTGGCTTAAGGAACTTTATCTGTGCTCATTTCAATCTCTGGTTTTATGCAGCATCCCAACTCACCTTTACCCTTAAGCAAGCATAAGTTGGTTTTCTAAATTTGAGACCCTGTTCTGTTCTGTAATTCAGTTCCTGTGTAGCCAAGTTTACATTCCGTGTATTACTGATATCTTATGATGTTTCTTTTTCTGTGTGACTTATTTCAGTTAGAATCATCATACCTGAATCCACTCATTGTGCTGCTAAGGGCCTGATGACATAGATTTCATTGCTGAGTGATATTGCTTTGTAAGTAAATACCACAACTTCTTTATCCATTTTTCACTTTCTGCGATGTTGAACTTGTACTGTAAACGAGGTTCTTGTAAACAGAGGCGTCCCAAACTTTGGGGTGGCTGTGTCTTTTTGATTTTAATTTCCCTAAGCTATAGGACCATAAGTGGAAGTGCCCTAGGCTCTGTTGCTTTGTTTTTTAGATGTTTCAGGAAACACCATACACTTCTCCCGAGTGTCTGTTGGCAATTTACATCCCGCCCATCAGCATAACAAGGCTCCCAGTTCTCCATGGCCTGTCCTGTCTTTCTGGATTTTACACTTTTTTCAGATGGCCCTTTTGACCGGGGGGAAGTGAGACTTCATTGTAGTGCAGATTTCCTTTGCAAGCTTGCTTGGTTGGCCAAAAAGGGCGTATGCGTTTTTTCCTGAATATATTCAGGAAAAAACGCATACGCCCTTTTTGGCCAAGTGCATCATGGTGGACGTTCTGCCTCTTTTCCTATGCTTTCAATGCAATTCCAGTCTGCCTCCTGAAATCGGTTTCCTGCAATTCTGCCCCGCTTTCAAGTCCTCTTGGCAGCCTTACTTCAGTATATTTTTGGACGATAGCTGTCATTTATAACTCTGCAGGTTTGTGAATTACAGTGCCCCTGAGCTCCTTTCTTCAACTCGCTTTCTTTTGAGCTGGCCGCAACACCGCAGGATGGCTTCAGGCCCTAATCTGGTTCCGGCACGGCACGCTGAGCCTTTGGTTAATTCCTCTTCCTGGTGGGAAATGAGAGTTAAATTTGCCCGTCCAGACACCTCCAGCTAGTCTCTCATTGGTTCTCGCTATTCCTGTTCATCTTCCGCAGAAATTGCAAACTGGGCCAAACAGGAGGTTAAAGGGACTGACTCTCCAAGTCGGGAGGGTGTTAGTAAAGCGTCTGGAATGTTGCACCCGAGTACCAGGGTACGAAAACTGAGACATATTTGAACACGTCTCCCGATCACATGGTTGATCATACTCTAGGTTCCACATGCATGTTTTAGCTGAAGGAAGAATACCTTAAACCTGGGTAGTTGAAACCCGTGGAATGGGTACCATGCAATATGACTTCAAAGGGTCTTCATTTGCTCACCGAACCTCTCCAATCCTATCACTGCTGCGTTTATGCCCCTGTACACATGCTTGATTCTCTTTCGGAGACATAGCAATCCATAGGTTTTAAGACACTTACTAGTCAGGTACATTCTTAGGCATTTAATATGCGGTGTTGAGTCCATTTCGTTGAGCAAGAGGTAGCTCTTGTCTATTCCATATTTGGCTTAAGGAACTTTATCTGTGCTCATTTCAATCTCTGGTTTTATGCAGCACCCCAACTCACCTTTACCCTTAAGAAAGCATAAGTTGGTTTTCTAAATTTGAGACCCTGTTCTGTTCTGTAATTCAGTTCCTGTGTAGCCAAGTTTACATTCCGTGTATTACTGATATCTTATGATGTTTCTTTTTCTGTGTGACTTATTTCAGTTAGAATCATCATACCTGAATCCACTCATTGTGCTGCTAAGGGCCTGATGACATAGATTTCATTGCTGAGTGATATTGCTTTGTAAGTAAATACCACAACTTCTTTATCCATTTTTCACTTTCTGCGATGTTGAACTTGTACTGTAAACGAGGTTCTTGTAAACAGAGGCGTCCCAAACTTTGGGGTGGCTGTGTCTTTTTGATTTTAATTTCCCTAAGCTATAGGACCATAAGTGGAAGTGCCCTAGGCTCTGTTGCTTTGTTTTTTAGATGTTTCAGGAAACACCATACACTTCTCCCGAGTGTCTGTTGGCAATTTACATCCCGCCCATCAGCATAACAAGGCTCCCAGTTCTCCATGGCCTGTCCTGCCTTTCTGGATTTTACACTTTTTTCAGATGGCCCTTTTGACCGGGGGGAAGTGAGACTTCATTGTAGTGCAGATTTCCTTTGCAAGCTTGCTTGGTTGGCCAAAAAGGGCGTATGCGTTTCTTCCTGAATATATTCAGGAAAAAACGCATACGCCCTTTTTGGCCAAGTGCATCATGGTGGACGTTCTGCCTCTTTTCCTATGCTTTCAATGCAATTCCAGTCTGCCTCCTGAAATCGGTTTCCTGCAATTCTGCCCCGCTTTCAAGTCCTCTTGGCAGCCTTACTTCAGTATATTTTTGGACGATAGCTGTCATTTATAACTCTGCAGGTTTGTGAATTACAGTGCCCCTGAGCTCCTTTCTTCAACTCGCTTTCTTTTGAGCTGGCCGCAACACCGCAGGATGGCTTCAGGCCCTAATCTGGTTCCGGCACGGCACGCTGAGCCTTTGGTTAATTCCTCTTCCTGGTGGGAAATGAGAGTTAAATTTGCCCGTCCAGACACCTCCAGCTAGTCTCTCATTGGTTCTCGCTATTCCTGTTCATCTTCCGCAGAAATTGCAAACTGGGCCAAACAGGAGGTTAAAGGGACTGACTCTCCAAGTCGGGAGGGTGTTAGTAAAGCGTCTGGAATGTTGCACCCGAGTACCAGGGTACGAAAACTGAGACATATTTGAACACGTCTCCCGATCACATGGTTGATCATACTCTAGGTTCCACATGCATGTTTTAGCTGAAGGAAGAATACCTTAAACCTGGGTAGTTGAAACCCGTGGAATGGGTACCATGCAATATGACTTCAAAGGGTCTTCATTTGCTCACCGAACCTCTCCAATCCTATCACTGCTGCGTTTATGCCCCTGTACACATGCTTGATTCTCTTTCGGAGACATAGCAATCCATAGGTTTTAAGATACTTACTAGTCAGGTACATTCTTAGGCATTTAATATGCGGTGTTGAGTCCATTTCGTTGAGCAAGAGGTAGCTCTTGTCTATTCCATATTTGGCTTAAGGAACTTTATCTGTGCTCATTTCAATCTCTGGTTTTATGCAGCACCCCAACTCACCTTTACCCTTAAGAAAGCATAAGTTGGTTTTCTAAATTTGAGACCCTGTTCTGTTCTGTAATTCAGTTCCTGTGTAGCCAAGTTTACATTCCGTGTATTACTGATATCTTATGATGTTTCTTTTTCTGTGTGACTTATTTCAGTTAGAATCATCATACCTGAATCCACTCATTGTGCTGCTAAGGGCCTGATGACATAGATTTCATTGCTGAGTGATATTGCTTTGTAAGTAAATACCACAACTTCTTTATCCATTTTTCACTTTCTGCGATGTTGAACTTGTACTGTAAACGAGGTTCTTGTAAACAGAGGCGTCCCAAACTTTGGGGTGGCTGTGTCTTTTTGATTTTAATTTCCCTAAGCTATAGGACCATAAGTGGAAGTGCCCTAGGCTCTGTTGCTTTGTTTTTTAGATGTTTCAGGAAACACCATACACTTCTCCCGAGTGTCTGTTGGCAATTTACATCCCGCCCATCAGCATAACAAGGCTCCCAGTTCTCCATGGCCTGTCCTGTCTTTCTGGATTTTACACTTTTTTCAGATGGCCCTTTTGACCGGGGGGAAGTGAGACTTCATTGTAGTGCAGATTTCCTTTGCAAGCTTGCTTGGTTGGCCAAAAAGGGCGTATGCGTTTTTTCCTGAATATATTCAGGAAAAAACGCATACGCCCTTTTTGGCCAAGTGCATCATGGTGGACGTTCTGCCTCTTTTCCTATGCTTTCAATGCAATTCCAGTCTGCCTCCTGAAATCGGTTTCCTCCAATTCTGCCCCGCTTTCAAGTCCTCTTGGCAGCCTTACTTCAGTATATTTTTGGACGATAGCTGTCATTTATAACTCTGCAGGTTTGTGAATTACAGTGCCCCTGAGCTCCTTTCTTCAACTCGCTTTCTTTTGAGCTAGCCGCAACACCGCAGGATGGCTTCAGGCCCTAATCTGGTTCCGGCACGGCACGCTGAGCCTTTGGTTAATTCCTCTTCCTGGTGGGAAATGAGAGTTAAATTTGCCCGTCCAGACACCTCCAGCTAGTCTCTCATTGGTTCTCGCTATTCCTGTTCATCTTCCGCAGAAATTGCAAACTGGGCCAAACAGGAGGTTAAAGGGACTGACTCTCCAAGTCGGGAGGGTGTTAGTAAAGCGTCTGGAATGTTGCACCCGAGTACCAGGGTACGAAAACTGAGACATATTTGAACACGTCTCCCGATCACATGGTTGATCATACTCTAGGTTCCACATGCATGTTTTAGCTGAAGGAAGAATACCTTAAACCTGGGTAGTTGAAACCCGTGGAATGGGTACCATACAATATGACTTCAAAGGGTCTTCATTTGCTCACCGAACCTCTCCAATCCTATCACTGCTGCGTTTATGCCCCTGTACACATGCTTGATTCTCTTTCGGAGACATAGCAATCCATAGGTTTTAAGATACTTACTAGTCAGGTACATTCTTAGGCATTTAATATGCGGTGTTGAGTCCATTTCGTTGAGCAAGAGGTAGCTCTTGTCTATTCCATATTTGGCTTAAGGAACTTTATCTGTGCTCATTTCAATCTCTGGTTTTATGCAGCACCCCAACTCACCTTTACCCTTAAGCAAGCATAAGTTGGTTTTCTAAATTTGAGACCCTGTTCTGTTCTGTAATTCAGTTCCTGTGTAGCCAAGTTTACATTCCGTGTATTACTGATATCTTATGATGTTTCTTTTTCTGTGTGACTTATTTCAGTTAGAATCATCATACCTGAATCCACTCATTGTGCTGCTAAGGGCCTGATGACATAGATTTCATTGCTGAGTGATATTGCTTTGTAAGTAAATACCACAACTTCTTTATCCATTTTTCACTTTCTGCGATGTTGAACTTGTACTGTAAACGAGGTTCTTGTAAACAGAGGCGTCCCAAACTTTGGGGTGGCTGTGTCTTTTTGATTTTAATTTCCCTAAGCTATAGGACCATAAGTGGAAGTGCCCTAGGCTCTGTTGCTTTGTTTTTTAGATGTTTCAGGAAACACCATACACTTCTCCCGAGTGTCTGTTGGCAATTTACATCCCGCCCATCAGCATAACAAGGCTCCCAGTTCTCCATGGCCTGTCCTGTCTTTCTGGATTTTACACTTTTTTCAGATGGCCCTTTTGACCGGGGGGAAGTGAGACTTCATTGTAGTGCAGATTTCCTTTGCAAGCTTGCTTGGTTGGCCAAAAAGGGCGTATGCGTTTTTTCCTGAATATATTCAGGAAAAAACGCATACGCCCTTTTTGGCCAAGTGCATCATGGTGGACGTTCTGCCTCTTTTCCTATGCTTTCAATGCAATTCCAGTCTGCCTCCTGAAATCGGTTTCCTGCAATTCTGCCCCGCTTTCAAGTCCTCTTGGCAGCCTTACTTCAGTATATTTTTGGACGATAGCTGTCATTTATAACTCTGCAGGTTTGTGAATTACAGTGCCCCTGAGCTCCTTTCTTCAACTCGCTTTCTTTTGAGCTGGCCGCAACACCGCAGGATGGCTTCAGGCCCTAATCTGGTTCCGGCACGGCACGCTGAGCCTTTGGTTAATTCCTCTTCCTGGTGGGAAATGAGTTAAATTTGCCCGTCCAGACACCTCCAGCTAGTCTCTCATTGGTTCTCGCTATTCCTGTTCATCTTCCGCAGAAATTGCAAACTGGGCCAAACAGGAGGTTAAAGGAACTGACTCTCCAAGTCGGGAGGGTGTTAGTAAAGCGTCTGGAATGTTGCACCCGAGTACCAGGGTACGAAAACTGAGACATATTTGAACACGTCTCCCGATCACATGGTTGATCATACTCTAGGTTCCACATGCATGTTTTAGCTGAAGGAAGAATACCTTAAACCTGGGTAGTTGAAACCCGTGGAATGGGTACCATGCAATATGACTTCAAAGGGTCTTCATTTGCTCACCGAACCTCTCCAATCCTATCACTGCTGCGTTTATGCCCCTGTACACATGCTTGATTCTCTTTCGGAGACATAGCAATCCATAGGTTTTAAGATACTTACTCGTCAGGTACATTCTTAGGCATTTAATATGCGGTGTTGAGTCCATTTCGTTTAGCAAGAGGTAGCTCTTGTCTATTCCATATTTGGCTTAAGGAACTTTATCTGTGCTCATTTCAATCTCTGGTTTTATGCAGCACCCCAACTCACCTTTCCCCTTAAGCAAGCATAAGTTGGTTTTCTAAATTTGAGACCCTGTTCTGTTCTGTAATTCAGTTCCTGTGTAGCCAAGTTTACATTCCGTGTATTACTGATATCTTATGATGTTTCTTTTTCTGTGTGACTTATTTCAGTTAGAATCATCATACCTGAATCCACTCATTGTGCTGCTAAGGGCCTGATGACATAGATTTCATTGCTGAGTGATATTGCTTTGTAAGTAAATACCACAACTTCTTTATCCATTTTTCACTTTCTGCGATGTTGAACTTGTACTGTAAACGAGGTTCTTGTAAACAGAGGCGTCCCAAACTTTGGGGTGGCTGTGTCTTTTTGATTTTAATTTCCCTAAGCTATAGGACCATAAGTGGAAGTGCCCTAGGCTCTGTTGCTTTGTTTTTTAGATGTTTCAGGAAACACCATACACTTCTCCCGAGTGTCTGTTGGCAATTTACATCCCGCCCATCAGCATAACAAGGCTCCCAGTTCTCCATGGCCTGTCCTGTCTTTCTGGATTTTACACTTTTTTCAGATGGCCCTTTTGACTGGGGGGAAGTGAGACTTCATTGTAGTGCAGATTTCCTTTGCAAGCTTGCTTGGTTTGCCAAAATGGGCGTATGCGTTTTTTCCTGAATATATTCAGGAAAAAAACGCATACGCCCTTTTTGGCCAAGTGCATCATTGTGGACGTTCTGCCTCTTTTCCTATGCTTTCAATGCAATTCCAGTCTGCCTCCTGAAATCGGTTTCCTGCAATTCTGCCCCGCTTTCAAGTCCTCTTGGCAGCCTTACTTCAGTATATTTTTGGACGATAGCTGTCATTTATAACTCTGCAGGTTTGTGAATTACAGTGCCCCTGAGCTCCTTTCTTCAACTCGCTTTCTTTTGAGCTGGCCGCAACACCGCAGGATGGCTTCAGGCCCTAATCTGGTTCCGGCACGGCACGCTGAGCCTTTGGTTAATTCCTCTTCCTGGTGGGAAATGAGAGTTAAATTTGCCCGTCCAGACACCTCCAGCTAGTCTCTCATTGGTTCTCGCTATTCCTGTTCATCTTCCGCAGAAATTGCAAACTGGGCCAAACAGGAGTTTAAAGGGACTGACTCTCCAAGTCGGGAGGGTGTTAGTAAAGCGTCTGGAATGTTGCACTCGAGTACCAGGGTACGAAAACTGAGACATATTTGAACACGTCTCCCGATCACATGGTTGATCATACTCTAGGTTCCACATGCATGTTTTAGCTGAAGGAAGAATACCTTAAACCTGGGTAGTTGAAACCCGTGGAATGGGTACCATGCAATATGACTTCAAAGGGTCTTCATTTGCTCACCGAACCTCTCCAATCCTATCACTGCTGCGTTTATGCCCCTGTACACATGCTTGATTCTCTTTCGGAGACATAGCAATCCATCGGTTTTAAGATACTTACTAGTCAGGTACATTCTTAGGCTTTTAATATGCGGTGTTGAGTCCATTTCGTTGAGCAAGGAGTAGCTCTTGTCTATTCCATATTTGGCTTAAGGAACTTTATCTGTGCTCATTTCAATCTCTGGTTTTATGCAGCACCCCAACTCACCTTTACCCTTAAGCAAGCATAAGTTGGTTTTCTAAATTTGAGACCCTGTTCTGTTCTGTAATTCAGTTCCTGTGTAGCCAAGTTTACATTCCGTGTATTACTGATATCTTATGATGTTTCTTTTTCTGTGTGACTTATTTCAGTTAGAATCATCATACCTGAATCCACTCATTGTGCTGCTAAGGGCCTGATGACATAGATTTCATTGCTGAGTGATATTGCTTTGTAAGTAAATACCACAACTTCTTTATCCATTTTTCACTTTCTGCGATGTTGAACTTGTACTGTAAACGAGGTTCTTGTAAACAGAGGCGTCCCAAACTTTGGGGTGGCTGTGTCTTTTTGATTTTAATTTCCCTAAGCTATAGGACCATAAGTGGAAGTGCCCTAGGCTCTGTTGCTTTGTTTTTTAGATGTTTCAGGAAACACCATACACTTCTCCCGAGTGTCTGTTGGCAATTTACATCCCGCCCATCAGCATAACAAGGCTCCCAGTTCTCCATGGCCTGTCCTGTCTTTCTGGATTTTACACTTTTTTCAGATGGCCCTTTTGACCGGGGGGAAGTGAGACTTCATTGTAGTGCAGATTTCCTTTGCAAGCTTGCTTGGTTGGCCAAAAAGGGCGTATGCGTTTTTTCCTGAATATATTCAGGAAAAAACGCATACGCCCTTTTTGGCCAAGTGCATCATGGTGGACGTTCTGCCTCTTTTCCTATGCTTTCAATGCAATTCCAGTCTGCCTCCTGAAATCGGTTTCCTGCAATTCTGCCCCGCTTTCAAGTCCTCTTGGCAGCCTTACTTCAGTATATTTTTGGACGATAGCTGTCATTTATAACTCTGCAGGTTTGTGAATTACAGTGCCCCTGAGCTCCTTTCTTCAACTCGCTTTCTTTTGAGCTGGCCGCAACACCGCAGGATGGCTTCAGGCCCTAATCTGGTTCCGGCACGGCACGCTGAGCCTTTGGTTAATTCCTCTTCCTGGTGGGAAATGAGTTAAATTTGCCCGTCCAGACACCTCCAGCTAGTCTCTCATTGGTTCTCGCTATTCCTGTTCATCTTCCGCAGAAATTGCAAACTGGGCCAAACAGGAGGTTAAAGGGACTGACTCTCCAAGTCGGGAGGGTGTTAGTAAAGCGTCTGGAATGTTGCACCCGAGTACCAGGGTACGAAAATTGAGACATATTTGAACACGTCTCCCGATCACATGGTTGATCATACTCTAGGTTCCACATGCATGTTTTAGCTGAAGGAAGAATACCTTAAACCTGGGTAGTTGAAACCCGTGGAATGGGTACCATGCAATATGACTTCAAAGGGTCTTCATTTGCTCACCGAACCTCTCCAATCCTATCACTGCTGCGTTTATGCCCCTGTACACATGCTTGATTCTCTTTCAGAGACATAGCAATCCATAGGTTTTAAGATACTTACTCGTCAGGTACATTCTTAGGCATTTAATATGCGGTGTTGAGTCCATTTCGTTTAGCAAGAGGTAGCTCTTGTCTATTCCATATTTGGCTTAAGGAACTTTATCTGTGCTCATTTCAATCTCTGGTTTTATGCAGCACCCCAACTCACCTTTCCCCTTAAGCAAGCATAAGTTGGTTTTCTAAATTTGAGACCCTGTTCTGTTCTGTAATTCAGTTCCTGTGTAGCCAAGTTTACATTCCGTGTATTACTGATATCTTATGATGTTTCTTTTTCTGTGTGACTTATTTCAGTTAGAATCATCATACCTGAATCCACTCATTGTGCTGCTAAGGGCCTGATGACATAGATTTCATTGCTGAGTGATATTGCTTTGTAAGTAAATACCACAACTTCTTTATCCATTTTTCACTTTCTGCGATGTTGAACTTGTACTGTAAACGAGGTTCTTGTAAACAGAGGCGTCCCAAACTTTGGGGTGGCTGTGTCTTTTTGATTTTAATTTCCCTAAGCTATAGGACCATAAGTGGAAGTGCCCTAGGCTCTGTTGCTTTGTTTTTTAGATGTTTCAGGAAACACCATACACTTCTCCCGAGTGTCTGTTGGCAATTTACATCCCGCCCATCAGCATAACAAGGCTCCCAGTTCTCCATGGCCTGTCCTGTCTTTCTGGATTTTACACTTTTTTCAGATGGCCCTTTGGACCGGGGGGAAGTGAGACTTCATTGTAGTGCAGATTTCCTTTGCAAGCTTGCTTGGTTGGCCAAAAAGGGCGTATGCGTTTTTTCCTGAATATATTCAGGAAAAAACGCATACGCCCTTTTTGGCCAAGTGCATCATGGTGGACGTTCTGCCTCTTTTCCTATGCTTTCAATGCAATTCCAGTCTGCCTCCTGAAATCGGTTTCCTGCAATTCTGCCCCGCTTTCAAGTCCTCTTGGCAGCCTTACTTCAGTATATTTTTGGACGATAGCTGTCATTTATAACTCTGCAGGTTTGTGAATTACAGTGCCCCTGAGCTCCTTTCTTCAACTCGCTTTCTTTTGAGCTGGCCGCAACACCGCAGGATGGCTTCAGGCCCTAATCTGGTTCCGGCAGGGCACGCTGAGCCTTTGGTTAATTCCTCTTCCTGGTGGGAAATGAGAGTTAAATTTGCCCGTCCAGACACCTCCAGCTAGTCTCTCATTGGTTCTCGCTATTCCTGTTCATCTTCCGCAGAAATTGCAAACTGGGCCAAACAGGAGGTTAAAGGGACTGACTCTCCAAGTCGGGAGGGTGTTAGTAAAGCGTCTGGAATGTTGCACTCGAGTACCAGGGTACGAAAACTGAGACATATTTGAACACGTCTCCCGATCACATGGTTGATCATACTCTAGGTTCCACATGCATGTTTTAGCTGAAGGAAGAATACCTTAAACCTGGGTAGTTGAAACCCGTGGAATGGGTACCATGCAATATGACTTCAAAGGGTCTTCATTTGCTCACCGAATCTCTCCAATCCTATCACTGCTGCGTTTATGCCCCTGTACACATGCTTGATTCTCTTTCGGAGACATAGCAATCCATAGGTTTTAAGATACTTACTAGTCAGGTACATTCTTAGGCGTTTAATATGCGGTGTTGAGTCCATTTCGTTGAGCAAGGAGTAGCTCTTGTCTATTCCATATTTGGCTTAAGGAACTTTATCTGTGCTCATTTCAATCTCTGGTTTTATGCAGCACCCCAACTCACCTTTCCCCTTAAGCAAGCATAAGTTGGTTTTCTAAATTTGAGACCCTGTTCTGTTCTGTAATTCAGTTCCTGTGTAGCCAAGTTTACATTCCGTGTATTACTGATATCTTATGATGTTTCTTTTTCTGTGTGACTTATTTCAGTTAGAATCATCATACCTGAATCCACTCATTGTGCTGCTAAGGGCCTGATGACATAGATTTCATTGCTGAGTGATATTGCTTTGTAAGTAAATACCACAACTTCTTTATCCATTTTTCACTTTCTGCGATGTTGAACTTGTACTGTAAACGAGGTTCTTGTAAACAGAGGCGTCCCAAACTTTGGGGTGGCTGTGTCTTTTTGATTTTAATTTCCCTAAGCTATAGGACCATAAGTGGAAGTGCCCTAGGCTCTGTTGCTTTGTTTTTTAGATGTTTCAGGAAACACCATACACTTCTCCCGAGTGTCTGTTGGCAATTTACATCCCGCCCATCAGCATAACAAGGCTCCCAGTTCTCCATGGCCTGTCCTGTCTTTCTGGATTTTACACTTTTTTCAGATGGCCCTTTGGACCGGGGGGAAGTGAGACTTCATTGTAGTGCAGATTTCCTTTGCAAGCTTGCTTGGTTGGCCAAAAAGGGCGTATGCGTTTCTTCCTGAATATATTCAGGAAAAAACGCATACGCCCTTTTTGGCCAAGTGCATCATGGTGGACGTTCTGCCTCTTTTCCTATGCTTTCAATGCAATTCCAGTCTGCCTCCTGAAATCGGTTTCCTGCAATTCTGCCCCGCTTTCAAGTCCTCTTGGCAGCCTTACTTCAGTATATTTTTGGACGATAGCTGTCATTTATAACTCTGCAGGTTTGTGAATTACAGTGCCCCTGAGCTCCTTTCTTCAACTCGCTTTCTTTTGAGCTGGCCGCAACACCGCAGGATGGCTTCAGGCCCTAATCTGGTTCCGGCAGGGCACGCTGAGCCTTTGGTTAATTCCTCTTCCTGGTGGGAAATGAGAGTTAAATTTGCCCGTCCAGACACCTCCAGCTAGTCTCTCATTGGTTCTCGCTATTCCTGTTCATCTTCCGCAGAAATTGCAAACTGGGCCAAACAGGAGGTTAAAGGGACTGACTCTCCAAGTCGGGAGGGTGTTAGTAAAGCGTCTGGAATGTTGCACTCGAGTACCAGGGTACGAAAACTGAGACATATTTGAACACGTCTCCCGATCACATGGTTGATCATACTCTAGGTTCCACATGCATGTTTTAGCTGAAGGAAGAATACCTTAAACCTGGGTAGTTGAAACCCGTGGAATGGGTACCATGCAATATGACTTCAAAGGGTCTTCATTTGCTCACCGAATCTCTCCAATCCTATCACTGCTGCGTTTATGCCCCTGTACACATGCTTGATTCTCTTTCGGAGACATAGCAATCCATAGGTTTTAAGATACTTACTAGTCAGGTACATTCTTAGGCGTTTAATATGCGGTGTTGAGTCCATTTCGTTGAGCAAGGGGTAGCTCTTGTCTATTCCATATTTGGCTTAAGGAACTTTATCTGTGCTCATTTCAATCTCTGGTTTTATGCAGCACCCCAACTCACCTTTACCCTTAAGCAAGCATAAGTTGGTTTTCTAAATTTGAGACCCTGTTCTGTTCTGTAATTCAGTTCCTGTGTAGCCAAGTTTACATTCCGTGTATTACTGATATCTTATGATGTTTCTTTTTCTGTGTGACTTATTTCAGTTAGAATCATCATACCTGAATCCACTCATTGTGCTGCTAAGGGCCTGATGACATAGATTTCATTGCTGAGTGATATTGCTTTGTAAGTAAATACCACAACTTCTTTATCCATTTTTCACTTTCTGCGATGTTGAACTTGTACTGTAAACGAGGTTCTTGTAAACAGAGGCGTCCCAAACTTTGGGGTGGCTGTGTCTTTTTGATTTTAATTTCCCTAAGCTATAGGACCATAAGTGGAAGTGCCCTAGGCTCTGTTGCTTTGTTTTTTAGATGTTTCAGGAAACACCATACACTTCTCCCGAGTGTCTGTTGGCAATTTACATCCCGCCCATCAGCATAACAAGGCTCCCAGTTCTCCATGGCCTGTCCTGTCTTTCTGGATTTTACACTTTTTTCAGATGGCCCTTTGGACCGGGGGGAAGTGAGACTTCATTGTAGTGCAGATTTCCTTTGCAAGCTTGCTTGGTTGGCCAAAAAGGGCGTATGCGTTTTTTCCTGAATATATTCAGGAAAAAACGCATACGCCCTTTTTGGCCAAGTGCATCATGGTGGACGTTCTGCCTCTTTTCCTATGCTTTCAATGCAATTCCAGTCTGCCTCCTGAAATCGGTTTCCTGCAATTCTGCCCCGCTTTCAAGTCCTCTTGGCAGCCTTACTTCAGTATATTTTTGGACGATAGCTGTCATTTATAACTCTGCAGGTTTGTGAATTACAGTGCCCCTGAGCTCCTTTCTTCAACTCGCTTTCTTTTGAGCTGGCCGCAACACCGCAGGATGGCTTCAGGCCCTAATCTGGTTCCGGCAGGGCACGCTGAGCCTTTGGTTAATTCCTCTTCCTGGTGGGAAATGAGAGTTAAATTTGCCCGTCCAGACACCTCCAGCTAGTCTCTCATTGGTTCTCGCTATTCCTGTTCATCTTCCGCAGAAATTGCAAACTGGGCCAAACAGGAGGTTAAAGGGACTGACTCTCCAAGTCGGGAGGGTGTTAGTAAAGCGTCTGGAATGTTGCACTCGAGTACCAGGGTACGAAAACTGAGACATATTTGAACACGTCTCCCGATCACATGGTTGATCATACTCTAGGTTCCACATGCATGTTTTAGCTGAAGGAAGAATACCTTAAACCTGGGTAGTTGAAACCCGTGGAATGGGTACCATGCAATATGACTTCAAAGGGTCTTCATTTGCTCACCGAATCTCTCCAATCCTATCACTGCTGCGTTTATGCCCCTGTACACATGCTTGATTCTCTTTCGGAGACATAGCAATCCATAGGTTTTAAGATACTTACTAGTCAGGTACATTCTTAGGCGTTTAATATGCGGTGTTGAGTCCATTTCGTTGAGCAAGGAGTAGCTCTTGTCTATTCCATATTTGGCTTAAGGAACTTTATCTGTGCTCATTTCAATCTCTGGTTTTATGCAGCACCCCAACTCACCTTTCCCCTTAAGCAAGCATAAGTTGGTTTTCTAAATTTGAGACCCTGTTCTGTTCTGTAATTCAGTTCCTGTGTAGCCAAGTTTACATTCCGTGTATTACTGATATCTTATGATGTTTCTTTTTCTGTGTGACTTATTTCAGTTAGAATCATCATACCTGAATCCACTCATTGTGCTGCTAAGGGCCTGATGACATAGATTTCATTGCTGAGTGATATTGCTTTGTAAGTAAATACCACAACTTCTTTATCCATTTTTCACTTTCTGCGATGTTGAACTTGTACTGTAAACGAGGTTCTTGTAAACAGAGGCGTCCCAAACTTTGGGGTGGCTGTGTCTTTTTGATTTTAATTTCCCTAAGCTATAGGACCATAAGTGGAAGTGCCCTAGGCTCTGTTGCTTTGTTTTTTAGATGTTTCAGGAAACACCATACACTTCTCCCGAGTGTCTGTTGGCAATTTACATCCCGCCCATCAGCATAACAAGGCTCCCAGTTCTCCATGGCCTGTCCTGTCTTTCTGGATTTTACACTTTTTTCAGATGGCCCTTTTGACCGGGGGGAAGTGAGACTTCATTGTAGTGCAGATTTCCTTTGCAAGCTTGCTTGGTTGGCCAAAAAGGGCGTATGCGTTTCTTCCTGAATATATTCAGGAAAAAACGCATACGCCCTTTTTGGCCAAGTGCAT
Source organism: Pseudorca crassidens (assembly GCF_039906515.1). NCBI lineage: Eukaryota > Metazoa > Chordata > Mammalia > Artiodactyla > Delphinidae > Pseudorca > Pseudorca crassidens. Next base: position 1,228,672 of record NW_027136311.1, read on the forward strand.
CATGGTGGACGTTCTGCCTCTTTTCCTATGCTTTCAATGCAATTCCAGTCTGCCTCCTGAAATCGGTTTCCTGCAATTCTGCCCCGCTTTCAAGTCCTCTTGGCAGCCTTACTTCAGTATATTTTTGGACGATAGCTGTCATTTATAACTCTGCAGGTTTGTGAATTACAGTGCCCCTGAGCTCCTTTCTTCAACTCGCTTTCTTTTGAGCTGGCCGCAACACCGCAGGATGGCTTCAGGCCCTAATCTGTTTCCGGCACGGCACGCTGAGCCTTTGGTTAATTCCTCTTCCTGGTGGGAAATGAGAGTTAAATTTGCCCGTCCAGACACCTCCAGCTAGTCTCTCATTGGTTCTCGCTATTCCTGTTCATCTTCCGCAGAAATTGCAAACTGGGCCAAACAGGAGGTTAAAGGGACTGACTCTCCAAGTCGGGAGGGTGTTAGTAAAGCGTCTGGAATGTTGCACCCGAGTACCAGGGTACGAAAACTGAGACATATTTGAACACGTCTCCCGATCACATGGTTGATCATACTCTAGGTTCCACATGCATGTTTTAGCTGAAGGAAGAATACCTTAAACCTGGGTAGTTGAAACCCGTGGAATGGGTACCATGCAATATGACTTCAAAGGGTCTTCATTTGCTCACCGAACCTCTCCAATCCTATCACTGCTGCGTTTATGCCCCTGTACACATGCTTGATTCTCTTTCGGAGACATAGCAATCCATAGGTTTTAAGATACTTACTAGTCAGGTACATTCTTAGGCATTTAATATGCGGTGTTGAGTCCATTTCGTTGAGCAAGAGGTAGCTCTTGTCTATTCCATATTTGGCTTAAGGAACTTTATCTGTGCTCATTTCAATCTCTGGTTTTATGCAGCACCCCAACTCACCTTTCCCCTTAAGCAAGCATAAGTTGGTTTTCTAAATTTGAGACCCTGTTCTGTTCTGTAATTCAGTTCCTGTGTAGCCAAGTTTACATTCCGTGTATTACTGATATCTTATGATGTTTCTTTTTCTGTGTGACTTATTTCAGTTAGAATCATCATACCTGAATCCACTCATTGTGCTGCTAAGGGCCTGATGACATAGATTTCATTGCTGAGTGATATTGCTTTGTAAGTAAATACCACAACTTCTTTATCCATTTTTCACTTTCTGCGATGTTGAACTTGTACTGTAAATGAGGTTCTTGTAAACAGAGGCGTCCCAAACTTTGGGGTGGCTGTGTCTTTTTGATTTTAATTTCCCTAAGCTATAGGACCATAAGTGGAAGTGCCCTAGGCTCTGTTGCTTTGTTTTTTAGATGTTTCAGGAAACACCATACACTTCTCCCGAGTGTCTGTTGGCAATTTACATCCCGCCCATCAGCATAACAAGGCTCCCAGTTCTCCATGGCCTGTCCTGCCTTTCTGGATTTTACACTTTTTTCAGATGGCCCTTTTGACCGGGGGAAAGTGAGACTTCATTGTAGTGCAGATTTCCTTTGCAAGCTTGCTTGGTTGGCCAAAAAGGGCGTATGCGTTTTTTCCTGAATATATTCAGGAAAAAACGCATACGCCCTTTTTGGCCAAGTGCATCATGGTGGACGTTCTGCCTCTTTTCCTATGCTTTCAATGCAATTCCAGTCTACCTCCTGAAATCGGTTTCCTGCAATTCTGCCCCGCTTTCAAGTCCTCTTGGCAGCCTTACTTCAGTATATTTTTGGACGATAGCTGTCATTTATAACTCTGCAGGTTTGTGAATTACAGTGCCCCTGAGCTCCTTTCTTCAACTCGCTTTCTTTTGAGCTGGCCGCAACACCGCAGGATGGCTTCAGGCCCTAATCTGGTTCCGGCACGGCACGCTGAGCCTTTGGTTAATTCCTCTTCCTGGTGGGAAATGAGAGTTAAATTTGCCCGTCCAGACACCTCCAGCTAGTCTCTCATTGGTTCTCGCTATTCCTGTTCATCTTCCGCAGAAATTGCAAACTGGGCCAAACAGGAGGTTAAAGGGACTGACTCTCCAAGTCGGGAGGGTGTTAGTAAAGCGTCTGGAATGTTGCACCCGAGTACCAGGGTACGAAAACTGAGACATATTTGAACACGTCTCCCGATCACATGGTTGATCATACTCTAGGTTCCACATGCATGTTTTAGCTGAAGGAAGAATACCTTAAACCTGGGTAGTTGAAACCCGTGGAATGGGTACCATGCAATATGACTTCAAAGGGTCTTCATTTGCTCACCGAACCTCTCCAATCCTATCACTGCTGCGTTTATGCCCCTGTACACATGCTTGATTCTCTTTCGGAGACATAGCAATCCATAGGTTTTAAGATACTTACTAGTCAGGTACATTCTTAGGCATTTAATATGCGGTGTTGAGTCCATTTCGTTGAGCAAGGAGTAGCTCTTGTCTATTCCATATTTGGCTTAAGGAACTTTATCTGTGCTCATTTCAATCTCTGGTTTTATGCAGCACCCCAACTCACCTTTCCCCTTAAGCAAGCATAAGTTGGTTTTCTAAATTTGAGACCCTGTTCTGTTCTGTAATTCAGTTCCTGTGTAGCCAAGTTTACATTCCGTGTATTACTGATACCTTATGATGTTTCTTTTTCTGTGTGACTTATTTCAGTTAGAATCATCATACCTGAATCCACTCATTGTGCTGCTAAGGGCCTGATGACATAGATTTCATTGCTGAGTGATATTGCTTTGTAAGTAAATACCACAACTTCTTTATCCATTTTTCACTTTCTGCGATGTTGAACTTGTACTGTAAACGAGGTTCTTGTAAACAGAGGCGTCCCAAACTTTGGGGTGGCTGTGTCTTTTTGATTTTAATTTCCCTAAGCTATAGGACCATAAGTGGAAGTGCCCTAGGCTCTGTTGCTTTGTTTTTTAGATGTTTCAGGAAACACCATACACTTCTCCCGAGTGTCTGTTGGCAATTTACATCCCGCCCATCAGCATAACAAGGCTCCCAGTTCTCCATGGCCTGTCCTGCCTTTCTGGATTTTACACTTTTTTCAGATGGCCCTTTTGACCGGGGGCAAGTGAGACTTCATTGTAGTGCAGATTTCCTTTGCAAGCTTGCTTGGTTGGCCAAAAAGGGCGTATGCGTTTTTTCCTGAATATATTCAGGAAAAAACGCATACGCCCTTTTTGGCCAAGTGCATCATTGTGGACGTTCTGCCTCTTTTCCTATGCTTTCAATGCAATTCCAGTCTACCTCCTGAAATCGGTTTCCTGCAATTCTGCCCCGCTTTCAAGTCCTCTTGGCAGCCTTACTTCAGTATATTTTTGGACGATAGCTGTCATTTATAACTCTGCAGGTTTGTGAATTACAGTGCCCCTGAGCTCCTTTCTTCAACTCGCTTTCTTTTGAGCTGGCCGCAACACCGCAGGATGGCTTCAGGCCCTAATCTGGTTCCGGCACGGCACGCTGAGCCTTTGGTTAATTCCTCTTCCTGGTGGGAAATGAGAGTTAAATTTGCCCGTCCAGACACCTCCAGCTAGTCTCTCATTGGTTCTCGCTATTCCTGTTCATCTTCCGCAGAAATTGCAAACTGGGCCAAACAGGAGGTTAAAGGGACTGACTCTCCAAGTCGGGAGGGTGTTAGTAAAGCGTCTGGAATGTTGCACCCGAGTACCAGGGTACGAAAACTGAGACATATTTGAACACGTCTCCCGATCACATGGTTGATCATACTCTAGGTTCCACATGCATGTTTTAGCTGAAGGAAGAATACCTTAAACCTGGGTAGTTGAAACCCGTGGAATGGGTACCATGCAATATGACTTCAAAGGGTCTTCATTTGCTCACCGAACCTCTCCAATCCTATCACTGCTGCGTTTATGCCCCTGTACACATGCTTGATTCTCTTTCGGAGACATAGCAATCCATAGGTTTTAAGATACTTACTAGTCAGGTACATTCTTAGGCATTTAATATGCGGTGTTGAGTCCATTTCGTTGAGCAAGGAGTAGCTCTTGTCTATTCCATATTTGGCTTAAGGAACTTTATCTGTGCTCATTTCAATCTCTGGTTTTATGCAGCACCCCAACTCACCTTTACCCTTAAGCAAGCATAAGTTGGTTTTCTAAATTTGAGACCCTGTTCTGTTCTGTAATTCAGTTCCTGTGTAGCCAAGTTTACATTCCGTGTATTACTGATATCTTATGATGTTTCTTTTTCTGTGTGACTTATTTCAGTTAGAATCATCATACCTGAATCCACTCATTGTGCTGCTAAGGGCCTGATGACATAGATTTCATTGCTGAGTGATATTGCTTTGTAAGTAAATACCACAACTTCTTTATCCATTTTTCACTTTCTGCGATGTTGAACTTGTACTGTAAACGAGGTTCTTGTAAACAGAGGCGTCCCAAACTTTGGGGTGGCTGTGTCTTTTTGATTTTAATTTCCCTAAGCTATAGGACCATAAGTGGAAGTGCCCTAGGCTCTGTTGCTTTGTTTTTTAGATGTTTCAGGAAACACCATACACTTCTCCCGAGTGTCTGTTGGCAATTTACATCCCGCCCATCAGCATAACAAGGCTCCCAGTTCTCCATGGCCTGTCCTGCCTTTCTGGATTTTACACTTTTTTCAGATGGCCCTTTTGACCGGGGGCAAGTGAGACTTCATTGTAGTGCAGATTTCCTTTGCAAGCTTGCTTGGTTGGCCAAAAAGGGCGTATGCGTTTTTTCCTGAATATATTCAGGAAAAAACGCATACGCCCTTTTTGGCCAAGTGCATCATTGTGGACGTTCTGCCTCTTTTCCTATGCTTTCAATGCAATTCCAGTCTACCTCCTGAAATCGGTTTCCTGCAATTCTGCCCCGCTTTCAAGTCCTCTTGGCAGCCTTACTTCAGTATATTTTTGGACGATAGCTGTCATTTATAACTCTGCAGGTTTGTGAATTACAGTGCCCCTGAGCTCCTTTCTTCAACTCGCTTTCTTTTGAGCTGGCCGCAACACCGCAGGATGGGTTCAGGCCCTAATCTGGTTCCGGCACGGCACACTGAGCCTTTGGTTAATTCCTCTTCCTGGTGGGAAATGAGAGTTAAATTTGCCCGTCCAGACACCTCCAGCTAGTCTCTCATTGGTTCTCGCTATTCCTGTTCATCTTCCGCAGAAATTGCAAACTGGGCCAAACAGGAGGTTAAAGGGACTGACTCTCCAAGTCGGGAGGGTGTTAGTAAAGCGTCTGGAATGTTGCACCCGAGTACCAGGGTACGAAAACTGAGACATATTTGAACACGTCTCCCGATCACATGGTTGATCATACTCTAGGTTCCACATGCATGTTTTAGCTGAAGGAAGAATACCTTAAACCTGGGTAGTTGAAACCCGTGGAATGGGTACCATGCAATATGACTTCAAAGGGTCTTCATTTGCTCACCGAACCTCTCCAATCCTATCACTGCTGCGTTTATGCCCCTGTACACATGCTTGATTCTCTTTCAGAGACATAGCAATCCATAGGTTTTAAGATACTTACTAGTCAGGTACATTCTTAGGCATTTAATATGCGGTGTTGAGTCCATTTCGTTGAGCAAGGAGTAGCTCTTGTCTATTCCATATTTGGCTTAAGGAACTTTATCTGTGCTCATTTCAATCTCTGGTTTTATGCAGCACCCCAACTCACCTTTACCCTTAAGCAAGCATAAGTTGGTTTTCTAAATTTGAGACCCTGTTCTGTTCTGTAATTCAGTTCCTGTGTAGCCAAGTTTACATTCCGTGTATTACTGATATCTTATGATGTTTCTTTTTCTGTGTGACTTATTTCAGTTAGAATCATCATACCTGAATCCACTCATTGTGCTGCTAAGGGCCTGATGACATAGATTTCATTGCTGAGTGATATTGCTTTGTAAGTAAATACCACAACTTCTTTATCCATTTTTCACTTTCTGAGATGTTGAACTTGTACGGTAAACGAGGTTCTTGTAAACAGAGGCGTCCCAAACTTTGGGGTGGCTGTGTCTTTTTGATTTTAATTTCCCTAAGCTATAGGACCATAAGTGGAAGTGCCCTAGGCTCTGTTGCTTTGTTTTTTAGATGTTTCAGGAAACACCATACACTTCTCCCGAGTGTCTGTTGGCAATTTACATCCCGCCCATCAGCATAACAAGGCTCCCAGTTCTCCATGGCCTGTCCTGCCTTTCTGGATTTTACACTTTTTTCAGTTGGCCCTTTTGACCGGGGGCAAGTGACACTTCATTGTAGTGCAGATTTCCTTTGCAAGCTTGCTTGGTTGGCCAAAAAGGGCGTATGCGTTTTTTCCTGAATATATTCAGGAAAAAACGCATACGCCCTTTTTGGCCAAGTGCATCATTGTGGACGTTCTGCCTCTTTTCCTATGTTTTCAATGCAATTCCAGTCTACCTCCTGAAATCGGTTTCCTGCAATTCTGCCCCGCTTTCAAGTCCTCTTGGCAGCCTTACTTCAGTATATTTTTGGACGATAGCTGTCATTTATAACTCTGCAGGTTTGTGAATTACAGTGCCCCTGAGCTCCTTTCTTCAACTCGCTTTCTTTTGAGCTGGCCGCAACACCGCAGGATGGCTTCAGGCCCTAATCTGGTTCCGGCACGGCACGCTGAGCCTTTGGTTAATTCCTCTTCCTGGTGGGAAATGAGAGTTAAATTTGCCCGTCCAGACACCTCCAGCTAGTCTCTCATTGGTTCTCGCTATTCCTGTTCATCTTCCGCAGAAATTGCAAACTGGGCCAAACAGGAGGTTAAAGGGACTGACTCTCCAAGTCGGGAGGGTGTTAGTAAAGCGTCTGGAATGTTGCACCCGAGTACCAGGGTACGAAAACTGAGACATATTTGAACACGTCTCCCGATCACATGGTTGATCATACTCTAGGTTCCACATGCATGTTTTAGCTGAAGGAAGAATACCTTAAACCTGGGTAGTTGAAACCCGTGGAATGGGTACCATGCAATATGACTTCAAAGGGTCTTCATTTGCTCACCGAACCACTCCAATCCTATCACTGCTGCGTTTATGCCCCTGTACACATGCTTGATTCTCTTTCGGAGACATAGCAATCCATAGGTTTTAAGATACTTACTAGTCAGGTACATTCTTAGGCATTTAATATGCGGTGTTGAGTCCATTTCGTTGAGCAAGGAGTAGCTCTTGTCTATTCCATATTTGGCTTAAGGAACTTTATCTGTGCTCATTTCAATCTCTGGTTTTATGCAGCACCCCAACTCACCTTTCCCCTTAAGCAAGCATAAGTTGGTTTTCTAAATTTGAGACCCTGTTCTGATCTTTAATTCAGTTCCTGTGTAGCCAAGTTTACATTCCGTGTATTACTGATATCTTATGATGTTTCTTTTTCTGTGTGACTTATTTCAGTTAGAATCATCATACCTGAATCCACTCATTGTGCTGCTAAGGGCCTGACGACATAGATTTCATTGCTGAGTGATATTGCTTTGTAAGTAAATACCACAACTTCTTTATCCATTTTTCACTTTCTGAGACGTTGAACTTGTACTGTAAACGAGGTTCTTGTAAACAGAGGCGTCCCAAACTTTGGGGTGGCTGTGTCTTTTTGATTTTAATTTCCCTAAGCTATAGGACCATAAGTGGAAGTGCCCTAGGCTCTGTTGCTTTGTTTTTTAGATGTTTCAGGAAACACCATACACTTCTCCCGAGTGTCTGTTGGCAATTTACATCCCGCCCATCAGCATAACAAGGCTCCCAGTTCTCCATGGCCTGTCCTGCCTTTCTGGATTTTACACTTTTTTCAGATGGCCCTTTTGACCGGGGGGAAGTGAGACTTCATTGTAGTGCAGATTTCCTTTGCAAGCTTGCTTGGTTGGCCAAAAAGGGCGTATGCGTTTTTTCCTGAATATATTCAGGAAAAAACGCATACGCCCTTTTTGGCCAAGTGCATCATTGTGGACGTTCTGCCTCTTTTCCTATGCTTTCAATGCAATTCCAGTCTACCTCCTGAAATCGGTTTCCTGCAATTCTGCCCCGCTTTCAAGTCCTCTTGGCAGCCTTACTTCAGTATATTTTTGGACGATAGCTGTCATTTATAACTCTGCAGGTTTGTGAATTACAGTGCCCCTGAGCTCCTTTCTTCAACTCGCTTTCTTTTGAGCTGGCCGCAACACCGCAGGATGGCTTCAGGCCCTAATCTGGTTCCGGCACGGCACGCTGAGCCTTTGGTTAATTCCTCTTCCTGGTGGGAAATGAGAGTTAAATTTGCCCGTCCAGACACCTCCAGCTAGTCTCTCATTGGTTCTCGCTATTCCTGTTCATCTTCCGCAGAAATTGCAAACTGGGCCAAACAGGAGGTTAAAGGGACTGACTCTCCAAGTCGGGAGGGTGTTAGTAAAGCGTCTGGAATGTTGCACCCGAGTACCAGGGTACGAAAACTGAGACATATTTGAACACGTCTCCCGATCACATGGTTGATCATACTCTAGGTTCCACATGCATGTTTTAGCTGAAGGAAGAATACCTTAAACCTGGGTAGTTGAAACCCGTGGAATGGGTACCATGCAATATGACTTCAAAGGGTCTTCATTTGCTCACCGAACCTCTCCAATCCTATCACTGCTGCGTTTATGCCCCTGTACACATGCTTGATTCTCTTTCGGAGACATAGCAATCCATAGGTTTTAAGATACTTACTCGTCAGGTACATTCTTAGGCATTTAATATGCGGTGTTGAGTCCATTTCGTTGAGCAAGGAGTAGCTCTTGTCTATTCCATATTTGGCTTAAGGAACTTTATCTGTGCTCATTTCAATCTCTGGTTTTATGCAGCACCCCAACTCACCTTTACCCTTAAGCAAGCATAAGTTGGTTTTCTAAATTTGAGACCCTGTTCTGTTCTGTAATTCAGTTCCTGTGTAGCCAAGTTTACATTCCGTGTATTACTGATATCTTATGATGTTTCTTTTTCTGTGTGACTTATTTCAGTTAGAATCATCATACCTGAATCCACTCATTGTGCTGCTAAGGGCCTGATGACATAGATTTCATTGCTGAGTGATATTGCTTTGTAAGTAAATACCACAACTTCTTTATCCATTTTTCACTTTCTGAGATGTTGAACTTGTACTGTAAACGAGGTTCTTGTAAACAGAGGCGTCCCAAACTTTGGGGTGGCTGTGTCTTTTTGATTTTAATTTCCCTAAGCTATAGGACCATAAGTGGAAGTGCCCTAGGCTCTGTTGCTTTGTTTTTTAGATGTTTCAGGAAACACCATACACTTCTCCCGAGTGTCTGTTGGCAATTTACATCCCGCCCATCAGCATAACAAGGCTCCCAGTTCTCCATGGCCTGTCCTGCCTTTCTGGATTTTACACTTTTTTCAGATGGCCCTTTTGACCGGGGGGAAGTGAGACTTCATTGTAGTGCAGATTTCCTTTGCAAGCTTGCTTGGTTGGCCAAAAAGGGCGTATGCGTTTTTTCCTGAATATATTCAGGAAAAAACGCATACGCCCTTTTTGGCCAAGTGCATCATGGTGGACGTTCTGCCTCTTTTCCTATGCTTTCAATGCAATTCCAGTCTACCTCCTGAAATCGGTTTCCTGCAATTCTGCCCCGCTTTCAAGTCCTCTTGGCAGCCTTACTTCAGTATATTTTTGGACGATAGCTGTCATTTATAACTCTGCAGGTTTGTGAATTACAGTGCCCCTGAGCTCCTTTCTTCAACTCGCTTTCTTTTGAGCTGGCCGCAACACCGCAGGATGGCTTCAGGCCCTAATCTGGTTCCGGCACGGCACGCTGAGCCTTTGGTTAATTCCTCTTCCTGGTGGGAAATGAGAGTTAAATTTGCCCGTCCAGACACCTCCAGCTAGTCTCTCATTGGTTCTCGCTATTCCTGTTCATCTTCCGCAGAAATTGCAAACTGGGCCAAACAGGAGGTTAAAGGGACTGACTCTCCAAGTCGGGAGGGTGTTAGTAAAGCGTCTGGAATGTTGCACCCGAGTACCAGGGTACGAAAACTGAGACATATTTGAACACGTCTCCCGATCACATGGTTGATCATACTCTAGGTTCCACATGCATGTTTTAGCTGAAGGAAGAATACCTTAAACCTGGGTAGTTGAAACCCGTGGAATGGGTACCATGCAATATGACTTCAAAGGGTCTTCATTTGCTCACCGAACCTCTCCAATCCTATCACTGCTGCGTTTATGCCCCTGTACACATGCTTGATTCTCTTTCGGAGACATAGCAATCCATAGGTTTTAAGATACTTACTAGTCAGGTACATTCTTAGGCATTTAATATGCGGTGTTGAGTCCATTTCGTTGAGCAAGGAGTAGCTCTTGTCTATTCCATATTTGGCTTAAGGAACTTTATCTGTGCTCATTTCAATCTCTGGTTTTATGCAGCACCCCAACTCACCTTTCCCCTTAAGCAAGCATAAGTTGGTTTTCTAAATTTGAGACCCTGTTCTGTTCTGTAATTCAGTTCCTGTGTAGCCAAGTTTACATTCCGTGTATTACTGATATCTTATGATGTTTCTTTTTCTGTGTGACTTATTTCAGTTAGAATCATCATACCTGAATCCACTCATTGTGCTGCTAAGGGCCTGATGACATAGATTTCATTGCTGAGTGATATTGCTTTGTAAGTAAATACCACAACTTCTTTATCCATTTTTCACTTTCTGCGATGTTGAACTTGTACTGTAAACGAGGTTCTTGTAAACAGAGGCGTCCCAAACTTTGGGGTGGCTGTGTCTTTTTGATTTTAATTTCCCTAAGCTATAGGACCATAAGTGGAAGTGCCCTAGGCTCTGTTGCTTTGTTTTTTAGATGTTTCAGGAAACACCATACACTTCTCCCGAGTGTCTGTTGGCAATTTACATCCCGCCCATCAGCATAACAAGGCTCCCAGTTCTCCATGGCCTGTCCTGCCTTTCTGGATTTTACACTTTTTTCAGATGGCCCTTTTGACCGGGGGGAAGTGAGACTTCATTGTAGTGCAGATTTCCTTTGCAAGCTTGCTTGGTTGGCCAAAAAGGGCGTATGCGTTTCTTCCTGAATATATTCAGGAAAAAACGCATACGCCCTTTTTGGCCAAGTGCATCATGGTGGACGTTCTGCCTCTTTTCCTATGCTTTCAATGCAATTCCAGTCTACCTCCTGAAATCGGTTTCCTGCAATTCTGCCCCGCTTTCAAGTCCTCTTGGCAGCCTTACTTCAGTATATTTTTGGACGATAGCTGTCATTTATAACTCTGCAGGTTTGTGAATTACAGTGCCCCTGAGCTCCTTTCTTCAACTCGCTTTCTTTTGAGCTGGCCGCAACACCGCAGGATGGCTTCAGGCCCTAATCTGGTTCCGGCACGGCACGCTGAGCCTTTGGTTAATTCCTCTTCCTGGTGGGAAATGAGAGTTAAATTTGCCCGTCCAGACACCTCCAGCTAGTCTCTCATTGGTTCTCGCTATTCCTGTTCATCTTCCGCAGAAATTGCAAACTGGGCCAAACAGGAGGTTAAAGGGACTGACTCTCCAAGTCGGGAGGGTGTTAGTAAAGCGTCTGGAATGTTGCACCCGAGTACCAGGGTACGAAAACTGAGACATATTTGAACACGTCTCCCGATCACATGGTTGATCATACTCTAGGTTCCACATGCATGTTTTAGCTGAAGGAAGAATACCTTAAACCTGGGTAGTTGAAACCCGTGGAATGGGTACCATGCAATATGACTTCAAAGGGTCTTCATTTGCTCACCGAACCTCTCCAATCCTATCACTGCTGCGTTTATGCCCCTGTACACATGCTTGATTCTCTTTCGGAGACATAGCAATCCATAGGTTTTAAGATACTTACTAGTCAGGTACATTCTTAGGCATTTAATATGCGGTGTTGAGTCCATTTCGTTGAGCAAGGAGTAGCTCTTGTCTATTCCATATTTGGCTTAAGGAACTTTATCTGTGCTCATTTCAATCTCTGGTTTTATGCAGCACCCCAACTCACCTTTACCCTTAAGCAAGCATAAGTTGGTTTTCTAAATTTGAGACCCTGTTCTGTTCTGTAATTCAGTTCCTGTGTAGCCAAGTTTACATTCCGTGTATTACTGATATCTTATGATGTTTCTTTTTCTGTGTGACTTATTTCAGTTAGAATCATCATACCTGAATCCACTCATTGTGCTGCTAAGGGCCTGATGACATAGATTTCATTGCTGAGTGATATTGCTTTGTAAGTAAATACCACAACTTCTTTATCCATTTTTCACTTTCTGCGATGTTGAATTTGTACGGTAAACGAGGTTCTTGTAAACAGAGGCGTCCCAAACTTTGGGGTGGCTGTGTCTTTTTGATTTTAATTTCCCTAAGCTATAGGACCATAAGTGGAAGTGCCCTAGGCTCTGTTGCTTTGTTTTTTAGATGTTTCAGGAAACACCATACACTTCTCCCGAGTGTCTGTTGGCAATTTACATCCCGCCCATCAGCATAACAAGGCTCCCAGTTCTCCATGGCCTGTCCTGCCTTTCTGGATTTTACACTTTTTTCAGTTGGCCCTTTTGACCGGGGGCAAGTGAGACTTCATTGTAGTGCAGATTTCCTTTGCAAGCTTGCTTGGTTGGCCAAAAAGGGCGTATGCGTTTTTTCCTGAATATATTCAGGAAAAAACGCATACGCCCTTTTTGGCCAAGTGCATCATTGTGGACGTTCTGCCTCTTTTCCTATGCTTTCAATGCAATTCCAGTCTACCTCCTGAAATCGGTTTCCTGCAATTCTGCCCCGCTTTCAAGTCCTCTTGGCAGCCTTACTTCAGTATATTTTTGGACGATAGCTGTCATTTATAACTCTGCAGGTTTGTGAATTACAGTGCCCCTGAGCTCCTTTCTTCAACTCGCTTTCTTTTGAGCTGGCCGCAACACCGCAGGATGGCTTCAGGCCCTAATCTGGTTCCGGCACGGCACGCTGAGCCTTTGGTTAATTCCTCTTCCTGGTGGGAAATGAGAGTTAAATTTGCCCGTCCAGACACCTCCAGCTAGTCTCTCATTGGTTCTCGCTATTCCTGTTCATCTTCCGCAGAAATTGCAAACTGGGCCAAACAGGAGGTTAAAGGGACTGACTCTCCAAGTCGGGAGGGTGTTAGTAAAGCGTCTGGAATGTTGCACCCGAGTACCAGGGTACGAAAACTGAGACATATTTGAACACGTCTCCCGATCACATGGTTGATCATACTCTAGGTTCCACATGCATGTTTTAGCTGAAGGAAGAATACCTTAAACCTGGGTAGTTGAAACCCGTGGAATGGGTACCATGCAATATGACTTCAAAGGGTCTTCATTTGCTCACCGAACCACTCCAATCCTATCACTGCTGCGTTTATGCCCCTGTACACATGCTTGATTCTCTTTCGGAGACATAGCAATCCATAGGTTTTAAGATACTTACTAGTCAGGTACATTCTTAGGCATTTAATATGCGGTGTTGAGTCCATTTCGTTGAGCAAGGAGTAGCTCTTGTCTATTCCATATTTGGCTTAAGGAACTTTATCTGTGCTCATTTCAATCTCTGGTTTTATGCAGCACCCCAACTCACCTTTACCCTTAAGCAAGCATAAGTTGGTTTTCTAAATTTGAGACCCTGTTCTGTTCTTTAATTCAGTTCCTGTGTAGCCAAGTTTACATTCCGTGTATTACTGATATCTTATGATGTTTCTTTTTCTGTGTGACTTATTTCAGTTAGAATCATCATACCTGAATCCACTCATTGTGCTGCTAAGGGCCTGATGACATAGATTTCATTGCTGAGTGATATTGCTTTGTAAGTAAATACCACAACTTCTTTATCCATTTTTCACTTTCTGCGATGTTGAACTTGTACTGTAAACGAGGTTCTTGTAAACAGAGGCGTCCCAAACTTTGGGGTGGCTGTGTCTTTTTGATTTTAATTTCCCTAAGCTATAGGACCATAAGTGGAAGTGCCCTAGGCTCTGTTGCTTTGTTTTTTAGATGTTTCAGGAAACACCATACACTTCTCCCGAGTGTCTGTTGGCAATTTACATCCCGCCCATCAGCATAACAAGGCTCCCAGTTCTCCATGGCCTGTCCTGCCTTTCTGGATTTTACACTTTTTTCAGATGGCCCTTTTGACCGGGGGGAAGTGAGACTTCATTGTAGTGCAGATTTCCTTTGCAAGCTTGCTTGGTTGGCCAAAAAGGGCGTATGCGTTTCTTCCTGAATATATTCAGGAAAAAACGCATACGCCCTTTTTGGCCAAGTGCATCATGGTGGACGTTCTGCCTCTTTTCCTATGCTTTCAATGCAATTCCAGTCTGCCTCCTGAAATCGGTTTCCTGCAATTCTGCCCCGCTTTCAAGTCCTCTTGGCAGCCTTACTTCAGTATATTTTTGGACGATAGCTGTCATTTATAACTCTGCAGGTTTGTGAATTACAGTGCCCCTGAGCTCCTTTCTTCAACTCGCTTTCTTTTGAGCTGGCCGCAACACCGCAGGATGGCTTCAGGCCCTAATCTGGTTCCGGCACGGCACGCTGAGCCTTTGGTTAATTCCTCTTCCTGGTGGGAAATGAGAGTTAAATTTGCCCGTCCAGACACCTCCAGCTAGTCTCTCATTGGTTCTCGCTATTCCTGTTCATCTTCCGCAGAAATTGCAAACTGGGCCAAACAGGAGGTTAAAGGGACTGACTCTCCAAGTCGGGAGGGTGTTAGTAAAGCGTCTGGAATGTTGCACCCGAGTACCAGGGTACGAAAACTGAGACATATTTGAACACGTCTCCCGATCACATGGTTGATCATACTCTAGGTTCCACATGCATGTTTTAGCTGAAGGAAGAATACCTTAAACCTGGGTAGTTGAAACCCGTGGAATGGGTACCATGCAATATGACTTCAAAGGGTCTTCATTTGCTCACCGAACCTCTCCAATCCTATCACTGCTGCGTTTATGCCCCTGTACACATGCTTGATTCTCTTTCGGAGACATAGCAATCCATAGGTTTTAAGATACTTACTCGTCAGGTACATTCTTAGGCATTTAATATGCGGTGTTGAGTCCATTTCGTTGAGCAAGAGGTAGCTCTTGTCTATTCCATATTTGGCTTAAGGAACTTTATCTGTGCTCATTTCAATCTCTGGTTTTATGCAGCACCCCAACTCACCTTTACCCTTAAGAAAGCATAAGTTGGTTTTCTAAATTTGAGACCCTGTTCTGTTCTGTAATTCAGTTCCTGTGTAGCCAAGTTTACATTCCGTGTATTACTGATATCTTATGATGTTTCTTTTTCTGTGTGACTTATTTCAGTTAGAATCATCATACCTGAATCCACTCATTGTGCTGCTAAGGGCCTGATGACATAGATTTTATTGCTGAGTGATATTGCTTTGTAAGTAAGTACCACAACTTCTTTATCCATTTTTCACTTTCTGCGATGTTGAACTTGTACTGTAAACGAGGTCCTTGTAAACAGAGGCGTCCCAAACTTTGGGGTGGCTGTGTCTTTTTGATTTTAATTTCCCTAAGCTATAGGACCATAAGTGGAAGTGCCCTAGGCTCTGTTGCTTTGTTTTTTAGATGTTTCAGGAAACACCATACACTTCTCCCGAGTGTCTGTTGGCAATTTACATCCCGCCCATCAGCATAACAAGGCTCCCAGTTCTCCATGGCCTGTCCTGTCTTTCTGGATTTTACACTTTTTTCAGATGGCCCTTTTGACCGGGGGGAAGTGAGACTTCATTGTAGTGCAGATTTCCTTTGCAAGCTTGCTTGGTTGGCCAAAAAGGGCGTATGCGTTTCTTCCTGAATATATTCAGGAAAAAACGCATACGCCCTTTTTGGCCAAGTGCATCATGGTGGACGTTCTGCCTCTTTTCCTATGCTTTCAATGCAATTCCAGTCTGCCTCCTGAAATCGGTTTCCTGCAATTCTGCCCCGCTTTCAAGTCCTCTTGGCAGCCTTACTTCAGTATATTTTTGGACGATAGCTGTCATTTATAACTCTGCAGGTTTGTGAATTACAGTGCCCCTGAGCTCCTTTCTTCAACTCGCTTTCTTTTGAGCTGGCCGCAACACCGCAGGATGGCTTCAGGCCCTAATCTGGTTCCGGCACGGCACGCTGAGCCTTTGGTTAATTCCTCTTCCTGGTGGGAAATGAGAGTTAAATTTGCCCGTCCAGACACCTCCAGCTAGTCTCTCATTGGTTCTCGCTATTCCTGTTCATCTTCCGCAGAAATTGCAAACTGGGCCAAACAGGAGGTTAAAGGGACTGACTCTCCAAGTCGGGAGGGTGTTAGTAAAGCGTCTGGAATGTTGCACCCGAGTACCAGGGTACGAAAACTGAGACATATTTGAACACGTCTCCCGATCACATGGTTGATCATACTCTAGGTTCCACATGCATGTTTTAGCTGAAGGAAGAATACCTTAAACCTGGGTAGTTGAAACCCGTGGAATGGGTACCATGCAATATGACTTCAAAGGGTCTTCATTTGCTCACCGAACCTCTCCAATCCTATCACTGCTGCGTTTATGCCCCTGTACACATGCTTGATTCTCTTTCGGAGACATAGCAATCCATAGGTTTTAAGATACTTACTCGTCAGGTACATTTTTAGGCATTTAATATGCGGTGTTGAGTCCATTTCGTTGAGCAAGGAGTAGCTCTTGTCTATTCCATATTTGGCTTAAGGAACTTTATCTGTGCTCATTTCAATCTCTGGTTTTATGCAGCACCCCAACTCACCTTTACCCTTAAGCAAGCATAAGTTGGTTTTCTAAATTTGAGACCCTGTTCTGTTCTGTAATTCAGTTCCTGTGTAGCCAAGTTTACATTCCGTGTATTACTGATATCTTATGATGTTTCTTTTTCTGTGTGACTTATTTCAGTTAGAATCATCATACCTGAATCCACTCATTGTGCTGCTAAGGGCCTGATGACATAGATTTCATTGCTGAGTGATATTGCTTTGTAAGTAAATACCACAACTTCTTTATCCATTTTTCACTTTCTGCGATGTTGAACTTGTACTGTAAACGAGGTTCTTGTAAACAGAGGCGTCCCAAACTTTGGGGTGGCTGTGTCTTTTTGATTTTAATTTCCCTAAGCTATAGGACCATAAGTGGAAGTGCCCTAGGCTCTGTTGCTTTGTTTTTTAGATGTTTCAGGAAACACCATACACTTCTCCCGAGTGTCTGTTGGCAATTTACATCCCGCCCATCAGCATAACAAGGCTCCCAGTTCTCCATGGCCTGTCCTGCCTTTCTGGATTTTACACTTTTTTCAGATGGCCCTTTTGACCGGGGGCAAGTGAGACTTCATTGTAGTGCAGATTTCCTTTGCAAGCTTGCTTGGTTGGCCAAAAAGGGCGTATGCGTTTCTTCCTGAATATATTCAGGAAAAAACGCATACGCCCTTTTTGGCCAAGTGCATCATTGTGGACGTTCTGCCTCTTTTCCTATGCTTTCAATGCAATTCCAGTCTGCCTCCTGAAATCGGTTTCCTGCAATTCTGCCCCGCTTTCAAGTCCTCTTGGCAGCCTTACTTCAGTATATTTTTGGACGATAGCTGTCATTTATAACTCTGCAGGTTTGTGAATTACAGTGCCCCTGAGCTCCTTTCTTCAACTCGCTTTCTTTTGAGCTGGCCGCAACACCGCAGGATGGCTTCAGGCCCTAATCTGGTTCCGGCACGGCACGCTGAGCCTTTGGTTAATTCCTCTTCCTGGTGGGAAATGAGAGTTAAATTTGCCCGTCCAGACACCTCCAGCTAGTCTCTCATTGGTTCTCGCTATTCCTGTTCATCTTCCGCAGAAATTGCAAACTGGGCCAAACAGGAGGTTAAAGGGACTGACTCTCCAAGTCGGGAGGGTGTTAGTAAAGCGTCTGGAATGTTGCACCCGAGTACCAGGGTACGAAAACTGAGACATATTTGAACACGTCTCCCGATCACATGGTTGATCATACTCTAGGTTCCACATGCATGTTTTAGCTGAAGGAAGAATACCTTAAACCTGGGTAGTTGAAACCCGTGGAATGGGTACCATGCAATATGACTTCAAAGGGTCTTCATTTGCTCACCGAACCTCTCCAATCCTATCACTGCTGCGTTTATGCCCCTGTACACATGCTTGATTCTCTTTCGGAGACATAGCAATCCATAGGTTTTAAGATACTTACTCGTCAGGTACATTCTTAGGCATTTAATATGCGGTGTTGAGTCCATTTCGTTGAGCAAGAGGTAGCTCTTGTCTATTCCATATTTGGCTTAAGGAACTTTATCTGTGCTCATTTCAATCTCTGGTTTTATGCAGCACCCCAACTCACCTTTACCCTTAAGCAAGCATAAGTTGGTTTTCTAAATTTGAGACCCTGTTCTGTTCTGTAATTCAGTTCCTGTGTAGCCAAGTTTACATTCCATGTATTACTGATATCTTATGATGTTTCTTTTTCTGTGTGACTTATTTCAGTTAGAATCATCATACCTGAATCCACTCATTGTGCTGCTAAGGGCCTGATGACATAGATTTCATTGCTGAGTGATATTGCTTTGTAAGTAAATACCACAACTTCTTTATCCATTTTTCACTTTCTGCGATGTTGAACTTGTACTGTAAACGAGGTTCTTGTAAACAGAGGCGTCCCAAACTTTGGGGTGGCTGTGTCTTTTTGATTTTAATTTCCCTAAGCTATAGGACCATAAGTGGAAGTGCCCTAGGCTCTGTTGCTTTGTTTTTTAGATGTTTCAGGAAACACCATACACTTCTCCCGAGTGTCTGTTGGCAATTTACATCCCGCCCATCAGCATAACAAGGCTCCCAGTTCTCCATGGCCTGTCCTGCCTTTCTGGATTTTACACTTTTTTCAGATGGCCCTTTTGACCGGGGGGAAGTGAGACTTCATTGTAGTGCAGATTTCCTTTGCAAGCTTGCTTGGTTGGCCAAAAAGGGCGTATGCGTTTCTTCCTGAATATATTCAGGAAAAAACGCATACGCCCTTTTTGGCCAAGTGCATCATGGTGGACGTTCTGCCTCTTTTCCTATGCTTTCAATGCAATTCCAGTCTGCCTCCTGAAATCGGTTTCCTGCAATTCTGCCCCGCTTTCAAGTCCTCTTGGCAGCCTTACTTCAGTATATTTTTGGACGATAGCTGTCATTTATAACTCTGCAGGTTTGTGAATTACAGTGCCCCTGAGCTCCTTTCTTCAACTCGCTTTCTTTTGAGCTGGCCGCAACACCGCAGGATGGCTTCAGGCCCTAATCTGGTTCCGGCACGGCACGCTGAGCCTTTGGTTAATTCCTCTTCCTGGTGGGAAATGAGAGTTAAATTTGCCCGTCCAGACACCTCCAGCTAGTCTCTCATTGGTTCTCGCTATTCCTGTTCATCTTCCGCAGAAATTGCAAACTGGGCCAAACAGGAGGTTAAAGGGACTGACTCTCCAAGTCGGGAGGGTGTTAGTAAAGCGTCTGGAATGTTGCACCCGAGTACCAGGGTACGAAAACTGAGACATATTTGAACACATCTCCCGATCACATGGTTGATCATACTCTAGGTTCCACATGCATGTTTTAGCTGAAGGAAGAATACCTTAAACCTGGGTAGTTGAAACCCGTGGAATGGGTACCATGCAATATGACTTCAAAGGGTCTTCATTTGCTCACCGAACCTCTCCAATCCTATCACTGCTGCGTTTATGCCCCTGTACACATGCTTGATTCTCTTTCGGAGACATAGCAATCCATAGGTTTTAAGATACTTACTCGTCAGGTACATTCTTAGGCATTTAATATGCGGTGTTGAGTCCATTTCGTTGAGCAAGAGGTAGCTCTTGTCTATTCCATATTTGGCTTAAGGAACTTTATCTGTGCTCATTTCAATCTCTGGTTTTATGCAGCACCCCAACTCACCTTTCCCCTTAAGCAAGCATAAGTTGGTTTTCTAAATTTGAGACCCTGTTCTGTTCTGTAATTCAGTTCCTGTGTAGCCAAGTTTACATTCCATGTATTACTGATATCTTATGATGTTTCTTTTTCTGTGTGACTTATTTCAGTTAGAATCATCATACCTGAATCCACTCATTGTGCTGCTAAGGGCCTGATGACATAGATTTCATTGCTGAGTGATATTGCTTTGTAAGTAAATACCACAACTTCTTTATCCATTTTTCACTTTCTGCGATGTTGAACTTGTACTGTAAACGAGGTTCTTGTAAACAGAGGCGTCCCAAACTTTGGGGTGGCTGTGTCTTTTTGATTTTAATTTCCCTAAGCTATAGGACCATAAGTGGAAGTGCCCTAGGCTCTGTTGCTTTGTTTTTTAGATGTTTCAGGAAACACCATACACTTCTCCCGAGTGTCTGTTGGCAATTTACATCCCGCCCATCAGCATAACAAGGCTCCCAGTTCTCCATGGCCTGTCCTGTCTTTCTGGATTTTACACTTTATTCAGATGGCCCTTTTGACCGGGGGGAAGTGAGACTTCATTGTAGTGCAGATTTCCTTTGCAAGCTTGCTTGGTTGGCCAAAAAGGGCGTATGCGTTTCTTCCTGAATATATTCAGGAAAAAACGCATACGCCCTTTTTGGCCAAGTGCATCATGGTGGACGTTCTGCCTCTTTTCCTATGCTTTCAATGCAATTCCAGTCTGCCTCCTGAAATCGGTTTCCTGCAATTCTGCCCCGCTTTCAAGTCCTCTTGGCAGCCTTACTTCAGTATATTTTTGGACGATAGCTGTCATTTATAACTCTGCAGGTTTGTGAATTACAGTGCCCCTGAGCTCCTTTCTTCAACTCGCTTTCTTTTGAGCTGGCCGCAACACCGCAGGATGGCTTCAGGCCCTAATCTGGTTCCGGCACGGCACGCTGAGCCTTTGGTTAATTCCTCTTCCTGGTGGGAAATGAGAGTTAAATTTGCCCGTCCAGACACCTCCAGCTAGTCTCTCATTGGTTCTCGCTATTCCTGTTCATCTTCCGCAGAAATTGCAAACTGGGCCAAACAGGAGGTTAAAGGGACTGACTCTCCAAGTCGGGAGGGTGTTAGTAAAGCGTCTGGAATGTTGCACCCGAGTACCAGGGTACGAAAACTGAGACATATTTGAACACGTCTCCCGATCACATGGTTGATCATACTCTAGGTTCCACATGCATGTTTTAGCTGAAGGAAGAATACCTTAAACCTGGGTAGTTGAAACCCGTGGAATGGGTACCATGCAATATGACTTCAAAGGGTCTTCATTTGCTCACCGAACCTCTCCAATCCTATCACTGCTGCGTTTATGCCCCTGTACACATGCTTGATTCTCTTTTGGAGACATAGCAATCCATAGGTTTTAAGATACTTACTCGTCAGGTACATTCTTAGGCATTTAATATGCGGTGTTGAGTCCATTTCGTTGAGCAAGAGGTAGCTCTTGTCTATTCCATATTTGGCTTAAGGAACTTTATCTGTGCTCATTTCAATCTCTGGTTTTATGCAGCACCCCAACTCACCTTTACCCTTAAGCAAGCATAAGTTGGTTTTCTAAATTTGAGACCCTGTTCTGTTCTGTAATTCAGTTCCTGTGTAGCCAAGTTTACATTCCATGTATTACTGATATCTTATGATGTTTCTTTTTCTGTGTGACTTATTTCAGTTAGAATCATCATACCTGAATCCACTCATTGTGCTGCTAAGGGCCTGATGACATAGATTTCATTGCTGAGTGATATTGCTTTGTAAGTAAATACCACAACTTCTTTATCCATTTTTCACTTTCTGCGATGTTGAACTTGTACTGTAAACGAGGTTCTTGTAAACAGAGGCGTCCCAAACTTTGGGGTGGCTGTGTCTTTTTGATTTTAATTTCCCTAAGCTATAGGACCATAAGTGGAAGTGCCCTAGGCTCTGTTGCTTTGTTTTTTAGATGTTTCAGGAAACACCATACACTTCTCCCGAGTGTCTGTTGGCAATTTACATCCCGCCCATCAGCATAACAAGGCTCCCAGTTCTCCATGGCCTGTCCTGCCTTTCTGGATTTTACACTTTTTTCAGATGGCCCTTTTGACCGGGGGGAAGTGAGACTTCATTGTAGTGCAGATTTCCTTTGCAAGCTTGCTTGGTTGGCCAAAAAGGGCGTATGCGTTTTTTCCTGAATATATTCAGGAAGAAACGCATACGCCCTTTTTGGCCAAGTGCATCATTGTGGACGTTCTGCCTCTTTTCCTATGCTTTCAATGCAATTCCAGTCTACCTCCTGAAATCGGTTTCCTGCAATTCTGCCCCGCTTTCAAGTCCTCTTGGCAGCCTTACTTCACTATATTTTTGGACGATAGCTGTCATTTATAACTCTGCAGGTTTGTGAATTACAGTGCCCCTGAGCTCCTTTCTTCAACTCGCTTTCTTTTGAGCTGGCCGCAACACCGCAGGATGGCTTCAGGCCCTAATCTGGTTCCGGCACGGCACGCTGAGCCTTTGGTTAATTCCTCTTCCTGGTGGGAAATGAGAGTTAAATTTGCCCGTCCAGACACCTCCAGCTAGTCTCTCATTGGTTCTCGCTATTCCTGTTCATCTTCCGCAGAAATTGCAAACTGGGCCAAACAGGAGGTTAAAGGGACTGACTCTCCAAGTCGGGAGGGTGTTAGTAAAGCGTCTGGAATGTTGCACTCGAGTACCAGGGTACGAAAACTGAGACATATTTGAACACGTCTCCCGATCACATGGTTGATCATACTCTAGGTTTCACATGCATGTTTTAGCTGAAGGAAGAATACCTTAAACCTGGGTAGTTGAAACCCGTGGAATGGGTACCATGCAATATGACTTCAAAGGGTCTTCATTTGCTCACCGAACCTCTCCAATCCTATCACTGCTGCGTTTATGCCCCTGTACACATGCTTGATTCTCTTTCGGAGACATAGCAATCCATAGGTTTTAAGATACTTACTAGTCAGGTACATTCTTAGGCTTTTAATATGCGGTGTTGAGTCCATTTCGTTGAGCAAGGAGTAGCTCTTGTCTATTCCATATTTGGCTTAAGGAACTTTATCTGTGCTCATTTCAATCTCTGGTTTTATGCAGCACCCCAACTCACCTTTACCCTTAAGCAAGCATAAGTTGGTTTTCTAAATTTGAGACCCTGTTCTGTTCTGTAATTCAGTTCCTGTGTAGCCAAGTTTACATTCCGTGTATTACTGATATCTTATGATGTTTCTTTTTCTGTGTGACTTATTTCAGTTAGAATCATCATACCTGAATCCACTCATTGTGCTGCTAAGGGCCTGATGACATAGATTTCATTGCTGAGTGATATTGCTTTGTAAGTAAATATCACAACTTCTTTATCCATTTTTCACTTTCTGCGATGTTGAACTTGTACTGTAAACGAGGTTCTTGTAAACAGAGGCGTCCCAAACTTTGGGGTGGCTGTGTCTTTTTGATTTTAATTTCCCTAAGCTATAGGACCATAAGTGGAAGTGCCCTAGGCTCTGTTGCTTTGTTTTTTAGATGTTTCAGGAAACACCATACACTTCTCCCGAGTGTCTGTTGGCAATTTACATCCCGCCCATCAGCATAACAAGGCTCCCAGTTCTCCATGGCCTGTCCTGCCTTTCTGGATTTTACACTTTTTTCAGATGGCCCTTTTGACCGGGGAGAAGTGAGACTTCATTGTAGTGCAGATTTCCTTTGCAAGCTTGCTTGGTTGGCCAAAAAGGGCGTATGCGTTTCTTCCTGAATATATTCAGGAAAAAACGCATACGCCCTTTTTGGCCAAGTGCATCATGGTGGACGTTCTGCCTCTTTTCCTATGCTTTCAATGCAATTCCAGTCTGCCTCCTGAAATCGGTTTCCTGCAATTCTGCCCCGCTTTCAAGTCCTCTTGGCAGCCTTACTTCAGTATATTTTTGGACGATAGCTGTCATTTATAACTCTGCAGGTTTGTGAATTACAGTGCCCCTGAGCTCCTTTCTTCAACTCGCTTTCTTTTGAGCTGGCCGCAACACCGCAGGATGGCTTCAGGCCCTAATCTGGTTCCGGCACGGCACGCTGAGCCTTTGGTTAATTCCTCTTCCTGGTGGGAAATGAGAGTTAAATTTGCCCGTCCAGACACCTCCAGCTAGTCTCTCATTGGTTCTCGCTATTCCTGTTCATCTTCCGCAGAAATTGCAAACTGGGCCAAACAGGAGGTTAAAGGGACTGACTCTCCAAGTCGGGAGGGTGTTAGTAAAGCGTCTGGAATGTTGCACCCGAGTACCAGGGTACGAAAACTGAGACATATTTGAACACGTCTCCCGATCACATGGTTGATCATACTCTAGGTTCCACATGCATGTTTTAGCTGAAGGAAGAATACCTTAAACCTGGGTAGTTGAAACCCGTGGAATGGGTACCATGCAATATGACTTCAAAGGGTCTTCATTTGCTCACCGAACCTCTCCAATCCTATCACTGCTGCGTTTATGCCCCTGTACACATGCTTGATTCTCTTTTGGAGACATAGCAATCCATAGGTTTTAAGATACTTACTCGTCAGGTACATTCTTAGGCATTTAATATGCGGTGTTGAGTCCATTTCGTTGAGCAAGAGGTAGCTCTTGTCTATTCCATATTTGGCTTAAGGAACTTTATCTGTGCTCATTTCAATCTCTGGTTTTATGCAGCACCCCAACTCACCTTTACCCTTAAGAAAGCATAAGTTGGTTTTCTAAATTTGAGACCCTGTTCTGTTCTGTAATTCAGTTCCTGTGTAGCCAAGTTTACATTCCGTGTATTACTGATATCTTATGATGTTTCTTTTTCTGTGTGACTTATTTCAGTTAGAATCATCATACCTGAATCCACTCATTGTGCTGCTAAGGGCCTGATGACATAGATTTCATTGCTGAGTGATATTGCTTTGTAAGTAAATACCACAACTTCTTTATCCATTTTTCACTTTCTGCGATGTTGAACTTGTACTGTAAACGAGGTTCTTGTAAACAGAGGCGTCCCAAACTTTGGGGTGGCTGTGTCTTTTTGATTTTAATTTCCCTAAGCTATAGGACCATAAGTGGAAGTGCCCTAGGCTCTGTTGCTTTGTTTTTTAGATGTTTCAGGAAACACCATACACTTCTCCCGAGTGTCTGTTGGCAATTTACATCCCGCCCATCAGCATAACAAGGCTCCCAGTTCTCCATGGCCTGTCCTGTCTTTCTGGATTTTACACTTTTTTCAGATGGCCCTTTTGACCGGGGGGAAGTGAGACTTCATTGTAGTGCAGATTTCCTTTGCAAGCTTGCTTGGTTGGCCAAAAAGGGCGTATGCGTTTTTTCCTGAATATATTCAGGAAAAAACGCATACGCCCTTTTTGGCCAAGTGCATCATTGTGGACGTTCTGCCTCTTTTCCTATGCTTTCAATGCAATTCCAGTCTGCCTCCTGAAATCGGTTTCCTGCAATTCTGCCCCGCTTTCAAGTCCTCTTGGCAGCCTTACTTCAGTATATTTTTGGACGATAGCTGTCATTTATAACTCTGCAGGTTTGTGAATTACAGTGCCCCTGAGCTCCTTTCTTCAACTCGCTTTCTTTTGAGCTGGCCGCAACACCGCAGGATGGCTTCAGGCCCTAATCTGGTTCCGGCACGGCACGCTGAGCCTTTGGTTAATTCCTCTTCCTGGTGGGAAATGAGAGTTAAATTTGCCCGTCCAGACACCTCCAGCTAGTCTCTCATTGGTTCTCGCTATTCCTGTTCATCTTCCGCAGAAATTGCAAACTGGGCCAAACAGGAGGTTAAAGGGACTGACTCTCCAAGTCGGGAGGGTGTTAGTAAAGCGTCTGGAATGTTGCACTCGAGTACCAGGGTACGAAAACTGAGACATATTTGAACACGTCTCCCGATCACATGGTTGATCATACTCTAGGTTCCACATGCATGTTTTAGCTGAAGGAAGAATACCTTAAACCTGGGTAGTTGAAACCCGTGGAATGGGTACCATGCAATATGACTTCAAAGGGTCTTCATTTGCTCACCGAACCTCTCCAATCCTATCACTGCTGCGTTTATGCCCCTGTACACATGCTTGATTCTCTTTCGGAGACATAGCAATCCATAGGTTTTAAGATACTTACTCGTCAGGTACATTCTTAGGCATTTAATATGCGGTGTTGAGTCCATTTCGTTGAGCAAGAGGTAGCTCTTGTCTATTCCATATTTGGCTTAAGGAACTTTATCTGTGCTCATTTCAATCTCTGGTTTTATGCAGCACCCCAACTCACCTTTACCCTTAAGAAAGCATAAGTTGGTTTTCTAAATTTGAGACCCTGTTCTGTTCTGTAATTCAGTTCCTGTGTAGCCAAGTTTACATTCCGTGTATTACTGATATCTTATGATGTTTCTTTTTCTGTGTGACTTATTTCAGTTAGAATCATCATACCTGAATCCACTCATTGTGCTGCTAAGGGCCTGATGACATAGATTTCATTGCTGAGTGATATTGCTTTGTAAGTAAATACCACAACTTCTTTATCCATTTTTCACTTTCTGCGATGTTGAACTTGTACTGTAAACGAGGTTCTTGTAAACAGAGGCGTCCCAAACTTTGGGGTGGCTGTGTCTTTTTGATTTTAATTTCCCTAAGCTATAGGACCATAAGTGGAAGTGCCCTAGGCTCTGTTGCTTTGTTTTTTAGATGTTTCAGGAAACACCATACACTTCTCCCGAGTGTCTGTTGGCAATTTACATCCCGCCCATCAGCATAACAAGGCTCCCAGTTCTCCATGGCCTGTCCTGTCTTTCTGGATTTTACACTTTTTTCAGATGGCCCTTTTGACCGGGGGGAAGTGAGACTTCATTGTAGTGCAGATTTCCTTTGCAAGCTTGCTTGGTTGGCCAAAAAGGGCGTATGCGTTTTTTCCTGAATATATTCAGGAAAAAAACGCATACGCCCTTTTTGGCCAAGTGCATCATGGTGGACGTTCTGCCTCTTTTCCTATGCTTTCAATGCAATTCCAGTCTGCCTCCTGAAATCGGTTTCCTGCAATTCTGCCCCGCTTTCAAGTCCTCTTGGCAGCCTTACTTCAGTATATTTTTGGACGATAGCTGTCATTTATAACTCTGCAGGTTTGTGAATTACAGTGCCCCTGAGCTCCTTTCTTCAACTCGCTTTCTTTTGAGCTGGCCGCAACACCGCAGGATGGCTTCAGGCCCTAATCTGGTTCCGGCACGGCACGCTGAGCCTTTGGTTAATTCCTCTTCCTGGTGGGAAATGAGAGTTAAATTTGCCCGTCCAGACACCTCCAGCTAGTCTCTCATTGGTTCTCGCTATTCCTGTTCATCTTCCGCAGAAATTGCAAACTGGGCCAAACAGGAGGTTAAAGGGACTGACTCTCCAAGTCGGGAGGGTGTTAGTAAAGCGTCTGGAATGTTGCACTCGAGTACCAGGGTACGAAAACTGAGACATATTTGAACACGTCTCCCGATCACATGGTTGATCATACTCTAGGTTCCACATGCATGTTTTAGCTGAAGGAAGAATACCTTAAACCTGGGTAGTTGAAACCCGTGGAATGGGTACCATGCAATATGACTTCAAAGGGTCTTCATTTGCTCACCGAACCTCTCCAATCCTATCACTGCTGCGTTTATGCCCCTGTACACATGCTTGATTCTCTTTCGGAGACATAGCAATCCATAGGTTTTAAGATACTTACTAGTCAGGTACATTCTTAGGCTTTTAATATGCGGTGTTGAGTCCATTTCGTTGAGCAAGGAGTAGCTCTTGTCTATTCCATATTTGGCTTAAGGAACTTTATCTGTGCTCATTTCAATCTCTGGTTTTATGCAGCACCCCAACTCACCTTTCCCCTTAAGCAAGCATAAGTTGGTTTTCTAAATTTGAGACCCTGTTCTGTTCTGTAATTCAGTTCCTGTGTAGCCAAGTTTACATTCCGTGTATTACTGATATCTTATGATGTTTCTTTTTCTGTGTGACTTATTTCAGTTAGAATCATCATACCTGAATCCACTCATTGTGCTGCTAAGGGCCTGATGACATAGATTTCATTGCTGAGTGATATTGCTTTGTAAGTAAATACCACAACTTCTTTATCCATTTTTCACTTTCTGCGATGTTGAACTTGTACTGTAAACGAGGTTCTTGTAAACAGAGGCGTCCCAAACTTTGGGGTGGCTGTGTCTTTTTGATTTTAATTTCCCTAAGCTATAGGACCATAAGTGGAAGTGCCCTAGGCTCTGTTGCTTTGTTTTTTAGATGTTTCAGGAAACACCATACACTTCTCCCGAGTGTCTGTTGGCAATTTACATCCCGCCCATCAGCATAACAAGGCTCCCAGTTCTCCATGGCCTGTCCTGCCTTTCTGGATTTTACACTTTTTTCAGATGGCCCTTTTGACCGGGGGGAAGTGAGACTTCATTGTAGTGCAGATTTCCTTTGCAAGCTTGCTTGGTTGGCCAAAAAGGGCGTATGCGTTTCTTCCTGAATATATTCAGGAAAAAACGCATACGCCCTTTTTGGCCAAGTGCATCATGGTGGACGTTCTGCCTCTTTTCCTATGCTTTCAATGCAATTCCAGTCTGCCTCCTGAAATCGGTTTCCTGCAATTCTGCCCCGCTTTCAAGTCCTCTTGGCAGCCTTACTTCAGTATATTTTTGGACGATAGCTGTCATTTATAACTCTGCAGGTTTGTGAATTACAGTGCCCCTGAGCTCCTTTCTTCAACTCGCTTTCTTTTGAGCTGGCCGCAACACCGCAGGATGGCTTCAGGCCCTAATCTGGTTCCGGCACGGCACGCTGAGCCTTTGGTTAATTCCTCTTCCTGGTGGGAAATGAGAGTTAAATTTGCCCGCCCAGACACCTCCAGCTAGTCTCTCATTGGTTCTCGCTATTCCTGTTCATCTTCCGCAGAAATTGCAAACTGGGCCAAACAGGAGGTTAAAGGGACTGACTCTCCAAGTCGGGAGGGTGTTAGTAAAGCGTCTGGAATGTTGCACTCGAGTACCAGGGTACGAAAACTGAGACATATTTGAACACGTCTCCCGATCACATGGTTGATCATACTCTAGGTTCCACATGCATGTTTTAGCTGAAGGAAGAATACCTTAAACCTGGGTAGTTGAAACCCGTGGAATGGGTACCATGCAATATGACTTCAAAGGGTCTTCATTTGCTCACCGAACCTCTCCAATCCTATCACTGCTGCGTTTATGCCCCTGTACACATGCTTGATTCTCTTTCGGAGACATAGCAATCCATAGGTTTTAAGATACTTACTAGTCAGGTACATTCTTAGGCTTTTAATATGCGGTGTTGAGTCCATTTTGTTGAGCAAGGAGTAGCTCTTGTCTATTCCATATTTGGCTTAAGGAACTTTATCTGTGCTCATTTCAATCTCTGGTTTTATGCAGCACCCCAACTCACCTTTACCCTTAAGCAAGCATAAGTTGGTTTTCTAAATTTGAGACCCTGTTCTGTTCTGTAATTCAGTTCCTGTGTAGCCAAGTTTACATTCCGTGTATTACTGATATCTTATGATGTTTCTTTTTCTGTGTGACTTATTTCAGTTAGAATCATCATACCTGAATCCACTCATTGTGCTGCTAAGGGCCTGATGACATAGATTTCATTGCTGAGTGATATTGCTTTGTAAGTAAATACCACAACTTCTTTATCCATTTTTCACTTTCTGCGATGTTGAACTTGTACTGTAAACGAGGTTCTTGTAAACAGAGGCGTCCCAAACTTTGGGGTGGCTGTGTCTTTTTGATTTTAATTTCCCTAAGCTATAGGACCATAAGTGGAAGTGCCCTAGGCTCTGTTGCTTTGTTTTTTAGATGTTTCAGGAAACACCATACACTTCTCCCGAGTGTCTGTTGGCAATTTACATCCCGCCCATCAGCATAACAAGGCTCCCAGTTCTCCATGGCCTGTCCTGCCTTTCTGGATTTTACACTTTTTTCAGATGGCCCTTTTGACCGGGGGGAAGTGAGACTTCATTGTAGTGCAGATTTCCTTTGCAAGCTTGCTTGGTTGGCCAAAAAGGGCGTATGCGTTTCTTCCTGAATATATTCAGGAAAAAACGCATACGCCCTTTTTGGCCAAGTGCATCATGGTGGACGTTCTGCCTCTTTTCCTATGCTTTCAATGCAATTCCAGTCTGCCTCCTGAAATCGGTTTCCTGCAATTCTGCCCCGCTTTCAAGTCCTCTTGGCAGCCTTACTTCAGTATATTTTTGGACGATAGCTGTCATTTATAACTCTGCAGGTTTGTGAATTACAGTGCCCCTGAGCTCCTTTCTTCAACTCGCTTTCTTTTGAGCTGGCCGCAACACCGCAGGATGGCTTCAGGCCCTAATCTGGTTCCGGCACAGCACGCTGAGCCTTTGGTTAATTCCTCTTCCTGGTGGGAAATGAGAGTTAAATTTGCCCGTCCAGACACCTCCAGCTAGTCTCTCATTGGTTCTCGCTATTCCTGTTCATCTTCCGCAGAAATTGCAAACTGGGCCAAACAGGAGGTTAAAGGGACTGACTCTCCAAGTCGGGAGGGTGTTAGTAAAGCGTCTGGAATGTTGCACTCGAGTACCAGGGTACGAAAACTGAGACATATTTGAACACGTCTCCCGATCACATGGTTGATCATACTCTAGGTTCCACATGCATGTTTTAGCTGAAGGAAGAATACCTTAAACCTGGGTAGTTGAAACCCGTGGAATGGGTACCATGCAATATGACTTCAAAGGGTCTTCATTTGCTCACCGAACCTCTCCAATCCTATCACTGCTGCGTTTATGCCCCTGTACACATGCTTGATTCTCTTTCGGAGACATAGCAATCCATAGGTTTTAAGATACTTACTAGTCAGGTACATTCTTAGGCTTTTAATATGCGGTGTTGAGTCCATTTCGTTGAGCAAGGAGTAGCTCTTGTCTATTCCATATTTGGCTTAAGGAACTTTATCTGTGCTCATTTCAATCTCTGGTTTTATGCAGCACCCCAACTCACCTTTACCCTTAAGCAAGCATAAGTTGGTTTTCTAAATTTGAGACCCTGTTCTGTTCTGTAATTCAGTTCCTGTGTAGCCAAGTTTACATTCCGTGTATTACTGATATCTTATGATGTTTCTTTTTCTGTGTGACTTATTTCAGTTAGAATCATCATACCTGAATCCACTCATTGTGCTGCTAAGGGCCTGATGACATAGATTTCATTGCTGAGTGATATTGCTTTGTAAGTAAATACCACAACTTCTTTATCCATTTTTCACTTTCTGCGATGTTGAACTTGTACTGTAAACGAGGTTCTTGTAAACAGAGGCATCCCAAACTTTGGGGTGGCTGTGTCTTTTTGATTTTAATTTCCCTAAGCTATAGGACCATAAGTGGAAGTGCCCTAGGCTCTGTTGCTTTGTTTTTTAGATGTTTCAGGAAACACCATACACTTCTCCCGAGTGTCTGTTGGCAATTTACATCCCGCCCATCAGCATAACAAGGCTCCCAGTTCTCCATGGCCTGTCCTGTCTTTCTGGATTTTACACTTTTTTCAGATGGCCCTTTTGACCGGGGGGAAGTGAGACTTCATTGTAGTGCAGATTTCCTTTGCAAGCTTGCTTGGTTGGCCAAAAAGGGCGTATGCATTTCTTCCTGAATATATTCAGGAAAAAACGCATACGCCCTTTTTGGCCAAGTGCATCATGGTGGACGTTCTGCCTCTTTTCCTATGCTTTCAATGCAATTCCAGTCTGCCTCCTGAAATCGGTTTCCTGCAATTCTGCCCCGCTTTCAAGTCCTCTTGGCAGCCTTACTTCAGTATATTTTTGGACGATAGCTGTCATTTATAACTCTGCAGGTTTGTGAATTACAGTGCCCCTGAGCTCCTTTCTTCAACTCGCTTTCTTTTGAGCTGGCCGCAACACCGCAGGATGGCTTCAGGCCCTAATCTGGTTCCGGCACAGCACGCTGAGCCTTTGGTTAATTCCTCTTCCTGGTGGGAAATGAGAGTTAAATTTGCCCGTCCAGACACCTCCAGCTAGTCTCTCATTGGTTCTCGCTATTCCTGTTCATCTTCCGCAGAAATTGCAAACTGGGCCAAACAGGAGGTTAAAGGGACTGACTCTCCAAGTCGGGAGGGTGTTAGTAAAGCGTCTGGAATGTTGCACTCGAGTACCAGGGTACGAAAACTGAGACATATTTGAACACGTCTCCCGATCACATGGTTGATCATACTCTAGGTTCCACATGCATGTTTTAGCTGAAGGAAGAATACCTTAAACCTGGGTAGTTGAAACCCGTGGAATGGGTACCATGCAATATGACTTCAAAGGGTCTTCATTTGCTCACCGAACCTCTCCAATCCTATCACTGCTGCGTTTATGCCCCTGTACACATGCTTGATTCTCTTTCGGAGACATAGCAATCCATAGGTTTTAAGATACTTACTAGTCAGGTACATTCTTAGGCTTTTAATATGCGGTGTTGAGTCCATTTCGTTGAGCAAGGAGTAGCTCTTGTCTATTCCATATTTGGCTTAAGGAACTTTATCTGTGCTCATTTCAATCTCTGGTTTTATGCAGCACCCCAACTCACCTTTACCCTTAAGCAAGCATAAGTTGGTTTTCTAAATTTGAGACCCTGTTCTGTTCTGTAATTCAGTTCCTGTGTAGCCAAGTTTACATTCCGTGTATTACTGATATCTTATGATGTTTCTTTTTCTGTGTGACTTATTTCAGTTAGAATCATCATACCTGAATCCACTCATTGTGCTGCTAAGGGCCTGATGACATAGATTTCATTGCTGAGTGATATTGCTTTGTAAGTAAATACCACAACTTCTTTATCCATTTTTCACTTTCTGCGATGTTGAACTTGTACTGTAAACGAGGTTCTTGTAAACAGAGGCATCCCAAACTTTGGGGTGGCTGTGTCTTTTTGATTTTAATTTCCCTAAGCTATAGGACCATAAGTGGAAGTGCCCTAGGCTCTGTTGCTTTGTTTTTTAGATGTTTCAGGAAACACCATACACTTCTCCCGAGTGTCTGTTGGCAATTTACATCCCGCTCATCAGCATAACAAGGCTCCCAGTTCTCCATGGCCTGTCCTGCCTTTCTGGATTTTACACTTTTTTCAGATGGCCCTTTTGACCGGGGGGAAGTGAGACTTCATTGTAGTGCAGATTTCCTTTGCAAGCTTGCTTGGTTGGCCAAAAAGGGCGTATGCATTTCTTCCTGAATATATTCAGGAAAAAACGCATACGCCCTTTTTGGCCAAGTGCATCATGGTGGACGTTCTGCCTCTTTTCCTATGCTTTCAATGCAATTCCAGTCTGCCTCCTGAAATCGGTTTCCTGCAATTCTGCCCCGCTTTCAAGTCCTCTTGGCAGCCTTACTTCAGTATATTTTTGGACGATAGCTGTCATTTATAACTCTGCAGGTTTGTGAATTACAGTGCCCCTGAGCTCCTTTCTTCAACTCGCTTTCTTTTGAGCTGGCCGCAACACCGCAGGATGGCTTCAGGCCCTAATCTGGTTCCGGCACGGCACGCTGAGCCTTTGGTTAATTCCTCTTCCTGGTGGGAAATGAGAGTTAAATTTGCCCGTCCAGACACCTCCAGCTAGTCTCTCATTGGTTCTCGCTATTCCTGTTCATCTTCCGCAGAAATTGCAAACTGGGCCAAACAGGAGGTTAAAGGGACTGACTCTCCAAGTCGGGAGGGTGTTAGTAAAGCGTCTGGAATGTTGCACCCGAGTACCAGGGTACGAAAACTGAGACATATTTGAACACGTCTCCCGATCACATGGTTGATCATACTCTAGGTTCCACATGCATGTTTTAGCTGAAGGAAGAATACCTTAAACCTGGGTAGTTGAAACCCGTGGAATGGGTACCATGCAATATGACTTCAAAGGGTCTTCATTTGCTCACCGAACCTCTCCAATCCTATCACTGCTGCGTTTATGCCCCTGTACACATGCTTGATTCTCTTTCGGAGACATAGCAATCCATAGGTTTTAAGATACTTACTAGTCAGGTACATTCTTAGGCTTTTAATATGCGGTGTTGAGTCCATTTTGTTGAGCAAGGAGTAGCTCTTGTCTATTCCATATTTGGCTTAAGGAACTTTATCTGTGCTCATTTCAATCTCTGGTTTTATGCAGCACCCCAACTCACCTTTACCCTTAAGCAAGCATAAGTTGGTTTTCTAAATTTGAGACCCTGTTCTGTTCTGTAATTCAGTTCCTGTGTAGCCAAGTCTACATTCCATGTATTACTGATATCTTATGATGTTTCTTTTTCTGTGTGACTTATTTCAGTTAGCATCATCATACCTGAATCCACTCATTGTGCTGCTAAGGGCCTGATGACATAGATTTCATTGCTGAGTGATATTGCTTTGTAAGTAAATACCACAACTTCTTTATCCATTTTTCACTTTCTGCGATGTTGAACTTGTACTGTAAACGAGGTTCTTGTAAACAGAGGCGTCCCAAACTTTGGGGTGGCTGTGTCTTTTTGATTTTAATTTCCCTAAGCTATAGGACCATAAGTGGAAGTGCCCTAGGCTCTGTTGCTTTGTTTTTTAGATGTTTCAGGAAACACCATACACTTCTCCCGAGTGTCTGTTGGCAATTTACATCCCGCCCATCAGCATAACAAGGCTCCCAGTTCTCCATGGCCTGTCCTGCCTTTCTGGATTTTACACTTTTTTCAGATGGCCCTTTTGACCGGGGGGAAGTGAGACTTCATTGTAGTGCAGATTTCCTTTGCAAGCTTGCTTGGTTGGCCAAAAAGGGCGTATGCGTTTCTTCCTGAATATATTCAGGAAAAAACGCATACGCCCTTTTTGGCCAAGTGCATCATGGTGGACGTTCTGCCTCTTTTCCTATGCTTTCAATGCAATTCCAGTCTGCCTCCTGAAATCGGTTTCCTGCAATTCTGCCCCGCTTTCAAGTCCTCTTGGCAGCCTTACTTCAGTATATTTTTGGACGATAGCTGTCATTTATAACTCTGCAGGTTTGTGAATTACAGTGCCCCTGAGCTCCTTTCTTCAACTCGCTTTCTTTTGAGCTGGCCGCAACACCGCAGGATGGCTTCAGGCCCTAATCTGGTTCTGGCACGGCACGCTGAGCCTTTGGTTAATTCCTCTTCCTGGTGGGAAATGAGAGTTAAATTTGCCCGTCCAGACACCTCCAGCTAGTCTCTCATTGGTTCTCGCTATTCCTGTTCATCTTCCGCAGAAATTGCAAACTGGGCCAAACAGGAGGTTAAAGGGACTGACTCTCCAAGTCGGGAGGGTGTTAGTAAAGCGTCTGGAATGTTGCACCCGAGTACCAGGGTACGAAAACTGAGACATATTTGAACACGTCTCCCGATCACATGGTTGATCATACTCTAGGTTCCACATGCATGTTTTAGCTGAAGGAAGAATACCTTAAACCTGGGTAGTTGAAACCCGTGGAATGGGTACCATGCAATATGACTTCAAAGGGTCTTCATTTGCTCACCGAACCTCTCCAATCCTATCACTGCTGCGTTTATGCCCCTGTACACATGCTTGATTCTCTTTCGGAGACATAGCAATCCATAGGTTTTAAGATACTTACTCGTCAGGTACATTCTTAGGCATTTAATATGCGGTGTTGAGTCCATTTCGTTGAGCAAGAGGTAGCTCTTGTCTATTCCATATTTGGCTTAAGGAACTTTATCTGTGCTCATTTCAATCTCTGGTTTTATGCAGCACCCCAACTCACCTTTACCCTTAAGAAAGCATAAGTTGGTTTTCTAAATTTGAGACCCTGTTCTGTTCTGTAATTCAGTTCCTGTGTAGCCAAGTTTACATTCCGTGTATTACTGATATCTTATGATGTTTCTTTTTCTGTGTGACTTATTTCAGTTAGAATCATCATACCTGAATCCACTCATTGTGCTGCTAAGGGCCTGATGACATAGATTTCATTGCTGAGTGATATTGCTTTGTAAGTAAATACCACAACTTCTTTATCCATTTTTCACTTTCTGCGATGTTGAACTTGTACTGTAAACGAGGTTCTTGTAAACAGAGGCGTCCCAAACTTTGGGGTGGCTGTGTCTTTTTGATTTTAATTTCCCTAAGCTATAGGACCATAAGTGGAAGTGCCCTAGGCTCTGTTGCTTTGTTTTTTAGATGTTTCAGGAAACACCATACACTTCTCCCGAGTGTCTGTTGGCAATTTACATCCCGCCCATCAGCATAACAAGGCTCCCAGTTCTCCATGGCCTGTCCTGCCTTTCTGGATTTTACACTTTTTTCAGATGGCCCTTTTGACCGGGGGGAAGTGAGACTTCATTGTAGTGCAGATTTCCTTTGCAAGCTTGCTTGGTTGGCCAAAAAGGGCGTATGCGTTTCTTCCTGAATATATTCAGGAAAAAACGCATACGCCCTTTTTGGCCAAGTGCATCATGGTGGACGTTCTGCCTCTTTTCCTATGCTTTCAATGCAATTCCAGTCTGCCTCCTGAAATCGGTTTCCTGCAATTCTGCCCCGCTTTCAAGTCCTCTTGGCAGCCTTACTTCAGTATATTTTTGGACGATAGCTGTCATTTATAACTCTGCAGGTTTGTGAATTACAGTGCCCCTGAGCTCCTTTCTTCAACTCGCTTTCTTTTGAGCTGGCCGCAACACCGCAGGATGGTTTCAGGCCCTAATCTGGTTCCGGCACGGCACGCTGAGCCTTTGGTTAATTCCTCTTCCTGGTGGGAAATGAGAGTTAAATTTGCCCGTCCAGACACCTCCAGCTAGTCTCTCATTGGTTCTCGCTATTCCTGTTCATCTTCCGCAGAAATTGCAAACTGGGCCAAACAGGAGGTTAAAGGGACTGACTCTCCAAGTCGGGAGGGTGTTAGTAAAGCGTCTGGAATGTTGCACCCGAGTACCAGGGTACGAAAACTGAGACATATTTGAACACGTCTCCCGATCACATGGTTGATCATACTCTAGGTTCCACATGCATGTTTTAGCTGAAGGAAGAATACCTTAAACCTGGGTAGTTGAAACCCGTGGAATGGGTACCATGCAATATGACTTCAAAGGGTCTTCATTTGCTCACCGAACCTCTCCAATCCTATCACTGCTGCGTTTATGCCCCTGTACACATGCTTGATTCTCTTTCGGAGACATAGCAATCCATAGGTTTTAAGATACTTACTAGTCAGGTACATTCTTAGGCTTTTAATATGCGGTGTTGAGTCCATTTTGTTGAGCAAGGAGTAGCTCTTGTCTATTCCATATTTGGCTTAAGGAACTTTATCTGTGCTCATTTCAATCTCTGGTTTTATGCAGCACCCCAACTCACCTTTACCCTTAAGCAAGCATAAGTTGGTTTTCTAAATTTGAGACCCTGTTCTGTTCTGTAATTCAGTTCCTGTGTAGCCAAGTTTACATTCCGTGTATTACTGATATCTTATGATGTTTCTTTTTCTGTGTGACTTATTTCAGTTAGAATCATCATACCTGAATCCACTCATTGTGCTGCTAAGGGCCTGATGACATAGATTTCATTGCTGAGTGATATTGCTTTGTAAGTAAATACCACAACTTCTTTATCCATTTTTCACTTTCTGCGATGTTGAACTTGTACTGTAAACGAGGTTCTTGTAAACAGAGGCGTCCCAAACTTTGGGGTGGCTGTGTCTTTTTGATTTTAATTTCCCTAAGCTATAGGACCATAAGTGGAAGTGCCCTAGGCTCTGTTGCTTTGTTTTTTAGATGTTTCAGGAAACACCATACACTTCTCCCGAGTGTCTGTTGGCAATTTACATCCCGCCCATCAGCATAACAAGGCTCCCAGTTCTCCATGGCCTGTCCTGCCTTTCTGGATTTTACACTTTTTTCAGATGGCCCTTTTGACCGGGGGCAAGTGAGACTTCATTGTAGTGCAGATTTCCTTTGCAAGCTTGCTTGGTTGGCCAAAAAGGGCGTATGCGTTTCTTCCTGAATATATTCAGGAAAAAACGCATACGCCCTTTTTGGCCAAGTGCATCATGGTGGACGTTCTGCCTCTTTTCCTATGCTTTCAATGCAATTCCAGTCTGCCTCCTGAAATCGGTTTCCTGCAATTCTGCCCCGCTTTCAAGTCCTCTTGGCAGCCTTACTTCAGTATATTTTTGGACGATAGCTGTCATTTATAACTCTGCAGGTTTGTGAATTACAGTGCCCCTGAGCTCCTTTCTTCAACTCGCTTTCTTTTGAGCTGGCCGCAACACCGCAGGATGGCTTCAGGCCCTAATCTGGTTCCGGCACGGCACGCTGAGCCTTTGGTTAATTCCTCTTCCTGGTGGGAAATGAGAGTTAAATTTGCCCGTCCAGACACCTCCAGCTAGTCTCTCATTGGTTCTCGCTATTCCTGTTCATCTTCCGCAGAAATTGCAAACTGGGCCAAACAGGAGGTTAAAGGGACTGACTCTCCAAGTCGGGAGGGTGTTAGTAAAGCGTCTGGAATGTTGCACCCGAGTACCAGGGTACGAAAACTGAGACATATTTGAACACGTCTCCCGATCACATGGTTGATCATACTCTAGGTTCCACATGCATGTTTTAGCTGAAGGAAGAATACCTTAAACCTGGGTAGTTGAAACCCGTGGAATGGGTACCATGCAATATGACTTCAAAGGGTCTTCATTTGCTCACCGAACCTCTCCAATCCTATCACTGCTGCGTTTATGCCCCTGTACACATGCTTGATTCTCTTTCGGAGACATAGCAATCCATAGGTTTTAAGATACTTACTCGTCAGGTACATTCTTAGGCATTTAATATGCGGTGTTGAGTCCATTTCGTTGAGCAAGAGGTAGCTCTTGTCTATTCCATATTTGGCTTAAGGAACTTTATCTGTGCTCATTTCAATCTCTGGTTTTATGCAGCACCCCAACTCACCTTTACCCTTAAGCAAGCATAAGTTGGTTTTCTAAATTTGAGACCCTGTTCTGTTCTGTAATTCAGTTCCTGTGTAGCCAAGTTTACATTCCATGTATTACTGATATCTTATGATGTTTCTTTTTCTGTGTGACTTATTTCAGTTAGAATCATCATACCTGAATCCACTCATTGTGCTGCTAAGGGCCTGATGACATAGATTTCATTGCTGAGTGATATTGCTTTGTAAGTAAATACCACAACTTCTTTATCCATTTTTCACTTTCTGCGATGTTGAACTTGTACTGTAAACGAGGTTCTTGTAAACAGAGGCGTCCCAAACTTTGGGGTGGCTGTGTCTTTTTGATTTTAATTTCCCTAAGCTATAGGACCATAAGTGGAAGTGCCCTAGGCTCTGTTGCTTTGTTTTTTAGATGTTTCAGGAAACACCATACACTTCTCCCGAGTGTCTGTTGGCAATTTACATCCCGCCCATCAGCATAACAAGGCTCCCAGTTCTCCATGGCCTGTCCTGTCTTTCTGGATTTTACACTTTTTTCAGATGGCCCTTTTGACCGGGGGGAAGTGAGACTTCATTGTAGTGCAGATTTCCTTTGCAAGCTTGCTTGGTTGGCCAAAAAGGGCGTATGCGTTTCTTCCTGAATATATTCAGGAAAAAACGCATACGCCCTTTTTGGCCAAGTGCATCATGGTGGACGTTCTGCCTCTTTTCCTATGCTTTCAATGCAATTCCAGTCTGCCTCCTGAAATCGGTTTCCTGCAATTCTGCCCCGCTTTCAAGTCCTCTTGGCAGCCTTACTTCAGTATATTTTTGGACGATAGCTGTCATTTATAACTCTGCAGGTTTGTGAATTACAGTGCCCCTGAGCTCCTTTCTTCAACTCGCTTTCTTTTGAGCTGGCCGCAACACCGCAGGATGGCTTCAGGCCCTAATCTGGTTCCGGCACGGCACGCTGAGCCTTTGGTTAATTCCTCTTCCTGGTGGGAAATGAGAGTTAAATTTGCCCGTCCAGACACCTCCAGCTAGTCTCTCATTGGTTCTCGCTATTCCTGTTCATCTTCCGCAGAAATTGCAAACTGGGCCAAACAGGAGGTTAAAGGGACTGACTCTCCAAGTCGGGAGGGTGTTAGTAAAGCGTCTGGAATGTTGCACCCGAGTACCAGGGTACGAAAACTGAGACATATTTGAACACGTCTCCCGATCACATGGTTGATCATACTCTAGGTTCCACATGCATGTTTTAGCTGAAGGAAGAATACCTTAAACCTGGGTAGTTGAAACCCGTGGAATGGGTACCATGCAATATGACTTCAAAGGGTCTTCATTTGCTCACCGAACCTCTCCAATCCTATCACTGCTGCGTTTATGCCCCTGTACACATGCTTGATTCTCTTTCGGAGACATAGCAATCCATAGGTTTTAAGATACTTACTCGTCAGGTACATTCTTAGGCATTTAATATGCGGTGTTGAGTCCATTTCGTTGAGCAAGAGGTAGCTCTTGTCTATTCCATATTTGGCTTAAGGAACTTTATCTGTGCTCATTTCAATCTCTGGTTTTATGCAGCACCCCAACTCACCTTTCCCCTTAAGCAAGCATAAGTTGGTTTTCTAAATTTGAGACCCTGTTCTGTTCTGTAATTCAGTTCCTGTGTAGCCAAGTTTACATTCCATGTATTACTGATATCTTATGATGTTTCTTTTTCTGTGTGACTTATTTCAGTTAGAATCATCATACCTGAATCCACTCATTGTGCTGCTAAGGGCCTGATGACATAGATTTCATTGCTGAGTGATATTGCTTTGTAAGTAAATACCACAACTTCTTTATCCATTTTTCACTTTCTGCGATGTTGAACTTGTACTGTAAACGAGGTTCTTGTAAACAGAGGCGTCCCAAACTTTGGGGTGGCTGTGTCTTTTTGATTTTAATTTCCCTAAGCTATAGGACCATAAGTGGAAGTGCCCTAGGCTCTGTTGCTTTGTTTTTTAGATGTTTCAGGAAACACCATACACTTCTCCCGAGTGTCTGTTGGCAATTTACATCCCGCCCATCAGCATAACAAGGCTCCCAGTTCTCCATGGCCTGTCCTGTCTTTCTGGATTTTACACTTTATTCAGATGGCCCTTTTGACCGGGGGGAAGTGAGACTTCATTGTAGTGCAGATTTCCTTTGCAAGCTTGCTTGGTTGGCCAAAAAGGGCGTATGCGTTTCTTCCTGAATATATTCAGGAAAAAACGCATACGCCCTTTTTGGCCAAGTGCATCATGGTGGACGTTCTGCCTCTTTTCCTATGCTTTCAATGCAATTCCAGTCTGCCTCCTGAAATCGGTTTCCTGCAATTCTGCCCCGCTTTCAAGTCCTCTTGGCAGCCTTACTTCAGTATATTTTTGGACGATAGCTGTCATTTATAACTCTGCAGGTTTGTGAATTACAGTGCCCCTGAGCTCCTTTCTTCAACTCGCTTTCTTTTGAGCTGGCCGCAACACCGCAGGATGGCTTCAGGCCCTAATCTGGTTCCGGCACGGCACGCTGAGCCTTTGGTTAATTCCTCTTCCTGGTGGGAAATGAGAGTTAAATTTGCCCGTCCAGACACCTCCAGCTAGTCTCTCATTGGTTCTCGCTATTCCTGTTCATCTTCCGCAGAAATTGCAAACTGGGCCAAACAGGAGGTTAAAGGGACTGACTCTCCAAGTCGGGAGGGTGTTAGTAAAGCGTCTGGAATGTTGCACCCGAGTACCAGGGTACGAAAACTGAGACATATTTGAACACGTCTCCCGATCACATGGTTGATCATACTCTAGGTTCCACATGCATGTTTTAGCTGAAGGAAGAATACCTTAAACCTGGGTAGTTGAAACCCGTGGAATGGGTACCATGCAATATGACTTCAAAGGGTCTTCATTTGCTCACCGAACCTCTCCAATCCTATCACTGCTGCGTTTATGCCCCTGTACACATGCTTGATTCTCTTTTGGAGACATAGCAATCCATAGGTTTTAAGATACTTACTCGTCAGGTACATTCTTAGGCATTTAATATGCGGTGTTGAGTCCATTTCGTTGAGCAAGAGGTAGCTCTTGTCTATTCCATATTTGGCTTAAGGAACTTTATCTGTGCTCATTTCAATCTCTGGTTTTATGCAGCACCCCAACTCACCTTTACCCTTAAGAAAGCATAAGTTGGTTTTCTAAATTTGAGACCCTGTTCTGTTCTGTAATTCAGTTCCTGTGTAGCCAAGTTTACATTCCGTGTATTACTGATATCTTATGATGTTTCTTTTTCTGTGTGACTTATTTCAGTTAGAATCATCATACCTGAATCCACTCATTGTGCTGCTAAGGGCCTGATGACATAGATTTCATTGCTGAGTGATATTGCTTTGTAAGTAAATACCACAACTTCTTTATCCATTTTTCACTTTCTGCGATGTTGAACTTGTACTGTAAACGAGGTTCTTGTAAACAGAGGCGTCCCAAACTTTGGGGTGGCTGTGTCTTTTTGATTTTAATTTCCCTAAGCTATAGGACCATAAGTGGAAGTGCCCTAGGCTCTGTTGCTTTGTTTTTTAGATGTTTCAGGAAACACCATACACTTCTCCCGAGTGTCTGTTGGCAATTTACATCCCGCCCATCAGCATAACAAGGCTCCCAGTTCTCCATGGCCTGTCCTGTCTTTCTGGATTTTACACTTTTTTCAGATGGCCCTTTTGACCGGGGGGAAGTGAGACTTCATTGTAGTGCAGATTTCCTTTGCAAGCTTGCTTGGTTGGCCAAAAAGGGCGTATGCGTTTTTTCCTGAATATATTCAGGAAAAAACGCATACGCCCTTTTTGGCCAAGTGCATCATTGTGGACGTTCTGCCTCTTTTCCTATGCTTTCAATGCAATTCCAGTCTGCCTCCTGAAATCGGTTTCCTGCAATTCTGCCCCGCTTTCAAGTCCTCTTGGCAGCCTTACTTCAGTATATTTTTGGACGATAGCTGTCATTTATAACTCTGCAGGTTTGTGAATTACAGTGCCCCTGAGCTCCTTTCTTCAACTCGCTTTCTTTTGAGCTGGCCGCAACACCGCAGGATGGCTTCAGGCCCTAATCTGGTTCCGGCACGGCACGCTGAGCCTTTGGTTAATTCCTCTTCCTGGTGGGAAATGAGAGTTAAATTTGCCCGTCCAGACACCTCCAGCTAGTCTCTCATTGGTTCTCGCTATTCCTGTTCATCTTCCGCAGAAATTGCAAACTGGGCCAAACAGGAGGTTAAAGGGACTGACTCTCCAAGTCGGGAGGGTGTTAGTAAAGCGTCTGGAATGTTGCACTCGAGTACCAGGGTACGAAAACTGAGACATATTTGAACACGTCTCCCGATCACATGGTTGATCATACTCTAGGTTCCACATGCATGTTTTAGCTGAAGGAAGAATACCTTAAACCTGGGTAGTTGAAACCCGTGGAATGGGTACCATGCAATATGACTTCAAAGGGTCTTCATTTGCTCACCGAACCTCTCCAATCCTATCACTGCTGCGTTTATGCCCCTGTACACATGCTTGATTCTCTTTCGGAGACATAGCAATCCATAGGTTTTAAGATACTTACTCGTCAGGTACATTCTTAGGCATTTAATATGCGGTGTTGAGTCCATTTCGTTGAGCAAGAGGTAGCTCTTGTCTATTCCATATTTGGCTTAAGGAACTTTATCTGTGCTCATTTCAATCTCTGGTTTTATGCAGCACCCCAACTCACCTTTACCCTTAAGAAAGCATAAGTTGGTTTTCTAAATTTGAGACCCTGTTCTGTTCTGTAATTCAGTTCCTGTGTAGCCAAGTTTACATTCCGTGTATTACTGATATCTTATGATGTTTCTTTTTCTGTGTGACTTATTTCAGTTAGAATCATCATACCTGAATCCACTCATTGTGCTGCTAAGGGCCTGATGACATAGATTTCATTGCTGAGTGATATTGCTTTGTAAGTAAATACCACAACTTCTTTATCCATTTTTCACTTTCTGCGATGTTGAACTTGTACTGTAAACGAGGTTCTTGTAAACAGAGGCGTCCCAAACTTTGGGGTGGCTGTGTCTTTTTGATTTTAATTTCCCTAAGCTATAGGACCATAAGTGGAAGTGCCCTAGGCTCTGTTGCTTTGTTTTTTAGATGTTTCAGGAAACACCATACACTTCTCCCGAGTGTCTGTTGGCAATTTACATCCCGCCCATCAGCATAACAAGGCTCCCAGTTCTCCATGGCCTGTCCTGTCTTTCTGGATTTTACACTTTTTTCAGATGGCCC
Source organism: Pseudorca crassidens (assembly GCF_039906515.1). Classification (NCBI taxonomy): domain Eukaryota; kingdom Metazoa; phylum Chordata; class Mammalia; order Artiodactyla; family Delphinidae; genus Pseudorca; species Pseudorca crassidens. The sequence continues at coordinate 1,272,774 of NW_027136311.1, forward strand.
TTTTGACCGGGGGGAAGTGAGACTTCATTGTAGTGCAGATTTCCTTTGCAAGCTTGCTTGGTTGGCCAAAAAGGGCGTATGCGTTTTTTCCTGAATATATTCAGGAAAAAAACGCATACGCCCTTTTTGGCCAAGTGCATCATGGTGGACGTTCTGCCTCTTTTCCTATGCTTTCAATGCAATTCCAGTCTGCCTCCTGAAATCGGTTTCCTGCAATTCTGCCCCGCTTTCAAGTCCTCTTGGCAGCCTTACTTCAGTATATTTTTGGACGATAGCTGTCATTTATAACTCTGCAGGTTTGTGAATTACAGTGCCCCTGAGCTCCTTTCTTCAACTCGCTTTCTTTTGAGCTGGCCGCAACACCGCAGGATGGCTTCAGGCCCTAATCTGGTTCCGGCACGGCACGCTGAGCCTTTGGTTAATTCCTCTTCCTGGTGGGAAATGAGAGTTAAATTTGCCCGTCCAGACACCTCCAGCTAGTCTCTCATTGGTTCTCGCTATTCCTGTTCATCTTCCGCAGAAATTGCAAACTGGGCCAAACAGGAGGTTAAAGGGACTGACTCTCCAAGTCGGGAGGGTGTTAGTAAAGCGTCTGGAATGTTGCACTCGAGTACCAGGGTACGAAAACTGAGACATATTTGAACACGTCTCCCGATCACATGGTTGATCATACTCTAGGTTCCACATGCATGTTTTAGCTGAAGGAAGAATACCTTAAACCTGGGTAGTTGAAACCCGTGGAATGGGTACCATGCAATATGACTTCAAAGGGTCTTCATTTGCTCACCGAACCTCTCCAATCCTATCACTGCTGCGTTTATGCCCCTGTACACATGCTTGATTCTCTTTCGGAGACATAGCAATCCATAGGTTTTAAGATACTTACTAGTCAGGTACATTCTTAGGCTTTTAATATGCGGTGTTGAGTCCATTTCGTTGAGCAAGGAGTAGCTCTTGTCTATTCCATATTTGGCTTAAGGAACTTTATCTGTGCTCATTTCAATCTCTGGTTTTATGCAGCACCCCAACTCACCTTTCCCCTTAAGCAAGCATAAGTTGGTTTTCTAAATTTGAGACCCTGTTCTGTTCTGTAATTCAGTTCCTGTGTAGCCAAGTTTACATTCCGTGTATTACTGATATCTTATGATGTTTCTTTTTCTGTGTGACTTATTTCAGTTAGAATCATCATACCTGAATCCACTCATTGTGCTGCTAAGGGCCTGATGACATAGATTTCATTGCTGAGTGATATTGCTTTGTAAGTAAATACCACAACTTCTTTATCCATTTTTCACTTTCTGCGATGTTGAACTTGTACTGTAAACGAGGTTCTTGTAAACAGAGGCGTCCCAAACTTTGGGGTGGCTGTGTCTTTTTGATTTTAATTTCCCTAAGCTATAGGACCATAAGTGGAAGTGCCCTAGGCTCTGTTGCTTTGTTTTTTAGATGTTTCAGGAAACACCATACACTTCTCCCGAGTGTCTGTTGGCAATTTACATCCCGCCCATCAGCATAACAAGGCTCCCAGTTCTCCATGGCCTGTCCTGCCTTTCTGGATTTTACACTTTTTTCAGATGGCCCTTTTGACCGGGGGGAAGTGAGACTTCATTGTAGTGCAGATTTCCTTTGCAAGCTTGCTTGGTTGGCCAAAAAGGGCGTATGCGTTTCTTCCTGAATATATTCAGGAAAAAACGCATACGCCCTTTTTGGCCAAGTGCATCATGGTGGACGTTCTGCCTCTTTTCCTATGCTTTCAATGCAATTCCAGTCTGCCTCCTGAAATCGGTTTCCTGCAATTCTGCCCCGCTTTCAAGTCCTCTTGGCAGCCTTACTTCAGTATATTTTTGGACGATAGCTGTCATTTATAACTCTGCAGGTTTGTGAATTACAGTGCCCCTGAGCTCCTTTCTTCAACTCGCTTTCTTTTGAGCTGGCCGCAACACCGCAGGATGGCTTCAGGCCCTAATCTGGTTCCGGCACGGCACGCTGAGCCTTTGGTTAATTCCTCTTCCTGGTGGGAAATGAGAGTTAAATTTGCCCGCCCAGACACCTCCAGCTAGTCTCTCATTGGTTCTCGCTATTCCTGTTCATCTTCCGCAGAAATTGCAAACTGGGCCAAACAGGAGGTTAAAGGGACTGACTCTCCAAGTCGGGAGGGTGTTAGTAAAGCGTCTGGAATGTTGCACTCGAGTACCAGGGTACGAAAACTGAGACATATTTGAACACGTCTCCCGATCACATGGTTGATCATACTCTAGGTTCCACATGCATGTTTTAGCTGAAGGAAGAATACCTTAAACCTGGGTAGTTGAAACCCGTGGAATGGGTACCATGCAATATGACTTCAAAGGGTCTTCATTTGCTCACCGAACCTCTCCAATCCTATCACTGCTGCGTTTATGCCCCTGTACACATGCTTGATTCTCTTTCGGAGACATAGCAATCCATAGGTTTTAAGATACTTACTAGTCAGGTACATTCTTAGGCTTTTAATATGCGGTGTTGAGTCCATTTTGTTGAGCAAGGAGTAGCTCTTGTCTATTCCATATTTGGCTTAAGGAACTTTATCTGTGCTCATTTCAATCTCTGGTTTTATGCAGCACCCCAACTCACCTTTACCCTTAAGCAAGCATAAGTTGGTTTTCTAAATTTGAGACCCTGTTCTGTTCTGTAATTCAGTTCCTGTGTAGCCAAGTTTACATTCCGTGTATTACTGATATCTTATGATGTTTCTTTTTCTGTGTGACTTATTTCAGTTAGAATCATCATACCTGAATCCACTCATTGTGCTGCTAAGGGCCTGATGACATAGATTTCATTGCTGAGTGATATTGCTTTGTAAGTAAATACCACAACTTCTTTATCCATTTTTCACTTTCTGCGATGTTGAACTTGTACTGTAAACGAGGTTCTTGTAAACAGAGGCGTCCCAAACTTTGGGGTGGCTGTGTCTTTTTGATTTTAATTTCCCTAAGCTATAGGACCATAAGTGGAAGTGCCCTAGGCTCTGTTGCTTTGTTTTTTAGATGTTTCAGGAAACACCATACACTTCTCCCGAGTGTCTGTTGGCAATTTACATCCCGCCCATCAGCATAACAAGGCTCCCAGTTCTCCATGGCCTGTCCTGCCTTTCTGGATTTTACACTTTTTTCAGATGGCCCTTTTGACCGGGGGGAAGTGAGACTTCATTGTAGTGCAGATTTCCTTTGCAAGCTTGCTTGGTTGGCCAAAAAGGGCGTATGCGTTTCTTCCTGAATATATTCAGGAAAAAACGCATACGCCCTTTTTGGCCAAGTGCATCATGGTGGACGTTCTGCCTCTTTTCCTATGCTTTCAATGCAATTCCAGTCTGCCTCCTGAAATCGGTTTCCTGCAATTCTGCCCCGCTTTCAAGTCCTCTTGGCAGCCTTACTTCAGTATATTTTTGGACGATAGCTGTCATTTATAACTCTGCAGGTTTGTGAATTACAGTGCCCCTGAGCTCCTTTCTTCAACTCGCTTTCTTTTGAGCTGGCCGCAACACCGCAGGATGGCTTCAGGCCCTAATCTGGTTCCGGCACAGCACGCTGAGCCTTTGGTTAATTCCTCTTCCTGGTGGGAAATGAGAGTTAAATTTGCCCGTCCAGACACCTCCAGCTAGTCTCTCATTGGTTCTCGCTATTCCTGTTCATCTTCCGCAGAAATTGCAAACTGGGCCAAACAGGAGGTTAAAGGGACTGACTCTCCAAGTCGGGAGGGTGTTAGTAAAGCGTCTGGAATGTTGCACTCGAGTACCAGGGTACGAAAACTGAGACATATTTGAACACGTCTCCCGATCACATGGTTGATCATACTCTAGGTTCCACATGCATGTTTTAGCTGAAGGAAGAATACCTTAAACCTGGGTAGTTGAAACCCGTGGAATGGGTACCATGCAATATGACTTCAAAGGGTCTTCATTTGCTCACCGAACCTCTCCAATCCTATCACTGCTGCGTTTATGCCCCTGTACACATGCTTGATTCTCTTTCGGAGACATAGCAATCCATAGGTTTTAAGATACTTACTAGTCAGGTACATTCTTAGGCTTTTAATATGCGGTGTTGAGTCCATTTCGTTGAGCAAGGAGTAGCTCTTGTCTATTCCATATTTGGCTTAAGGAACTTTATCTGTGCTCATTTCAATCTCTGGTTTTATGCAGCACCCCAACTCACCTTTACCCTTAAGCAAGCATAAGTTGGTTTTCTAAATTTGAGACCCTGTTCTGTTCTGTAATTCAGTTCCTGTGTAGCCAAGTTTACATTCCGTGTATTACTGATATCTTATGATGTTTCTTTTTCTGTGTGACTTATTTCAGTTAGAATCATCATACCTGAATCCACTCATTGTGCTGCTAAGGGCCTGATGACATAGATTTCATTGCTGAGTGATATTGCTTTGTAAGTAAATACCACAACTTCTTTATCCATTTTTCACTTTCTGCGATGTTGAACTTGTACTGTAAACGAGGTTCTTGTAAACAGAGGCATCCCAAACTTTGGGGTGGCTGTGTCTTTTTGATTTTAATTTCCCTAAGCTATAGGACCATAAGTGGAAGTGCCCTAGGCTCTGTTGCTTTGTTTTTTAGATGTTTCAGGAAACACCATACACTTCTCCCGAGTGTCTGTTGGCAATTTACATCCCGCCCATCAGCATAACAAGGCTCCCAGTTCTCCATGGCCTGTCCTGTCTTTCTGGATTTTACACTTTTTTCAGATGGCCCTTTTGACCGGGGGGAAGTGAGACTTCATTGTAGTGCAGATTTCCTTTGCAAGCTTGCTTGGTTGGCCAAAAAGGGCGTATGCATTTCTTCCTGAATATATTCAGGAAAAAACGCATACGCCCTTTTTGGCCAAGTGCATCATGGTGGACGTTCTGCCTCTTTTCCTATGCTTTCAATGCAATTCCAGTCTGCCTCCTGAAATCGGTTTCCTGCAATTCTGCCCCGCTTTCAAGTCCTCTTGGCAGCCTTACTTCAGTATATTTTTGGACGATAGCTGTCATTTATAACTCTGCAGGTTTGTGAATTACAGTGCCCCTGAGCTCCTTTCTTCAACTCGCTTTCTTTTGAGCTGGCCGCAACACCGCAGGATGGCTTCAGGCCCTAATCTGGTTCCGGCACAGCACGCTGAGCCTTTGGTTAATTCCTCTTCCTGGTGGGAAATGAGAGTTAAATTTGCCCGTCCAGACACCTCCAGCTAGTCTCTCATTGGTTCTCGCTATTCCTGTTCATCTTCCGCAGAAATTGCAAACTGGGCCAAACAGGAGGTTAAAGGGACTGACTCTCCAAGTCGGGAGGGTGTTAGTAAAGCGTCTGGAATGTTGCACTCGAGTACCAGGGTACGAAAACTGAGACATATTTGAACACGTCTCCCGATCACATGGTTGATCATACTCTAGGTTCCACATGCATGTTTTAGCTGAAGGAAGAATACCTTAAACCTGGGTAGTTGAAACCCGTGGAATGGGTACCATGCAATATGACTTCAAAGGGTCTTCATTTGCTCACCGAACCTCTCCAATCCTATCACTGCTGCGTTTATGCCCCTGTACACATGCTTGATTCTCTTTCGGAGACATAGCAATCCATAGGTTTTAAGATACTTACTAGTCAGGTACATTCTTAGGCTTTTAATATGCGGTGTTGAGTCCATTTCGTTGAGCAAGGAGTAGCTCTTGTCTATTCCATATTTGGCTTAAGGAACTTTATCTGTGCTCATTTCAATCTCTGGTTTTATGCAGCACCCCAACTCACCTTTACCCTTAAGCAAGCATAAGTTGGTTTTCTAAATTTGAGACCCTGTTCTGTTCTGTAATTCAGTTCCTGTGTAGCCAAGTTTACATTCCGTGTATTACTGATATCTTATGATGTTTCTTTTTCTGTGTGACTTATTTCAGTTAGAATCATCATACCTGAATCCACTCATTGTGCTGCTAAGGGCCTGATGACATAGATTTCATTGCTGAGTGATATTGCTTTGTAAGTAAATACCACAACTTCTTTATCCATTTTTCACTTTCTGCGATGTTGAACTTGTACTGTAAACGAGGTTCTTGTAAACAGAGGCATCCCAAACTTTGGGGTGGCTGTGTCTTTTTGATTTTAATTTCCCTAAGCTATAGGACCATAAGTGGAAGTGCCCTAGGCTCTGTTGCTTTGTTTTTTAGATGTTTCAGGAAACACCATACACTTCTCCCGAGTGTCTGTTGGCAATTTACATCCCGCTCATCAGCATAACAAGGCTCCCAGTTCTCCATGGCCTGTCCTGCCTTTCTGGATTTTACACTTTTTTCAGATGGCCCTTTTGACCGGGGGGAAGTGAGACTTCATTGTAGTGCAGATTTCCTTTGCAAGCTTGCTTGGTTGGCCAAAAAGGGCGTATGCATTTCTTCCTGAATATATTCAGGAAAAAACGCATACGCCCTTTTTGGCCAAGTGCATCATGGTGGACGTTCTGCCTCTTTTCCTATGCTTTCAATGCAATTCCAGTCTGCCTCCTGAAATCGGTTTCCTGCAATTCTGCCCCGCTTTCAAGTCCTCTTGGCAGCCTTACTTCAGTATATTTTTGGACGATAGCTGTCATTTATAACTCTGCAGGTTTGTGAATTACAGTGCCCCTGAGCTCCTTTCTTCAACTCGCTTTCTTTTGAGCTGGCCGCAACACCGCAGGATGGCTTCAGGCCCTAATCTGGTTCCGGCACGGCACGCTGAGCCTTTGGTTAATTCCTCTTCCTGGTGGGAAATGAGAGTTAAATTTGCCCGTCCAGACACCTCCAGCTAGTCTCTCATTGGTTCTCGCTATTCCTGTTCATCTTCCGCAGAAATTGCAAACTGGGCCAAACAGGAGGTTAAAGGGACTGACTCTCCAAGTCGGGAGGGTGTTAGTAAAGCGTCTGGAATGTTGCACCCGAGTACCAGGGTACGAAAACTGAGACATATTTGAACACGTCTCCCGATCACATGGTTGATCATACTCTAGGTTCCACATGCATGTTTTAGCTGAAGGAAGAATACCTTAAACCTGGGTAGTTGAAACCCGTGGAATGGGTACCATGCAATATGACTTCAAAGGGTCTTCATTTGCTCACCGAACCTCTCCAATCCTATCACTGCTGCGTTTATGCCCCTGTACACATGCTTGATTCTCTTTCGGAGACATAGCAATCCATAGGTTTTAAGATACTTACTAGTCAGGTACATTCTTAGGCTTTTAATATGCGGTGTTGAGTCCATTTTGTTGAGCAAGGAGTAGCTCTTGTCTATTCCATATTTGGCTTAAGGAACTTTATCTGTGCTCATTTCAATCTCTGGTTTTATGCAGCACCCCAACTCACCTTTACCCTTAAGCAAGCATAAGTTGGTTTTCTAAATTTGAGACCCTGTTCTGTTCTGTAATTCAGTTCCTGTGTAGCCAAGTCTACATTCCATGTATTACTGATATCTTATGATGTTTCTTTTTCTGTGTGACTTATTTCAGTTAGAATCATCATACCTGAATCCACTCATTGTGCTGCTAAGGGCCTGATGACATAGATTTCATTGCTGAGTGATATTGCTTTGTAAGTAAATACCACAACTTCTTTATCCATTTTTCACTTTCTGCGATGTTGAACTTGTACTGTAAACGAGGTTCTTGTAAACAGAGGCGTCCCAAACTTTGGGGTGGCTGTGTCTTTTTGATTTTAATTTCCCTAAGCTATAGGACCATAAGTGGAAGTGCCCTAGGCTCTGTTGCTTTGTTTTTTAGATGTTTCAGGAAACACCATACACTTCTCCCGAGTGTCTGTTGGCAATTTACATCCCGCCCATCAGCATAACAAGGCTCCCAGTTCTCCATGGCCTGTCCTGCCTTTCTGGATTTTACACTTTTTTCAGATGGCCCTTTTGACCGGGGGGAAGTGAGACTTCATTGTAGTGCAGATTTCCTTTGCAAGCTTGCTTGGTTGGCCAAAAAGGGCGTATGCGTTTCTTCCTGAATATATTCAGGAAAAAACGCATACGCCCTTTTTGGCCAAGTGCATCATGGTGGACGTTCTGCCTCTTTTCCTATGCTTTCAATGCAATTCCAGTCTGCCTCCTGAAATCGGTTTCCTGCAATTCTGCCCCGCTTTCAAGTCCTCTTGGCAGCCTTACTTCAGTATATTTTTGGACGATAGCTGTCATTTATAACTCTGCAGGTTTGTGAATTACAGTGCCCCTGAGCTCCTTTCTTCAACTCGCTTTCTTTTGAGCTGGCCGCAACACCGCAGGATGGCTTCAGGCCCTAATCTGGTTCTGGCACGGCACGCTGAGCCTTTGGTTAATTCCTCTTCCTGGTGGGAAATGAGAGTTAAATTTGCCCGTCCAGACACCTCCAGCTAGTCTCTCATTGGTTCTCGCTATTCCTGTTCATCTTCCGCAGAAATTGCAAACTGGGCCAAACAGGAGGTTAAAGGGACTGACTCTCCAAGTCGGGAGGGTGTTAGTAAAGCGTCTGGAATGTTGCACCCGAGTACCAGGGTACGAAAACTGAGACATATTTGAACACGTCTCCCGATCACATGGTTGATCATACTCTAGGTTCCACATGCATGTTTTAGCTGAAGGAAGAATACCTTAAACCTGGGTAGTTGAAACCCGTGGAATGGGTACCATGCAATATGACTTCAAAGGGTCTTCATTTGCTCACCGAACCTCTCCAATCCTATCACTGCTGCGTTTATGCCCCTGTACACATGCTTGATTCTCTTTCGGAGACATAGCAATCCATAGGTTTTAAGATACTTACTCGTCAGGTACATTCTTAGGCATTTAATATGCGGTGTTGAGTCCATTTCGTTGAGCAAGAGGTAGCTCTTGTCTATTCCATATTTGGCTTAAGGAACTTTATCTGTGCTCATTTCAATCTCTGGTTTTATGCAGCACCCCAACTCACCTTTACCCTTAAGAAAGCATAAGTTGGTTTTCTAAATTTGAGACCCTGTTCTGTTCTGTAATTCAGTTCCTGTGTAGCCAAGTTTACATTCCGTGTATTACTGATATCTTATGATGTTTCTTTTTCTGTGTGACTTATTTCAGTTAGAATCATCATACCTGAATCCACTCATTGTGCTGCTAAGGGCCTGATGACATAGATTTCATTGCTGAGTGATATTGCTTTGTAAGTAAATACCACAACTTCTTTATCCATTTTTCACTTTCTGCGATGTTGAACTTGTACTGTAAACGAGGTTCTTGTAAACAGAGGCGTCCCAAACTTTGGGGTGGCTGTGTCTTTTTGATTTTAATTTCCCTAAGCTATAGGACCATAAGTGGAAGTGCCCTAGGCTCTGTTGCTTTGTTTTTTAGATGTTTCAGGAAACACCATACACTTCTCCCGAGTGTCTGTTGGCAATTTACATCCCGCCCATCAGCATAACAAGGCTCCCAGTTCTCCATGGCCTGTCCTGCCTTTCTGGATTTTACACTTTTTTCAGATGGCCCTTTTGACCGGGGGGAAGTGAGACTTCATTGTAGTGCAGATTTCCTTTGCAAGCTTGCTTGGTTGGCCAAAAAGGGCGTATGCGTTTCTTCCTGAATATATTCAGGAAAAAACGCATACGCCCTTTTTGGCCAAGTGCATCATGGTGGACGTTCTGCCTCTTTTCCTATGCTTTCAATGCAATTCCAGTCTGCCTCCTGAAATCGGTTTCCTGCAATTCTGCCCCGCTTTCAAGTCCTCTTGGCAGCCTTACTTCAGTATATTTTTGGACGATAGCTGTCATTTATAACTCTGCAGGTTTGTGAATTACAGTGCCCCTGAGCTCCTTTCTTCAACTCGCTTTCTTTTGAGCTGGCCGCAACACCGCAGGATGGCTTCAGGCCCTAATCTGGTTCCGGCACGGCACGCTGAGCCTTTGGTTAATTCCTCTTCCTGGTGGGAAATGAGAGTTAAATTTGCCCGTCCAGACACCTCCAGCTAGTCTCTCATTGGTTCTCGCTATTCCTGTTCATCTTCCGCAGAAATTGCAAACTGGGCCAAACAGGAGGTTAAAGGGACTGACTCTCCAAGTCGGGAGGGTGTTAGTAAAGCGTCTGGAATGTTGCACCCGAGTACCAGGGTACGAAAACTGAGACATATTTGAACACGTCTCCCGATCACATGGTTGATCATACTCTAGGTTCCACATGCATGTTTTAGCTGAAGGAAGAATACCTTAAACCTGGGTAGTTGAAACCCGTGGAATGGGTACCATGCAATATGACTTCAAAGGGTCTTCATTTGCTCACCGAACCTCTCCAATCCTATCACTGCTGCGTTTATGCCCCTGTACACATGCTTGATTCTCTTTCGGAGACATAGCAATCCATAGGTTTTAAGATACTTACTAGTCAGGTACATTCTTAGGCTTTTAATATGCGGTGTTGAGTCCATTTTGTTGAGCAAGGAGTAGCTCTTGTCTATTCCATATTTGGCTTAAGGAACTTTATCTGTGCTCATTTCAATCTCTGGTTTTATGCAGCACCCCAACTCACCTTTACCCTTAAGCAAGCATAAGTTGGTTTTCTAAATTTGAGACCCTGTTCTGTTCTGTAATTCAGTTCCTGTGTAGCCAAGTTTACATTCCGTGTATTACTGATATCTTATGATGTTTCTTTTTCTGTGTGACTTATTTCAGTTAGAATCATCATACCTGAATCCACTCATTGTGCTGCTAAGGGCCTGATGACATAGATTTCATTGCTGAGTGATATTGCTTTGTAAGTAAATACCACAACTTCTTTATCCATTTTTCACTTTCTGCGATGTTGAACTTGTACTGTAAACGAGGTTCTTGTAAACAGAGGCGTCCCAAACTTTGGGGTGGCTGTGTCTTTTTGATTTTAATTTCCCTAAGCTATAGGACCATAAGTGGAAGTGCCCTAGGCTCTGTTGCTTTGTTTTTTAGATGTTTCAGGAAACACCATACACTTCTCCCGAGTGTCTGTTGGCAATTTACATCCCGCCCATCAGCATAACAAGGCTCCCAGTTCTCCATGGCCTGTCCTGCCTTTCTGGATTTTACACTTTTTTCAGATAGCCCTTTTGACCGGGGGCAAGTGAGACTTCATTGTAGTGCAGATTTCCTTTGCAAGCTTGCTTGGTTGGCCAAAAAGGGCGTATGCGTTTCTTCCTGAATATATTCAGGAAAAAACGCATACGCCCTTTTTGGCCAAGTGCATCATGGTGGACGTTCTGCCTCTTTTCCTATGCTTTCAATGCAATTCCAGTCTGCCTCCTGAAATCGGTTTCCTGCAATTCTGCCCCGCTTTCAAGTCCTCTTGGCAGCCTTACTTCAGTATATTTTTGGACGATAGCTGTCATTTATAACTCTGCAGGTTTGTGAATTACAGTGCCCCTGAGCTCCTTTCTTCAACTCGCTTTCTTTTGAGCTGGCCGCAACACCGCAGGATGGCTTCAGGCCCTAATCTGGTTCCGGCACGGCACGCTGAGCCTTTGGTTAATTCCTCTTCCTGGTGGGAAATGAGAGTTAAATTTGCCCGTCCAGACACCTCCAGCTAGTCTCTCATTGGTTCTCGCTATTCCTGTTCATCTTCCGCAGAAATTGCAAACTGGGCCAAACAGGAGGTTAAAGGGACTGACTCTCCAAGTCGGGAGGGTGTTAGTAAAGCGTCTGGAATGTTGCACCCGAGTACCAGGGTACGAAAACTGAGACATATTTGAACACGTCTCCCGATCACATGGTTGATCATACTCTAGGTTCCACATGCATGTTTTAGCTGAAGGAAGAATACCTTAAACCTGGGTAGTTGAAACCCGTGGAATGGGTACCATGCAATATGACTTCAAAGGGTCTTCATTTGCTCACCGAACCTCTCCAATCCTATCACTGCTGCGTTTATGCCCCTGTACACATGCTTGATTCTCTTTCGGAGACATAGCAATCCATAGGTTTTAAGATACTTACTCGTCAGGTACATTCTTAGGCATTTAATATGCGGTGTTGAGTCCATTTCGTTGAGCAAGAGGTAGCTCTTGTCTATTCCATATTTGGCTTAAGGAACTTTATCTGTGCTCATTTCAATCTCTGGTTTTATGCAGCACCCCAACTCACCTTTACCCTTAAGCAAGCATAAGTTGGTTTTCTAAATTTGAGACCCTGTTCTGTTCTGTAATTCAGTTCCTGTGTAGCCAAGTTTACATTCCATGTATTACTGATATCTTATGATGTTTCTTTTTCTGTGTGACTTATTTCAGTTAGAATCATCATACCTGAATCCACTCATTGTGCTGCTAAGGGCCTGATGACATAGATTTCATTGCTGAGTGATATTGCTTTGTAAGTAAATACCACAACTTCTTTATCCATTTTTCACTTTCTGCGATGTTGAACTTGTACTGTAAACGAGGTTCTTGTAAACAGAGGCGTCCCAAACTTTGGGGTGGCTGTGTCTTTTTGATTTTAATTTCCCTAAGCTATAGGACCATAAGTGGAAGTGCCCTAGGCTCTGTTGCTTTGTTTTTTAGATGTTTCAGGAAACACCATACACTTCTCCCGAGTGTCTGTTGGCAATTTACATCCCGCCCATCAGCATAACAAGGCTCCCAGTTCTCCATGGCCTGTCCTGTCTTTCTGGATTTTACACTTTTTTCAGATGGCCCTTTTGACCGGGGGGAAGTGAGACTTCATTGTAGTGCAGATTTCCTTTGCAAGCTTGCTTGGTTGGCCAAAAAGGGCGTATGCGTTTCTTCCTGAATATATTCAGGAAAAAACGCATACGCCCTTTTTGGCCAAGTGCATCATGGTGGACGTTCTGCCTCTTTTCCTATGCTTTCAATGCAATTCCAGTCTGCCTCCTGAAATCGGTTTCCTGCAATTCTGCCCCGCTTTCAAGTCCTCTTGGCAGCCTTACTTCAGTATATTTTTGGACGATAGCTGTCATTTATAACTCTGCAGGTTTGTGAATTACAGTGCCCCTGAGCTCCTTTCTTCAACTCGCTTTCTTTTGAGCTGGCCGCAACACCGCAGGATGGCTTCAGGCCCTAATCTGGTTCCGGCACGGCACGCTGAGCCTTTGGTTAATTCCTCTTCCTGGTGGGAAATGAGAGTTAAATTTGCCCGTCCAGACACCTCCAGCTAGTCTCTCATTGGTTCTCGCTATTCCTGTTCATCTTCCGCAGAAATTGCAAACTGGGCCAAACAGGAGGTTAAAGGGACTGACTCTCCAAGTCGGGAGGGTGTTAGTAAAGCGTCTGGAATGTTGCACCCGAGTACCAGGGTACGAAAACTGAGACATATTTGAACACGTCTCCCGATCACATGGTTGATCATACTCTAGGTTCCACATGCATGTTTTAGCTGAAGGAAGAATACCTTAAACCTGGGTAGTTGAAACCCGTGGAATGGGTACCATGCAATATGACTTCAAAGGGTCTTCATTTGCTCACCGAACCTCTCCAATCCTATCACTGCTGCGTTTATGCCCCTGTACACATGCTTGATTCTCTTTTGGAGACATAGCAATCCATAGGTTTTAAGATACTTACTCGTCAGGTACATTCTTAGGCATTTAATATGCGGTGTTGAGTCCATTTCGTTGAGCAAGAGGTAGCTCTTGTCTATTCCATATTTGGCTTAAGGAACTTTATCTGTGCTCATTTCAATCTCTGGTTTTATGCAGCACCCCAACTCACCTTTACCCTTAAGCAAGCATAAGTTGGTTTTCTAAATTTGAGACCCTGTTCTGTTCTGTAATTCAGTTCCTGTGTAGCCAAGTTTACATTCCATGTATTACTGATATCTTATGATGTTTCTTTTTCTGTGTGACTTATTTCAGTTAGAATCATCATACCTGAATCCACTCATTGTGCTGCTAAGGGCCTGATGACATAGATTTCATTGCTGAGTGATATTGCTTTGTAAGTAAATACCACAACTTCTTTATCCATTTTTCACTTTCTGCGATGTTGAACTTGTACTGTAAACGAGGTTCTTGTAAACAGAGGCGTCCCAAACTTTGGGGTGGCTGTGTCTTTTTGATTTTAATTTCCCTAAGCTATAGGACCATAAGTGGAAGTGCCCTAGGCTCTGTTGCTTTGTTTTTTAGATGTTTCAGGAAACACCATACACTTCTCCCGAGTGTCTGTTGGCAATTTACATCCCGCCCATCAGCATAACAAGGCTCCCAGTTCTCCATGGCCTGTCCTGCCTTTCTGGATTTTACACTTTTTTCAGATGGCCCTTTTGACCGGGGGCAAGTGAGACTTCATTGTAGTGCAGATTTCCTTTGCAAGCTTGCTTGGTTGGCCAAAAAGGGCGTATGCGTTTTTTCCTGAATATATTCAGGAAGAAACGCATACGCCCTTTTTGGCCAAGTGCATCATTGTGGACGTTCTGCCTCTTTTCCTATGCTTTCAATGCAATTCCAGTCTACCTCCTGAAATCGGTTTCCTGCAATTCTGCCCCGCTTTCAAGTCCTCTTGGCAGCCTTACTTCAGTATATTTTTGGACGATAGCTGTCATTTATAACTCTGCAGGTTTGTGAATTACAGTGCCCCTGAGCTCCTTTCTTCAACTCGCTTTCTTTTGAGCTGGCCGCAACACCGCAGGATGGCTTCAGGCCCTAATCTGGTTCCGGCACGGCACGCTGAGCCTTTGGTTAATTCCTCTTCCTGGTGGGAAATGAGAGTTAAATTTGCCCGTCCAGACACCTCCAGCTAGTCTCTCATTGGTTCTCGCTATTCCTGTTCATCTTCCGCAGAAATTGCAAACTGGGCCAAACAGGAGGTTAAAGGGACTGACTCTCCAAGTCGGGAGGGTGTTAGTAAAGCGTCTGGAATGTTGCACCCGAGTACCAGGGTACGAAAACTGAGACATATTTGAACACGTCTCCCGATCACATGGTTGATCATACTCTAGGTTCCACATGCATGTTTTAGCTGAAGGAAGAATACCTTAAACCTGGGTAGTTGAAACCCGTGGAATGGGTACCATGCAATATGACTTCAAAGGGTCTTCATTTGCTCACCGAACCTCTCCAATCCTATCACTGCTGCGTTTATGCCCCTGTACACATGCTTGATTCTCTTTCGGAGACATAGCAATCCATAGGTTTTAAGATACTTACTCGTCAGGTACATTCTTAGGCATTTAATATGCGGTGTTGAGTCCATTTCGTTGAGCAAGAGGTAGCTCTTGTCTATTCCATATTTGGCTTAAGGAACTTTATCTGTGCTCATTTCAATCTCTGGTTTTATGCAGCACCCCAACTCACCTTTACCCTTAAGCAAGCATAAGTTGGTTTTCTAAATTTGAGACCCTGTTCTGTTCTGTAATTCAGTTCCTGTGTAGCCAAGTTTACATTCCGTGTATTACTGATATCTTATGATGTTTCTTTTTCTGTGTGACTTATTTCAGTTAGAATCATCATACCTGAATCCACTCATTGTGCTGCTAAGGGCCTGATGACATAGATTTCATTGCTGAGTGATATTGCTTTGTAAGTAAATATCACAACTTCTTTATCCATTTTTCACTTTCTGCGATGTTGAACTTGTACTGTAAACGAGGTTCTTGTAAACAGAGGCGTCCCAAACTTTGGGGTGGCTGTGTCTTTTTGATTTTAATTTCCCTAAGCTATAGGACCATAAGTGGAAGTGCCCTAGGCTCTGTTGCTTTGTTTTTTAGATGTTTCAGGAAACACCATACACTTCTCCCGAGTGTCTGTTGGCAATTTACATCCCGCCCATCAGCATAACAAGGCTCCCAGTTCTCCATGGCCTGTCCTGCCTTTCTGGATTTTACACTTTTTTCAGATGGCCCTTTTGACCGGGGAGAAGTGAGACTTCATTGTAGTGCAGATTTCCTTTGCAAGCTTGCTTGGTTGGCCAAAAAGGGCGTATGCGTTTCTTCCTGAATATATTCAGGAAAAAACGCATACGCCCTTTTTGGCCAAGTGCATCATGGTGGACGTTCTGCCTCTTTTCCTATGCTTTCAATGCAATTCCAGTCTGCCTCCTGAAATCGGTTTCCTGCAATTCTGCCCCGCTTTCAAGTCCTCTTGGCAGCCTTACTTCAGTATATTTTTGGACGATAGCTGTCATTTATAACTCTGCAGGTTTGTGAATTACAGTGCCCCTGAGCTCCTTTCTTCAACTCGCTTTCTTTTGAGCTGGCCGCAACACCGCAGGATGGCTTCAGGCCCTAATCTGGTTCCGGCACGGCACGCTGAGCCTTTGGTTAATTCCTCTTCCTGGTGGGAAATGAGAGTTAAATTTGCCCGTCCAGACACCTCCAGCTAGTCTCTCATTGGTTCTCGCTATTCCTGTTCATCTTCCGCAGAAATTGCAAACTGGGCCAAACAGGAGGTTAAAGGGACTGACTCTCCAAGTCGGGAGGGTGTTAGTAAAGCGTCTGGAATGTTGCACCCGAGTACCAGGGTACGAAAACTGAGACATATTTGAACACGTCTCCCGATCACATGGTTGATCATACTCTAGGTTCCACATGCATGTTTTAGCTGAAGGAAGAATACCTTAAACCTGGGTAGTTGAAACCCGTGGAATGGGTACCATGCAATATGACTTCAAAGGGTCTTCATTTGCTCACCGAACCTCTCCAATCCTATCACTGCTGCGTTTATGCCCCTGTACACATGCTTGATTCTCTTTTGGAGACATAGCAATCCATAGGTTTTAAGATACTTACTCGTCAGGTACATTCTTAGGCATTTAATATGCGGTGTTGAGTCCATTTCGTTGAGCAAGAGGTAGCTCTTGTCTATTCCATATTTGGCTTAAGGAACTTTATCTGTGCTCATTTCAATCTCTGGTTTTATGCAGCACCCCAACTCACCTTTACCCTTAAGAAAGCATAAGTTGGTTTTCTAAATTTGAGACCCTGTTCTGTTCTGTAATTCAGTTCCTGTGTAGCCAAGTTTACATTCCGTGTATTACTGATATCTTATGATGTTTCTTTTTCTGTGTGACTTATTTCAGTTAGAATCATCATACCTGAATCCACTCATTGTGCTGCTAAGGGCCTGATGACATAGATTTCATTGCTGAGTGATATTGCTTTGTAAGTAAATACCACAACTTCTTTATCCATTTTTCACTTTCTGCGATGTTGAACTTGTACTGTAAACGAGGTTCTTGTAAACAGAGGCGTCCCAAACTTTGGGGTGGCTGTGTCTTTTTGATTTTAATTTCCCTAAGCTATAGGACCATAAGTGGAAGTGCCCTAGGCTCTGTTGCTTTGTTTTTTAGATGTTTCAGGAAACACCATACACTTCTCCCGAGTGTCTGTTGGCAATTTACATCCCGCCCATCAGCATAACAAGGCTCCCAGTTCTCCATGGCCTGTCCTGTCTTTCTGGATTTTACACTTTTTTCAGATGGCCCTTTTGACCGGGGGGAAGTGAGACTTCATTGTAGTGCAGATTTCCTTTGCAAGCTTGCTTGGTTGGCCAAAAAGGGCGTATGCGTTTTTTCCTGAATATATTCAGGAAAAAACGCATACGCCCTTTTTGGCCAAGTGCATCATGGTGGACGTTCTGCCTCTTTTCCTATGCTTTCAATGCAATTCCAGTCTGCCTCCTGAAATCGGTTTCCTGCAATTCTGCCCCGCTTTCAAGTCCTCTTGGCAGCCTTACTTCAGTATATTTTTGGACGATAGCTGTCATTTATAACTCTGCAGGTTTGTGAATTACAGTGCCCCTGAGCTCCTTTCTTCAACTCGCTTTCTTTTGAGCTGGCCGCAACACCGCAGGATGGCTTCAGGCCCTAATCTGGTTCCGGCACGGCACGCTGAGCCTTTGGTTAATTCCTCTTCCTGGTGGGAAATGAGAGTTAAATTTGCCCGTCCAGACACCTCCAGCTAGTCTCTCATTGGTTCTCGCTATTCCTGTTCATCTTCCGCAGAAATTGCAAACTGGGCCAAACAGGAGGTTAAAGGGACTGACTCTCCAAGTCGGGAGGGTGTTAGTAAAGCGTCTGGAATGTTGCACTCGAGTACCAGGGTACGAAAACTGAGACATATTTGAACACGTCTCCCGATCACATGGTTGATCATACTCTAGGTTCCACATGCATGTTTTAGCTGAAGGAAGAATACCTTAAACCTGGGTAGTTGAAACCCGTGGAATGGGTACCATGCAATATGACTTCAAAGGGTCTTCATTTGCTCACCGAACCTCTCCAATCCTATCACTGCTGCGTTTATGCCCCTGTACACATGCTTGATTCTCTTTCGGAGACATAGCAATCCATAGGTTTTAAGATACTTACTCGTCAGGTACATTCTTAGGCATTTAATATGCGGTGTTGAGTCCATTTCGTTGAGCAAGAGGTAGCTCTTGTCTATTCCATATTTGGCTTAAGGAACTTTATCTGTGCTCATTTCAATCTCTGGTTTTATGCAGCACCCCAACTCACCTTTACCCTTAAGAAAGCATAAGTTGGTTTTCTAAATTTGAGACCCTGTTCTGTTCTGTAATTCAGTTCCTGTGTAGCCAAGTTTACATTCCGTGTATTACTGATATCTTATGATGTTTCTTTTTCTGTGTGACTTATTTCAGTTAGAATCATCATACCTGAATCCACTCATTGTGCTGCTAAGGGCCTGATGACATAGATTTCATTGCTGAGTGATATTGCTTTGTAAGTAAATACCACAACTTCTTTATCCATTTTTCACTTTCTGCGATGTTGAACTTGTACTGTAAACGAGGTTCTTGTAAACAGAGGCGTCCCAAACTTTGGGGTGGCTGTGTCTTTTTGATTTTAATTTCCCTAAGCTATAGGACCATAAGTGGAAGTGCCCTAGGCTCTGTTGCTTTGTTTTTTAGATGTTTCAGGAAACACCATACACTTCTCCCGAGTGTCTGTTGGCAATTTACATCCCGCCCATCAGCATAACAAGGCTCCCAGTTCTCCATGGCCTGTCCTGTCTTTCTGGATTTTACACTTTTTTCAGATGGCCCTTTTGACCGGGGGGAAGTGAGACTTCATTGTAGTGCAGATTTCCTTTGCAAGCTTGCTTGGTTGGCCAAAAAGGGCGTATGCGTTTTTTCCTGAATATATTCAGGAAAAAAACGCATACGCCCTTTTTGGCCAAGTGCATCATGGTGGACGTTCTGCCTCTTTTCCTATGCTTTCAATGCAATTCCAGTCTGCCTCCTGAAATCGGTTTCCTGCAATTCTGCCCCGCTTTCAAGTCCTCTTGGCAGCCTTACTTCAGTATATTTTTGGACGATAGCTGTCATTTATAACTCTGCAGGTTTGTGAATTACAGTGCCCCTGAGCTCCTTTCTTCAACTCGCTTTCTTTTGAGCTGGCCGCAACACCGCAGGATGGCTTCAGGCCCTAATCTGGTTCCGGCACAGCACGCTGAGCCTTTGGTTAATTCCTCTTCCTGGTGGGAAATGAGAGTTAAATTTGCCCGTCCAGACACCTCCAGCTAGTCTCTCATTGGTTCTCGCTATTCCTGTTCATCTTCCGCAGAAATTGCAAACTGGGCCAAACAGGAGGTTAAAGGGACTGACTCTCCAAGTCGGGAGGGTGTTAGTAAAGCGTCTGGAATGTTGCACTCGAGTACCAGGGTACGAAAACTGAGACATATTTGAACACGTCTCCCGATCACATGGTTGATCATACTCTAGGTTCCACATGCATGTTTTAGCTGAAGGAAGAATACCTTAAACCTGGGTAGTTGAAACCCGTGGAATGGGTACCATGCAATATGACTTCAAAGGGTCTTCATTTGCTCACCGAACCTCTCCAATCCTATCACTGCTGCGTTTATGCCCCTGTACACATGCTTGATTCTCTTTCGGAGACATAGCAATCCATAGGTTTTAAGATACTTACTAGTCAGGTACATTCTTAGGCTTTTAATATGCGGTGTTGAGTCCATTTCGTTGAGCAAGGAGTAGCTCTTGTCTATTCCATATTTGGCTTAAGGAACTTTATCTGTGCTCATTTCAATCTCTGGTTTTATGCAGCACCCCAACTCACCTTTACCCTTAAGCAAGCATAAGTTGGTTTTCTAAATTTGAGACCCTGTTCTGTTCTGTAATTCAGTTCCTGTGTAGCCAAGTTTACATTCCGTGTATTACTGATATCTTATGATGTTTCTTTTTCTGTGTGACTTATTTCAGTTAGAATCATCATACCTGAATCCACTCATTGTGCTGCTAAGGGCCTGATGACATAGATTTCATTGCTGAGTGATATTGCTTTGTAAGTAAATACCACAACTTCTTTATCCATTTTTCACTTTCTGCGATGTTGAACTTGTACTGTAAACGAGGTTCTTGTAAACAGAGGCATCCCAAACTTTGGGGTGGCTGTGTCTTTTTGATTTTAATTTCCCTAAGCTATAGGACCATAAGTGGAAGTGCCCTAGGCTCTGTTGCTTTGTTTTTTAGATGTTTCAGGAAACACCATACACTTCTCCCGAGTGTCTGTTGGCAATTTACATCCCGCCCATCAGCATAACAAGGCTCCCAGTTCTCCATGGCCTGTCCTGTCTTTCTGGATTTTACACTTTTTTCAGATGGCCCTTTTGACCGGGGGGAAGTGAGACTTCATTGTAGTGCAGATTTCCTTTGCAAGCTTGCTTGGTTGGCCAAAAAGGGCGTATGCATTTCTTCCTGAATATATTCAGGAAAAAACGCATACGCCCTTTTTGGCCAAGTGCATCATGGTGGACGTTCTGCCTCTTTTCCTATGCTTTCAATGCAATTCCAGTCTGCCTCCTGAAATCGGTTTCCTGCAATTCTGCCCCGCTTTCAAGTCCTCTTGGCAGCCTTACTTCAGTATATTTTTGGACGATAGCTGTCATTTATAACTCTGCAGGTTTGTGAATTACAGTGCCCCTGAGCTCCTTTCTTCAACTCGCTTTCTTTTGAGCTGGCCGCAACACCGCAGGATGGCTTCAGGCCCTAATCTGGTTCCGGCACAGCACGCTGAGCCTTTGGTTAATTCCTCTTCCTGGTGGGAAATGAGAGTTAAATTTGCCCGTCCAGACACCTCCAGCTAGTCTCTCATTGGTTCTCGCTATTCCTGTTCATCTTCCGCAGAAATTGCAAACTGGGCCAAACAGGAGGTTAAAGGGACTGACTCTCCAAGTCGGGAGGGTGTTAGTAAAGCGTCTGGAATGTTGCACTCGAGTACCAGGGTACGAAAACTGAGACATATTTGAACACGTCTCCCGATCACATGGTTGATCATACTCTAGGTTCCACATGCATGTTTTAGCTGAAGGAAGAATACCTTAAACCTGGGTAGTTGAAACCCGTGGAATGGGTACCATGCAATATGACTTCAAAGGGTCTTCATTTGCTCACCGAACCTCTCCAATCCTATCACTGCTGCGTTTATGCCCCTGTACACATGCTTGATTCTCTTTCGGAGACATAGCAATCCATAGGTTTTAAGATACTTACTAGTCAGGTACATTCTTAGGCTTTTAATATGCGGTGTTGAGTCCATTTCGTTGAGCAAGGAGTAGCTCTTGTCTATTCCATATTTGGCTTAAGGAACTTTATCTGTGCTCATTTCAATCTCTGGTTTTATGCAGCACCCCAACTCACCTTTACCCTTAAGCAAGCATAAGTTGGTTTTCTAAATTTGAGACCCTGTTCTGTTCTGTAATTCAGTTCCTGTGTAGCCAAGTTTACATTCCGTGTATTACTGATATCTTATGATGTTTCTTTTTCTGTGTGACTTATTTCAGTTAGAATCATCATACCTGAATCCACTCATTGTGCTGCTAAGGGCCTGATGACATAGATTTCATTGCTGAGTGATATTGCTTTGTAAGTAAATACCACAACTTCTTTATCCATTTTTCACTTTCTGCGATGTTGAACTTGTACTGTAAACGAGGTTCTTGTAAACAGAGGCATCCCAAACTTTGGGGTGGCTGTGTCTTTTTGATTTTAATTTCCCTAAGCTATAGGACCATAAGTGGAAGTGCCCTAGGCTCTGTTGCTTTGTTTTTTAGATGTTTCAGGAAACACCATACACTTCTCCCGAGTGTCTGTTGGCAATTTACATCCCGCTCATCAGCATAACAAGGCTCCCAGTTCTCCATGGCCTGTCCTGCCTTTCTGGATTTTACACTTTTTTCAGATGGCCCTTTTGACCGGGGGGAAGTGAGACTTCATTGTAGTGCAGATTTCCTTTGCAAGCTTGCTTGGTTGGCCAAAAAGGGCGTATGCATTTCTTCCTGAATATATTCAGGAAAAAACGCATACGCCCTTTTTGGCCAAGTGCATCATGGTGGACGTTCTGCCTCTTTTCCTATGCTTTCAATGCAATTCCAGTCTGCCTCCTGAAATCGGTTTCCTGCAATTCTGCCCCGCTTTCAAGTCCTCTTGGCAGCCTTACTTCAGTATATTTTTGGACGATAGCTGTCATTTATAACTCTGCAGGTTTGTGAATTACAGTGCCCCTGAGCTCCTTTCTTCAACTCGCTTTCTTTTGAGCTGGCCGCAACACCGCAGGATGGCTTCAGGCCCTAATCTGGTTCTGGCACGGCACGCTGAGCCTTTGGTTAATTCCTCTTCCTGGTGGGAAATGAGAGTTAAATTTGCCCGTCCAGACACCTCCAGCTAGTCTCTCATTGGTTCTCGCTATTCCTGTTCATCTTCCGCAGAAATTGCAAACTGGGCCAAACAGGAGGTTAAAGGGACTGACTCTCCAAGTCGGGAGGGTGTTAGTAAAGCGTCTGGAATGTTGCACCCGAGTACCAGGGTACGAAAACTGAGACATATTTGAACACGTCTCCCGATCACATGGTTGATCATACTCTAGGTTCCACATGCATGTTTTAGCTGAAGGAAGAATACCTTAAACCTGGGTAGTTGAAACCCGTGGAATGGGTACCATGCAATATGACTTCAAAGGGTCTTCATTTGCTCACCGAACCTCTCCAATCCTATCACTGCTGCGTTTATGCCCCTGTACACATGCTTGATTCTCTTTCGGAGACATAGCAATCCATAGGTTTTAAGATACTTACTCGTCAGGTACATTCTTAGGCATTTAATATGCGGTGTTGAGTCCATTTCGTTGAGCAAGAGGTAGCTCTTGTCTATTCCATATTTGGCTTAAGGAACTTTATCTGTGCTCATTTCAATGTCTGGTTTTATGCAGCACCCTAACTCACCTTTACCCTTAAGAAAGCATAAGTTGGTTTTCTAAATTTGAGACCCTGTTCTGTTCTGTAATTCAGTTCCTGTGTAGCCAAGTTTACATTCCGTGTATTACTGATATCTTATGATGTTTCTTTTTCTGTGTGACTTATTTCAGTTAGAATCATCATACCTGAATCCACTCATTGTGCTGCTAAGGGCCTGATGACATAGATTTCATTGCTGAGTGATATTGCTTTGTAAGTAAATACCACAACTTCTTTATCCATTTTTCACTTTCTGCGATGTTGAACTTGTACTGTAAACGAGGTTCTTGTAAACAGAGGCGTCCCAAACTTTGGGGTGGCTGTGTCTTTTTGATTTTAATTTCCCTAAGCTATAGGACCATAAGTGGAAGTGCCCTAGGCTCTGTTGCTTTGTTTTTTAGATGTTTCAGGAAACACCATACACTTCTCCCGAGTGTCTGTTGGCAATTTACATCCCGCCCATCAGCATAACAAGGCTCCCAGTTCTCCATGGCCTGTCCTGCCTTTCTGGATTTTACACTTTTTTCAGATGGCCCTTTTGACCGGGGGGAAGTGAGACTTCATTGTAGTGCAGATTTCCTTTGCAAGCTTGCTTGGTTGGCCAAAAAGGGTGTATGCGTTTCTTCCTGAATATATTCAGGAAAAAACGCATACGCCCTTTTTGGCCAAGTGCATCATGGTGGACGTTCTGCCTCTTTTCCTATGCTTTCAATGCAATTCCAGTCTGCCTCCTGAAATCGGTTTCCTGCAATTCTGCCCCGCTTTCAAGTCCTCTTGGCAGCCTTACTTCAGTATATTTTTGGACGATAGCTGTCATTTATAACTCTGCAGGTTTGTGAATTACAGTGCCCCTGAGCTCCTTTCTTCAACTCGCTTTCTTTTGAGCTGGCCGCAACACCGCAGGATGGCTTCAGGCCCTAATCTGGTTCCGGCACGGCACGCTGAGCCTTTGGTTAATTCCTCTTCCTGGTGGGAAATGAGAGTTAAATTTGCCCGTCCAGACACCTCCAGCTAGTCTCTCATTGGTTCTCGCTATTCCTGTTCATCTTCCGCAGAAATTGCAAACTGGGCCAAACAGGAGGTTAAAGGGACTGACTCTCCAAGTCGGGAGGGTGTTAGTAAAGCGTCTGGAATGTTGCACCCGAGTACCAGGGTACGAAAACTGAGACATATTTGAACACGTCTCCCGATCACATGGTTGATCATACTCTAGGTTCCACATGCATGTTTTAGCTGAAGGAAGAATACCTTAAACCTGGGTAGTTGAAACCCGTGGAATGGGTACCATGCAATATGACTTCAAAGGGTCTTCATTTGCTCACCGAACCTCTCCAATCCTATCACTGCTGCGTTTATGCCCCTGTACACATGCTTGATTCTCTTTCGGAGACATAGCAATCCATAGGTTTTAAGATACTTACTAGTCAGGTACATTCTTAGGCTTTTAATATGCGGTGTTGAGTCCATTTTGTTGAGCAAGGAGTAGCTCTTGTCTATTCCATATTTGGCTTAAGGAACTTTATCTGTGCTCATTTCAATCTCTGGTTTTATGCAGCACCCCAACTCACCTTTACCCTTAAGCAAGCATAAGTTGGTTTTCTAAATTTGAGACCCTGTTCTGTTCTGTAATTCAGTTCCTGTGTAGCCAAGTCTACATTCCATGTATTACTGATATCTTATGATGTTTCTTTTTCTGTGTGACTTATTTCAGTTAGAATCATCATACCTGAATCCACTCATTGTGCTGCTAAGGGCCTGATGACATAGATTTCATTGCTGAGTGATATTGCTTTGTAAGTAAATACCACAACTTCTTTATCCATTTTTCACTTTCTGCGATGTTGAACTTGTACTGTAAACGAGGTTCTTGTAAACAGAGGCGTCCCAAACTTTGGGGTGGCTGTGTCTTTTTGATTTTAATTTCCCTAAGCTATAGGACCATAAGTGGAAGTGCCCTAGGCTCTGTTGCTTTGTTTTTTAGATGTTTCAGGAAACACCATACACTTCTCCCGAGTGTCTGTTGGCAATTTACATCCCGCCCATCAGCATAACAAGGCTCCCAGTTCTCCATGGCCTGTCCTGCCTTTCTGGATTTTACACTTTTTTCAGATGGCCCTTTTGACCGGGGGGAAGTGAGACTTCATTGTAGTGCAGATTTCCTTTGCAAGCTTGCTTGGTTGGCCAAAAAGGGCGTATGCGTTTCTTCCTGAATATATTCAGGAAAAAACGCATACGCCCTTTTTGGCCAAGTGCATCATGGTGGACGTTCTGCCTCTTTTCCTATGCTTTCAATGCAATTCCAGTCTGCCTCCTGAAATCGGTTTCCTGCAATTCTGCCCCGCTTTCAAGTCCTCTTGGCAGCCTTACTTCAGTATATTTTTGGACGATAGCTGTCATTTATAACTCTGCAGGTTTGTGAATTACAGTGCCCCTGAGCTCCTTTCTTCAACTCGCTTTCTTTTGAGCTGGCCGCAACACCGCAGGATGGCTTCAGGCCCTAATCTGGTTCTGGCACGGCACGCTGAGCCTTTGGTTAATTCCTCTTCCTGGTGGGAAATGAGAGTTAAATTTGCCCGTCCAGACACCTCCAGCTAGTCTCTCATTGGTTCTCGCTATTCCTGTTCATCTTCCGCAGAAATTGCAAACTGGGCCAAACAGGAGGTTAAAGGGACTGACTCTCCAAGTCGGGAGGGTGTTAGTAAAGCGTCTGGAATGTTGCACCCGAGTACCAGGGTACGAAAACTGAGACATATTTGAACACGTCTCCCGATCACATGGTTGATCATACTCTAGGTTCCACATGCATGTTTTAGCTGAAGGAAGAATACCTTAAACCTGGGTAGTTGAAACCCGTGGAATGGGTACCATGCAATATGACTTCAAAGGGTCTTCATTTGCTCACCGAACCTCTCCAATCCTATCACTGCTGCGTTTATGCCCCTGTACACATGCTTGATTCTCTTTCGGAGACATAGCAATCCATAGGTTTTAAGATACTTACTCGTCAGGTACATTCTTAGGCATTTAATATGCGGTGTTGAGTCCATTTCGTTGAGCAAGAGGTAGCTCTTGTCTATTCCATATTTGGCTTAAGGAACTTTATCTGTGCTCATTTCAATCTCTGGTTTTATGCAGCACCCCAACTCACCTTTACCCTTAAGAAAGCATAAGTTGGTTTTCTAAATTTGAGACCCTGTTCTGTTCTGTAATTCAGTTCCTGTGTAGCCAAGTTTACATTCCGTGTATTACTGATATCTTATGATGTTTCTTTTTCTGTGTGACTTATTTCAGTTAGAATCATCATACCTGAATCCACTCATTGTGCTGCTAAGGGCCTGATGACATAGATTTCATTGCTGAGTGATATTGCTTTGTAAGTAAATACCACAACTTCTTTATCCATTTTTCACTTTCTGCGATGTTGAACTTGTACTGTAAACGAGGTTCTTGTAAACAGAGGCGTCCCAAACTTTGGGGTGGCTGTGTCTTTTTGATTTTAATTTCCCTAAGCTATAGGACCATAAGTGGAAGTGCCCTAGGCTCTGTTGCTTTGTTTTTTAGATGTTTCAGGAAACACCATACACTTCTCCCGAGTGTCTGTTGGCAATTTACATCCCGCCCATCAGCATAACAAGGCTCCCAGTTCTCCATGGCCTGTCCTGCCTTTCTGGATTTTACACTTTTTTCAGATGGCCCTTTTGACCGGGGGGAAGTGAGACTTCATTGTAGTGCAGATTTCCTTTGCAAGCTTGCTTGGTTGGCCAAAAAGGGCGTATGCGTTTCTTCCTGAATATATTCAGGAAAAAACGCATACGCCCTTTTTGGCCAAGTGCATCATGGTGGACGTTCTGCCTCTTTTCCTATGCTTTCAATGCAATTCCAGTCTGCCTCCTGAAATCGGTTTCCTGCAATTCTGCCCCGCTTTCAAGTCCTCTTGGCAGCCTTACTTCAGTATATTTTTGGACGATAGCTGTCATTTATAACTCTGCAGGTTTGTGAATTACAGTGCCCCTGAGCTCCTTTCTTCAACTCGCTTTCTTTTGAGCTGGCCGCAACACCGCAGGATGGCTTCAGGCCCTAATCTGGTTCCGGCACGGCACGCTGAGCCTTTGGTTAATTCCTCTTCCTGGTGGGAAATGAGAGTTAAATTTGCCCGTCCAGACACCTCCAGCTAGTCTCTCATTGGTTCTCGCTATTCCTGTTCATCTTCCGCAGAAATTGCAAACTGGGCCAAACAGGAGGTTAAAGGGACTGACTCTCCAAGTCGGGAGGGTGTTAGTAAAGCGTCTGGAATGTTGCACCCGAGTACCAGGGTACGAAAACTGAGACATATTTGAACACGTCTCCCGATCACATGGTTGATCATACTCTAGGTTCCACATGCATGTTTTAGCTGAAGGAAGAATACCTTAAACCTGGGTAGTTGAAACCCGTGGAATGGGTACCATGCAATATGACTTCAAAGGGTCTTCATTTGCTCACCGAACCTCTCCAATCCTATCACTGCTGCGTTTATGCCCCTGTACACATGCTTGATTCTCTTTCGGAGACATAGCAATCCATAGGTTTTAAGATACTTACTAGTCAGGTACATTCTTAGGCTTTTAATATGCGGTGTTGAGTCCATTTTGTTGAGCAAGGAGTAGCTCTTGTCTATTCCATATTTGGCTTAAGGAACTTTATCTGTGCTCATTTCAATCTCTGGTTTTATGCAGCACCCCAACTCACCTTTACCCTTAAGCAAGCATAAGTTGGTTTTCTAAATTTGAGACCCTGTTCTGTTCTGTAATTCAGTTCCTGTGTAGCCAAGTTTACATTCCGTGTATTACTGATATCTTATGATGTTTCTTTTTCTGTGTGACTTATTTCAGTTAGAATCATCATACCTGAATCCACTCATTGTGCTGCTAAGGGCCTGATGACATAGATTTCATTGCTGAGTGATATTGCTTTGTAAGTAAATACCACAACTTCTTTATCCATTTTTCACTTTCTGCGATGTTGAACTTGTACTGTAAACGAGGTTCTTGTAAACAGAGGCGTCCCAAACTTTGGGGTGGCTGTGTCTTTTTGATTTTAATTTCCCTAAGCTATAGGACCATAAGTGGAAGTGCCCTAGGCTCTGTTGCTTTGTTTTTTAGATGTTTCAGGAAACACCATACACTTCTCCCGAGTGTCTGTTGGCAATTTACATCCCGCCCATCAGCATAACAAGGCTCCCAGTTCTCCATGGCCTGTCCTGCCTTTCTGGATTTTACACTTTTTTCAGATGGCCCTTTTGACCGGGGGGAAGTGAGACTTCATTGTAGTGCAGATTTCCTTTGCAAGCTTGCTTGGTTGGCCAAAAAGGGCGTATGCGTTTCTTCCTGAATATATTCAGGAAAAAACGCATACGCCCTTTTTGGCCAAGTGCATCATGGTGGACGTTCTGCCTCTTTTCCTATGCTTTCAATGCAATTCCAGTCTGCCTCCTGAAATCGGTTTCCTGCAATTCTGCCCCGCTTTCAAGTCCTCTTGGCAGCCTTACTTCAGTATATTTTTGGACGATAGCTGTCATTTATAACTCTGCAGGTTTGTGAATTACAGTGCCCCTGAGCTCCTTTCTTCAACTCGCTTTCTTTTGAGCTGGCCGCAACACCGCAGGATGGCTTCAGGCCCTAATCTGGTTCCGGCACGGCACGCTGAGCCTTTGGTTAATTCCTCTTCCTGGTGGGAAATGAGAGTTAAATTTGCCCGTCCAGACACCTCCAGCTAGTCTCTCATTGGTTCTCGCTATTCCTGTTCATCTTCCGCAGAAATTGCAAACTGGGCCAAACAGGAGGTTAAAGGGACTGACTCTCCAAGTCGGGAGGGTGTTAGTAAAGCGTCTGGAATGTTGCACTCGAGTACCAGGGTACGAAAACTGAGACATATTTGAACACGTCTCCCGATCACATGGTTGATCATACTCTAGGTTCCACATGCATGTTTTAGCTGAAGGAAGAATACCTTAAACCTGGGTAGTTGAAACCCGTGGAATGGGTACCATGCAATATGACTTCAAAGGGTCTTCATTTGCTCACCGAACCTCTCCAATCCTATCACTGCTGCGTTTATGCCCCTGTACACATGCTTGATTCTCTTTCGGAGACATAGCAATCCATAGGTTTTAAGATACTTACTAGTCAGGTACATTCTTAGGCTTTTAATATGCGGTGTTGAGTCCATTTCGTTGAGCAAGGAGTAGCTCTTGTCTATTCCATATTTGGCTTAAGGAACTTTATCTGTGCTCATTTCAATCTCTGGTTTTATGCAGCACCCCAACTCACCTTTACCCTTAAGCAAGCATAAGTTGGTTTTCTAAATTTGAGACCCTGTTCTGTTCTGTAATTCAGTTCCTGTGTAGCCAAGTTTACATTCCGTGTATTACTGATATCTTATGATGTTTCTTTTTCTGTGTGACTTATTTCAGTTAGAATCATCATACCTGAATCCACTCATTGTGCTGCTAAGGGCCTGATGACATAGATTTCATTGCTGAGTGATATTGCTTTGTAAGTAAATACCACAACTTCTTTATCCATTTTTCACTTTCTGCGATGTTGAACTTGTACTGTAAACGAGGTTCTTGTAAACAGAGGCATCCCAAACTTTGGGGTGGCTGTGTCTTTTTGATTTTAATTTCCCTAAGCTATAGGACCATAAGTGGAAGTGCCCTAGGCTCTGTTGCTTTGTTTTTTAGATGTTTCAGGAAACACCATACACTTCTCCCGAGTGTCTGTTGGCAATTTACATCCCGCCCATCAGCATAACAAGGCTCCCAGTTCTCCATGGCCTGTCCTGTCTTTCTGGATTTTACACTTTTTTCAGATGGCCCTTTTGACCGGGGGGAAGTGAGACTTCATTGTAGTGCAGATTTCCTTTGCAAGCTTGCTTGGTTGGCCAAAAAGGGCGTATGCGTTTCTTCCTGAATATATTCAGGAAAAAACGCATACGCCCTTTTTGGCCAAGTGCATCATGGTGGACGTTCTGCCTCTTTTCCTATGCTTTCAATGCAATTCCAGTCTGCCTCCTGAAATCGGTTTCCTGCAATTCTGCCCCGCTTTCAAGTCCTCTTGGCAGCCTTACTTCAGTATATTTTTGGACGATAGCTGTCATTTATAACTCTGCAGGTTTGTGAATTACAGTGCCCCTGAGCTCCTTTCTTCAACTCGCTTTCTTTTGAGCTGGCCGCAACACCGCAGGATGGCTTCAGGCCCTAATCTGGTTCCGGCACGGCACGCTGAGCCTTTGGTTAATTCCTCTTCCTGGTGGGAAATGAGAGTTAAATTTGCCCGTCCAGACACCTCCAGCTAGTCTCTCATTGGTTCTCGCTATTCCTGTTCATCTTCCGCAGAAATTGCAAACTGGGCCAAACAGGAGGTTAAAGGGACTGACTCTCCAAGTCGGGAGGGTGTTAGTAAAGCGTCTGGAATGTTGCACCCGAGTACCAGGGTACGAAAACTGAGACATATTTGAACACGTCTCCCGATCACATGGTTGATCATACTCTAGGTTCCACATGCATGTTTTAGCTGAAGGAAGAATACCTTAAACCTGGGTAGTTGAAACCCGTGGAATGGGTACCATGCAATATGACTTCAAAGGGTCTTCATTTGCTCACCGAACCTCTCCAATCCTATCACTGCTGCGTTTATGCCCCTGTACACATGCTTGATTCTCTTTCGGAGACATAGCAATCCATAGGTTTTAAGATACTTACTAGTCAGGTACATTCTTAGGCATTTAATATGCGGTGTTGAGTCCATTTCGTTGAGCAAGAGGTAGCTCTTGTCTATTCCATATTTGGCTTAAGGAACTTTATCTGTGCTCATTTCAATGTCTGGTTTTATGCAGCACCCCAACTCACCTTTACCCTTAAGAAAGCATAAGTTGGTTTTCTAAATTTGAGACCCTGTTCTGTTCTGTAATTCAGTTCCTGTGTAGCCAAGTTTACATTCCATGTATTACTGATATCTTATGATGTTTCTTTTTCTGTGTGACTTATTTCAGTTAGAATCATCATACCTGAATCCACTCATTGTGCTGCTAAGGGCCTGATGACATAGATTTCATTGCTGAGTGATATTGCTTTGTAAGTAAATACCACAACTTCTTTATCCATTTTTCACTTTCTGCGATGTTGAACTTGTACTGTAAACGAGGTTCTTGTAAACAGAGGCGTCCCAAACTTTGGGGTGGCTGTGTCTTTTTGATTTTAATTTCCCTAAGCTATAGGACCATAAGTGGAAGTGCCCTAGGCTCTGTTGCTTTGTTTTTTAGATGTTTCAGGAAACACCATACACTTCTCCCGAGTGTCTGTTGGCAATTTACATCCCGCCCATCAGCATAACAAGGCTCCCAGTTCTCCATGGCCTGTCCTGTCTTTCTGGATTTTACACTTTTTTCAGATGGCCCTTTGGACCGGGGGGAAGTGAGACTTCATTGTAGTGCAGATTTCCTTTGCAAGCTTGCTTGGTTGGCCAAAAAGGGCGTATGCGTTTCTTCCTGAATATATTCAGGAAAAAACGCATACGCCCTTTTTGGCCAAGTGCATCATGGTGGACGTTCTGCCTCTTTTCCTATGCTTTCAATGCAATTCCAGTCTGCCTCCTGAAATCGGTTTCCTGCAATTCTGCCCCGCTTTCAAGTCCTCTTGGCAGCCTTACTTCAGTATATTTTTGGACGATAGCTGTCATTTATAACTCTGCAGGTTTGTGAATTACAGTGCCCCTGAGCTCCTTTCTTCAACTCGCTTTCTTTTGAGCTGGCCGCAACACTGCAGGATGGCTTCAGGCCCTAATCTGGTTCCGGCACGGCACGCTGAGCCTTTGGTTAATTCCTCTTCCTGGTGGGAAATGAGAGTTAAATTTGCCCGTCCAGACACCTCCAGCTAGTCTCTCATTGGTTCTCGCTATTCCTGTTCATCTTCCGCAGAAATTGCAAACTGGGCCAAACAGGAGGTTAAAGGGACTGACTCTCCAAGTCGGGAGGGTGTTAGTAAAGCGTCTGGAATGTTGCACCCGAGTACCAGGGTACGAAAACTGAGACATATTTGAACACGTCTCCCGATCACATGGTTGATCATACTCTAGGTTCCACATGCATGTTTTAGCTGAAGGAAGAATACCTTAAACCTGGGTAGTTGAAACCCGTGGAATGGGTACCATGCAATATGACTTCAAAGGGTCTTCATTTGCTCACCGAACCTCTCCAATCCTATCACTGCTGCGTTTATGCCCCTGTACACATGCTTGATTCTCTTTCGGAGACATAGCAATCCATAGGTTTTAAGATACTTACTAGTCAGGTACATTCTTAGGCATTTAATATGCGGTGTTGAGTCCATTTCGTTGAGCAAGAGGTAGCTCTTGTCTATTCCATATTTGGCTTAAGGAACTTTATCTGTGCTCATTTCAATGTCTGGTTTTATGCAGCACCCAAACTCACCTTTACCCTTAAGAAAGCATAAGTTGGTTTTCTAAATTTGAGACCCTGTTCTGTTCTGTAATTCAGTTCCTGTGTAGCCAAGTTTACATTCCGTGTATTACTGATATCTTATGATGTTTCTTTTTCTGTGTGACTTATTTCAGTTAGAATCATCATACCTGAATCCACTCATTGTGCTGCTAAGGGCCTGATGACATAGATTTCATTGCTGAGTGATATTGCTTTGTAAGTAAATACCACAACTTCTTTATCCATTTTTCACTTTCTGCGATGTTGAACTTGTACTGTAAACAAGGTTCTTGTAAACAGAGGCGTCCCAAACTTTGGGGTGGCTGTGTCTTTTTGATTTTAATTTCCCTAAGCTATAGGACCATAAGTGGAAGTGCCCTAGGCTCTGTTGCTTTGTTTTTTAGATGTTTCAGGAAACACCATACACTTCTCCCGAGTGTCTGTTGGCAATTTACATCCCGCCCATCAGCATAACAAGGCTCCCAGTTCTCCATGGCCTGTCCTGTCTTTCTGGATTTTACACTTTTTTCAGATGGCCCTTTTGACCGGGGGGAAGTGAGACTTCATTGTAGTGCAGATTTCCTTTGCAAGCTTGCTTGGTTGGCCAAAAAGGGCGTATGCGTTTTTTCCTGAATATATTCAGGAAAAAACGCATACGCCCTTTTTGGCCAAGTGCATCATGGTGGACGTTCTGCCTCTTTTCCTATGCTTTCAATGCAATTCCAGTCTGCCTCCTGAAATCGGTTTCCTGCAATTCTGCCCCGCTTTCAAGTCCTCTTGGCAGCCTTACTTCAGTATATTTTTGGACGATAGCTGTCATTTATAACTCTGCAGGTTTGTGAATTACAGTGCCCCTGAGCTCCTTTCTTCAACTCGCTTTCTTTTGAGCTGGCCGCAACACCGCAGGATGGCTTCAGGCCCTAATCTGGTTCTGGCAGGGCACGCTGAGCCTTTGGTTAATTCCTCTTCCTGGTGGGAAATGAGAGTTAAATTTGCCCGTCCAGACACCTCCAGCTAGTCTCTCATTGGTTCTCGCTATTCCTGTTCATCTTCCGCAGAAATTGCAAACTGGGCCAAACAGGAGGTTAAAGGGACTGACTCTCCAAGTCGGGAGGGTGTTAGTAAAGCGTCTGGAATGTTGCACCCGAGTACCAGGGTACGAAAACTGAGACATATTTGAACACGTCTCCCGATCACATGGTTGATCATACTCTAGGTTCCACATGCATGTTTTAGCTGAAGGAAGAATACCTTAAACCTGGGTAGTTGAAACCCGTGGAATGGGTACCATGCAATATGACTTCAAAGGGTCTTCATTTGCTCACCGAACCTCTCCAATCCTATCACTGCTGCGTTTATGCCCCTGTACACATGCTTGATTCTCTTTCGGAGACATAGCAATCCATAGGTTTTAAGATACTTACTAGTCAGGTACATTCTTAGGCTTTTAATATGCGGTGTTGAGTCCATTTTGTTGAGCAAGGAGTAGCTCTTGTCTATTCCATATTTGGCTTAAGGAACTTTATCTGTGCTCATTTCAATCTCTGGTTTTATGCAGCACCCCAACTCACCTTTACCCTTAAGCAAGCATAAGTTGGTTTTCTAAATTTGAGACCCTGTTCTGTTCTGTAATTCAGTTCCTGTGTAGCCAAGTTTACATTCCGTGTATTACTGATATCTTATGATGTTTCTTTTTCTGTGTGACTTATTTCAGTTAGAATCATCATACCTGAATCCACTCATTGTGCTGCTAAGGGCCTGATGACATAGATTTCATTGCTGAGTGATATTGCTTTGTAAGTAAATACCACAACTTCTTTATCCATTTTTCACTTTCTGCGATGTTGAACTTGTACTGTAAACGAGGTTCTTGTAAACAGAGGCGTCCCAAACTTTGGGGTGGCTGTGTCTTTTTGATTTTAATTTCCCTAAGCTATAGGACCATAAGTGGAAGTGCCCTAGGCTCTGTTGCTTTGTTTTTTAGATGTTTCAGGAAACACCATACACTTCTCCCGAGTGTCTGTTGGCAATTTACATCCCGCCCATCAGCATAACAAGGCTCCCAGTTCTCCATGGCCTGTCCTGTCTTTCTGGATTTTACACTTTTTTCAGATGGCCCTTTTGACCGGGGGGAAGTGAGACTTCATTGTAGTGCAGATTTCCTTTGCAAGCTTGCTTGGTTGGCCAAAAAGGGCGTATGCGTTTCTTCCTGAATATATTCAGGAAAAAACGCATACGCCCTTTTTGGCCAAGTGCATCATGGTGGACGTTCTGCCTCTTTTCCTATGCTTTCAATGCAATTCCAGTCTGCCTCCTGAAATCGGTTTCCTGCAATTCTGCCCCGCTTTCAAGTCCTCTTGGCAGCCTTACTTCAGTATATTTTTGGACGATAGCTGTCATTTATAACTCTGCAGGTTTGTGAATTACAGTGCCCCTGAGCTCCTTTCTTCAACTCGCTTTCTTTTGAGCTGGCCGCAACACCGCAGGATGGCTTCAGGCCCTAATCTGTTTCCGGCACGGCACGCTGAGCCTTTGGTTAATTCCTCTTCCTGGTGGGAAATGAGAGTTAAATTTGCCCGTCCAGACACCTCCAGCTAGTCTCTCATTGGTTCTCGCTATTCCTGTTCATCTTCCGCAGAAATTGCAAACTGGGCCAAACAGGAGGTTAAAGGGACTGACTCTCCAAGTCGGGAGGGTGTTAGTAAAGCGTCTGGAATGTTGCACCCGAGTACCAGGGTACGAAAACTGAGACATATTTGAACACGTCTCCCGATCACATGGTTGATCATACTCTAGGTTCCACATGCATGTTTTAGCTGAAGGAAGAATACCTTAAACCTGGG
Source organism: Pseudorca crassidens (assembly GCF_039906515.1). NCBI lineage: Eukaryota > Metazoa > Chordata > Mammalia > Artiodactyla > Delphinidae > Pseudorca > Pseudorca crassidens. Next base: position 1,308,260 of record NW_027136311.1, read on the forward strand.
TAGTTGAAACCCGTGGAATGGGTACCATGCAATATGACTTCAAAGGGTCTTCATTTGCTCACCGAACCTCTCCAATCCTATCACTGCTGCGTTTATGCCCCTGTACACATGCTTGATTCTCTTTCGGAGACATAGCAATCCATAGGTTTTAAGATACTTACTAGTCAGGTACATTCTTAGGCATTTAATATGCGGTGTTGAGTCCATTTCGTTGAGCAAGGAGTAGCTCTTGTCTATTCCATATTTGGCTTAAGGAACTTTATCTGTGCTCATTTCAATCTCTGGTTTTATGCAGCACCCCAACTCACCTTTCCCCTTAAGCAAGCATAAGTTGGTTTTCTAAATTTGAGACCCTGTTCTGTTCTGTAATTCAGTTCCTGTGTAGCCAAGTTTACATTCCGTGTATTACTGATATCTTATGATGTTTCTTTTTCTGTGTGACTTATTTCAGTTAGAATCATCATACCTGAATCCACTCATTGTGCTGCTAAGGGCCTGATGACATAGATTTCATTGCTGAGTGATATTGCTTTGTAAGTAAATACCACAACTTCTTTATCCATTTTTCACTTTCTGAGATGTTGAACTTGTACTGTAAACGAGGTTCTTGTAAACAGAGGCGTCCCAAACTTTGGGGTGGCTGTGTCTTTTTGATTTTAATTTCCCTAAGCTATAGGACCATAAGTGGAAGTGCCCTAGGCTCTGTTGCTTTGTTTTTTAGATGTTTCAGGAAACACCATACACTTCTCCCGAGTGTCTGTTGGCAATTTACATCCCGCCCATCAGCATAACAAGGCTCCCAGTTCTCCATGGCCTGTCCTGCCTTTCTGGATTTTACACTTTTTTCAGTTGGCCCTTTTGACCGGGGGGAAGTGAGACTTCATTGTAGTGCAGATTTCCTTTGCAAGCTTGCTTGGTTGGCCAAAAAGGGCGTATGCGTTTTTTCCTGAATATATTCAGGAAAAAACGCATACGCCCTTTTTGGCCAAGTGCATCATTGTGGACGTTCTGCCTCTTTTCCTATGCTTTCAATGCAATTCCAGTCTACCTCCTGAAATCGGTTTCCTGCAATTCTGCCCCGCTTTCAAGTCCTCTTGGCAGCCTTACTTCAGTATATTTTTGGACGATAGCTGTCATTTATAACTCTGCAGGTTTGTGAATTACAGTGCCCCTGAGCTCCTTTCTTCAACTCGCTTTCTTTTGAGCTGGCCGCAACACCGCAGGATGGCTTCAGGCCCTAATCTGGTTCCGGCACGGCACGCTGAGCCTTTGGTTAATTCCTCTTCCTGGTGGGAAATGAGAGTTAAATTTGCCCGTCCAGACACCTCCAGCTAGTCTCTCATTGGTTCTCGCTATTCCTGTTCATCTTCCGCAGAAATTGCAAACTGGGCCAAACAGGAGGTTAAAGGGACTGACTCTCCAAGTCGGGAGGGTGTTAGTAAAGCGTCTGGAATGTTGCACCCGAGTACCAGGGTACGAAAACTGAGACATATTTGAACACGTCTCCCGATCACATGGTTGATCATACTCTAGGTTCCACATGCATGTTTTAGCTGAAGGAAGAATACCTTAAACCTGGGTAGTTGAAACCCGTGGAATGGGTACCATGCAATATGACTTCAAAGGGTCTTCATTTGCTCACCGAACCTCTCCAATCCTATCACTGCTGCGTTTATGCCCCTGTACACATGCTTGATTCTCTTTCGGAGACATAGCAATCCATAGGTTTTAAGATACTTACTAGTCAGGTACATTCTTAGGCATTTAATATGCGGTGTTGAGTCCATTTCGTTGAGCAAGGAGTAGCTCTTGTCTATTCCATATTTGGCTTAAGGAACTTTATCTGTGCTCATTTCAATCTCTGGTTTTATGCAGCACCCCAACTCACCTTTCCCCTTAAGCAAGCATAAGTTGGTTTTCTAAATTTGAGACCCTGTTCTGTTCTGTAATTCAGTTCCTGTGTAGCCAAGTTTACATTCCGTGTATTACTGATATCTTATGATGTTTCTTTTTCTGTGTGACTTATTTCAGTTAGAATCATCATACCTGAATCCACTCATTGTGCTGCTAAGGGCCTGATGACATAGATTTCATTGCTGAGTGATATTGCTTTGTAAGTAAATACCACAACTTCTTTATCCATTTTTCACTTTCTGCGATGTTGAACTTGTACTGTAAACGAGGTTCTTGTAAACAGAGGCGTCCCAAACTTTGGGGTGGCTGTGTCTTTTTGATTTTAATTTCCCTAAGCTATAGGACCATAAGTGGAAGTGCCCTAGGCTCTGTTGCTTTGTTTTTTAGATGTTTCAGGAAACACCATACACTTCTCCCGAGTGTCTGTTGGCAATTTACATCCCGCCCATCAGCATAACAAGGCTCCCAGTTCTCCATGGCCTGTCCTGCCTTTCTGGATTTTACACTTTTTTCAGATGGCCCTTTTGACCGGGGGGAAGTGAGACTTCATTGTAGTGCAGATTTCCTTTGCAAGCTTGCTTGGTTGGCCAAAAAGGGCGTATGCGTTTTTTCCTGAATATATTCAGGAAAAAACGCATACGCCCTTTTTGGCCAAGTGCATCATGGTGGACGTTCTGCCTCTTTTCCTATGCTTTCAATGCAATTCCAGTCTACCTCCTGAAATCGGTTTCCTGCAATTCTGCCCCGCTTTCAAGTCCTCTTGGCAGCCTTACTTCAGTATATTTTTGGACGATAGCTGTCATTTATAACTCTGCAGGTTTGTGAATTACAGTGCCCCTGAGCTCCTTTCTTCAACTCGCTTTCTTTTGAGCTGGCCGCAACACCGCAGGATGGCTTCAGGCCCTAATCTGGTTCCGGCACGGCACGCTGAGCCTTTGGTTAATTCCTCTTCCTGGTGGGAAATGAGAGTTAAATTTGCCCGTCCAGACACCTCCAGCTAGTCTCTCATTGGTTCTCGCTATTCCTGTTCATCTTCCGCAGAAATTGCAAACTGGGCCAAACAGGAGGTTAAAGGGACTGACTCTCCAAGTCGGGAGGGTGTTAGTAAAGCGTCTGGAATGTTGCACCCGAGTACCAGGGTACGAAAACTGAGACATATTTGAACACGTCTCCCGATCACATGGTTGATCATACTCTAGGTTCCACATGCATGTTTTAGCTGAAGGAAGAATACCTTAAACCTGGGTAGTTGAAACCCGTGGAATGGGTACCATGCAATATGACTTCAAAGGGTCTTCATTTGCTCACCGAACCTCTCCAATCCTATCACTGCTGCGTTTATGCCCCTGTACACATGCTTGATTCTCTTTCGGAGACATAGCAATCCATAGGTTTTAAGATACTTACTAGTCAGGTACATTCTTAGGCGTTTAATATGCGGTGTTGAGTCCATTTTGTTGAGCAAGGAGTAGCTCTTGTCTATTCCATATTTGGCTTAAGGAACTTTATCTGTGCTCATTTCAATCTCTGGTTTTATGCAGCACCCCAACTCACCTTTACCCTTAAGCAAGCATAAGTTGGTTTTCTAAATTTGAGACCCTGTTCTGTTCTGTAATTCAGTTCCTGTGTAGCCAAGTTTACATTCCGTGTATTACTGATATCTTATGATGTTTCTTTTTCTGTGTGACTTATTTCAGTTAGAATCATCATACCTGAATCCACTCATTGTGCTGCTAAGGGCCTGATGACATAGATTTCATTGCTGAGTGATATTGCTTTGTAAGTAAATACCACAACTTCTTTATCCATTTTTCACTTTCTGCGATGTTGAACTTGTACTGTAAACGAGGTTCTTGTAAACAGAGGCGTCCCAATGTTTGGGGTGGCTGTGTCTTTTTGATTTTAATTTCCCTAAGCTATAGGACCATAAGTGGAAGTGCCCTAGGCTCTGTTGCTTTGTTTTTTAGATGTTTCAGGAAACACCATACACTTCTCCCGAGTGTCTGTTGGCAATTTACATCCCGCCCATCAGCATAACAAGGCTCCCAGTTCTCCATGGCCTGTCCTGCCTTTCTGGATTTTACACTTTTTTCAGATGGCCCTTTTGACCGGGGGGAAGTGAGACTTCATTGTAGTGCAGATTTCCTTTGCAAGCTTGCTTGGTTGGCCAAAAAGGGCGTATGCGTTTTTTCCTGAATATATTCAGGAAAAAACGCATACGCCCTTTTTGGCCAAGTGCATCATTGTGGACGTTCTGCCTCTTTTCCTATGCTTTCAATGCAATTCCAGTCTACCTCCTGAAATCGGTTTCCTGCAATTCTGCCCCGCTTTCAAGTCCTCTTGGCAGCCTTACTTCAGTATATTTTTGGACGATAGCTGTCATTTATAACTCTGCAGGTTTGTGAATTACAGTGCCCCTGAGCTCCTTTCTTCAACTCGCTTTCTTTTGAGCTGGCCGCAACACCGCAGGATGGCTTCAGGCCCTAATCTGGTTCCGGCACGGCACGCTGAGCCTTTGGTTAATTCCTCTTCCTGGTGGGAAATGAGAGTTAAATTTGCCCGTCCAGACACCTCCAGCTAGTCTCTCATTGGTTCTCGCTATTCCTGTTCATCTTCCGCAGAAATTGCAAACTGGGCCAAACAGGAGGTTAAAGGGACTGACTCTCCAAGTCGGGAGGGTGTTAGTAAAGCGTCTGGAATGTTGCACCCGAGTACCAGGGTACGAAAACTGAGACATATTTGAACACGTCTCCCGATCACATGGTTGATCATACTCTAGGTTCCACATGCATGTTTTAGCTGAAGGAAGAATACCTTAAACCTGGGTAGTTGAAACCCGTGGAATGGGTACCATGCAATATGACTTCAAAGGGTCTTCATTTGCTCACCGAACCTCTCCAATCCTATCACTGCTGCGTTTATGCCCCTGTACACATGCTTGATTCTCTTTCGGAGACATAGCAATCCATAGGTTTTAAGATACTTACTAGTCAGGTACATTCTTAGGCATTTAATATGCGGTGTTGAGTCCATTTCGTTGAGCAAGAGGTAGCTCTTGTCTATTCCATATTTGGCTTAAGGAACTTTATCTGTGTTCATTTCAATCTCTGGTTTTATGCAGCACCCCAACTCACCTTTACCCTTAAGCAAGCATAAGTTGGTTTTCTAAATTTGAGACCCTGTTCTGTTCTGTAATTCAGTTCCTGTGTAGCCAAGTTTACATTCCGTGTATTAGTGATATCTTATGATGTTTCTTTTTCTGTGTGACTTATTTCAGTTAGAATCATCATACCTGAATCCACTCATTGTGCTGCTAAGGGCCTGATGACATAGATTTCATTGCTGAGTGATATTGCTTTGTAAGTAAATACCACAACTTCTTTATCCATTTTTCACTTTCTGCGATGTTGAACTTGTACTGTAAACGAGGTTCTTGTAAACAGAGGCGTCCCAAACTTTGGGGTGGCTGTGTCTTTTTGATTTTAATTTCCCTAAGCTATAGGACCATAAGTGGAAGTGCCCTAGGCTCTGTTGCTTTGTTTTTTAGATGTTTCAGGAAACACCATACACTTCTCCCGAGTGTCTGTTGGCAATTTACATCCCGCCCATCAGCATAACAAGGCTCCCAGTTCTCCATGGCCTGTCCTGCCTTTCTGGATTTTACACTTTTTTCAGATGGCCCTTTTGACCGGGGGGAAGTGAGACTTCATTGTAGTGCAGATTTCCTTTGCAAGCTTGCTTGGTTGGCCAAAAAGGGCGTATGCGTTTTTTCCTGAATATATTCAGGAAAAAACGCATACGCCCTTTTTGGCCAAGTGCATCATTGTGGACGTTCTGCCTCTTTTCCTATGCTTTCAATGCAATTCCAGTCTACCTCCTGAAATCGGTTTCCTGCAATTCTGCCCCGCTTTCAAGTCCTCTTGGCAGCCTTACTTCAGTATATTTTTGGACGATAGCTGTCATTTATAACTCTGCAGGTTTGTGAATTACAGTGCCCCTGAGCTCCTTTCTTCAACTCGCTTTCTTTTGAGCTGGCCGCAACACCGCAGGATGGCTTCAGGCCCTAATCTGGTTCCGGCACGGCACGCTGAGCCTTTGGTTAATTCCTCTTCCTGGTGGGAAATGAGAGTTAAATTTGCCCGTCCAGACACCTCCAGCTAGTCTCTCATTGGTTCTCGCTATTCCTGTTCATCTTCCGCAGAAATTGCAAACTGGGCCAAACAGGAGGTTAAAGGGACTGACTCTCCAAGTCGGGAGGGTGTTAGTAAAGCGTCTGGAATGTTGCACCCGAGTACCAGGGTACGAAAACTGAGACATATTTGAACACGTCTCCCGATCACATGGTTGATCATACTCTAGGTTCCACATGCATGTTTTAGCTGAAGGAAGAATACCTTAAACCTGGGTAGTTGAAACCCGTGGAATGGGTACCATGCAATATGACTTCAAAGGGTCTTCATTTGCTCACCGAACCTCTCCAATCCTATCACTGCTGCGTTTATGCCCCTGTACACATGCTTGATTCTCTTTCGGAGACATAGCAATCCATAGGTTTTAAGATACTTACTAGTCAGGTACATTCTTAGGCATTTAATATGCGGTGTTGAGTCCATTTCGTTGAGCAAGAGGTAGCTCTTGTCTATTCCATATTTGGCTTAAGGAACTTTATCTGTGTTCATTTCAATCTCTGGTTTTATGCAGCACCCCAACTCACCTTTACCCTTAAGCAAGCATAAGTTGGTTTTCTAAATTTGAGACCCTGTTCTGTTCTGTAATTCAGTTCCTGTGTAGCCAAGTTTACATTCCGTGTATTAGTGATATCTTATGATGTTTCTTTTTCTGTGTGACTTATTTCAGTTAGAATCATCATACCTGAATCCACTCATTGTGCTGCTAAGGGCCTGATGACATAGATTTCATTGCTGAGTGATATTGCTTTGTAAGTAAATACCACAACTTCTTTATCCATTTTTCACTTTCTGCGATGTTGAACTTGTACTGTAAACGAGGTTCTTGTAAACAGAGGCGTCCCAAACTTTGGGGTGGCTGTGTCTTTTTGATTTTAATTTCCCTAAGCTATAGGACCATAAGTGGAAGTGCCCTAGGCTCTGTTGCTTTGTTTTTTAGATGTTTCAGGAAACACCATACACTTCTCCCGAGTGTCTGTTGGCAATTTACATCCCGCCCATCAGCATAACAAGGCTCCCAGTTCTCCATGGCCTGTCCTGCCTTTCTGGATTTTACACTTTTTTCAGATGGCCCTTTTGACCGGGGGGAAGTGAGACTTCATTGTAGTGCAGATTTCCTTTGCAAGCTTGCTTGGTTGGCCAAAAAGGGCGTATGCGTTTCTTCCTGAATATATTCAGGAAAAAACGCATACGCCCTTTTTGGCCAAGTGCATCATTGTGGACGTTCTGCCTCTTTTCCTATGCTTTCAATGCAATTCCAGTCTACCTCCTGAAATCGGTTTCCTGCAATTCTGCCCCGCTTTCAAGTCCTCTTGGCAGCCTTACTTCAGTATATTTTTGGACGATAGCTGTCATTTATAACTCTGCAGGTTTGTGAATTACAGTGCCCCTGAGCTCCTTTCTTCAACTCGCTTTCTTTTGAGCTGGTCGCAACACCGCAGGATGGCTTCAGGCCCTAATCTGGTTCCGGCACGGCACGCTGAGCCTTTGGTTAATTCCTCTTCCTGGTGGGAAATGAGAGTTAAATTTGCCCGTCCAGACACCTCCAGCTAGTCTCTCATTGGTTCTCGCTATTCCTGTTCATCTTCCGCAGAAATTGCAAACTGGGCCAAACAGGAGGTTAAAGGGACTGACTCTCCAAGTCGGGAGGGTGTTAGTAAAGCGTCTGGAATGTTGCACCCGAGTACCAGGGTACGAAAACTGAGACATATTTGAACACGTCTCCCGATCACATGGTTGATCATACTCTAGGTTCCACATGCATGTTTTAGCTGAAGGAAGAATACCTTAAACCTGGGTAGTTGAAACCCGTGGAATGGGTACCATGCAATATGACTTCAAAGGGTCTTCATTTGCTCACCGAACCTCTCCAATCCTATCACTGCTGCGTTTATGCCCCTGTACACATGCTTGATTCTCTTTCGGAGACATAGCAATCCATAGGTTTTAAGATACTTACTAGTCAGGTACATTCTTAGGCATTTAATATGTGGTGTTGAGTCCATTTCGTTGAGCAAGGAGTAGCTCTTGTCTATTCCATATTTGGCTTAAGGAACTTTATCTGTGCTCATTTCAATGTCTGGTTTTATGCAGCACCCCAACTCACCTTTCCCCTTAAGCAAGCATAAGTTGGTTTTCTAAATTTGAGACCCTGTTCTGTTCTGTAATTCAGTTCCTGTGTAGCCAAGTTTACATTCCGTGTATTACTGATATCTTATGATGTTTCTTTTTCTGTGTGACTTATTTCAGTTAGAATCATCATACCTGAATCCACTCATTGTGCTGCTAAGGGCCTGATGACATAGATTTCATTGCTGAGTGATATTGCTTTGTAAGTAAATACCACAACTTCTTTATCCATTTTTCACTTTCTGCGATGTTGAACTTGTACTGTAAACGAGGTTCTTGTAAACAGAGGCGTCCCAAACTTTGGGGTGGCTGTGTCTTTTTGATTTTAATTTCCCTAAGCTATAGGACCATAAGTGGAAGTGCCCTAGGCTCTGTTGCTTTGTTTTTTAGATGTTTCAGGAAACACCATACACTTCTCCCGAGTGTCTGTTGGCAATTTACATCCCGCCCATCAGCATAACAAGGCTCCCAGTTCTCCATGGCCTGTCCTGCCTTTCTGGATTTTACACTTTTTTCAGATGGCCCTTTTGACCGGGGGGAAGTGAGACTTCATTGTAGTGCAGATTTCCTTTGCAAGCTTGCTTGGTTGGCCAAAAAGGGCGTATGCGTTTTTTCCTGAATATATTCAGGAAAAAACGCATACGCCCTTTTTGGCCAAGTGCATCATGGTGGACGTTCTGCCTCTTTTCCTATGCTTTCAATGCAATTCCAGTCTACCTCCTGAAATCGGTTTCCTGCAATTCTGCCCCGCTTTCAAGTCCTCTTGGCAGCCTTACTTCAGTATATTTTTGGACGATAGCTGTCATTTATAACTCTGCAGGTTTGTGAATTACAGTGCCCCTGAGCTCCTTTCTTCAACTCGCTTTCTTTTGAGCTGGCCGCAACACCGCAGGATGGCTTCAGGCCCTAATCTGGTTCCGGCACGGCACGCTGAGCCTTTGGTTAATTCCTCTTCCTGGTGGGAAATGAGAGTTAAATTTGCCCGTCCAGACACCTCCAGCTAGTCTCTCATTGGTTCTCGCTATTCCTGTTCATCTTCCGCAGAAATTGCAAACTGGGCCAAACAGGAGGTTAAAGGGACTGACTCTCCAAGTCGGGAGGGTGTTAGTAAAGCGTCTGGAATGTTGCACCCGAGTACCAGGGTACGAAAACTGAGACATATTTGAACACGTCTCCCGATCACATGGTTGATCATACTCTAGGTTCCACATGCATGTTTTAGCTGAAGGAAGAATACCTTAAACCTGGGTAGTTGAAACCCGTGGAATGGGTACCATGCAATATGACTTCAAAGGGTCTTCATTTGCTCACCGAACCTCTCCAATCCTATCACTGCTGCGTTTATGCCCCTGTACACATGCTTGATTCTCTTTCGGAGACATAGCAATCCATAGGTTTTAAGATACTTACTAGTCAGGTACATTCTTAGGCATTTAATATGCGGTGTTGAGTCCATTTCGTTGAGCAAGAGGTAGCTCTTGTCTATTACATATTTGGCTTAAGGAACTTTATCTGTGTTCATTTCAATCTCTGGTTTTATGCAGCACCCCAACTCACCTTTACCCTTAAGCAAGCATAAGTTGGTTTTCTAAATTTGAGACCCTGTTCTGTTCTGTAATTCAGTTCCTGTGTAGCCAAGTTTACATTCCGTGTATTACTGATATCTTATGATGTTTCTTTTTCTGTGTGACTTATTTCAGTTAGAATCATCATACCTGAATCCACTCATTGTGCTGCTAAGGGCCTGATGACATAGATTTCATTGCTGAGTGATATTGCTTTGTAAGTAAATACCACAACTTCTTTATCCATTTTTCACTTTCTGCGATGTTGAACTTGTACTGTAAACGAGGTTCTTGTAAACAGAGGCGTCCCAAACTTTGGGGTGGCTGTGTCTTTTTGATTTTAATTTCCCTAAGCTATAGGACCATAAGTGGAAGTGCCCTAGGCTCTGTTGCTTTGTTTTTTAGATGTTTCAGGAAACACCATACACTTCTCCCCAGTGTCTGTTGGCAATTTACATCCCGCCCATCAGCATAACAAGGCTCCCAGTTCTCCATGGCCTGTCCTGCCTTTCTGGATTTTACACTTTTTTCAGATGGCCCTTTTGACCGGGGGGAAGTGAGACTTCATTGTAGTGCAGATTTCCTTTGCAAGCTTGCTTGGTTGGCCAAAAAGGGCGTATGCGTTTTTTCCTGAATATATTCAGGAAAAAACGCATACGCCCTTTTTGGCCAAGTGCATCATGGTGGACGTTCTGCCTCTTTTCCTATGCTTTCAATGCAATTCCAGTCTACCTCCTGAAATCGGTTTCCTGCAATTCTGCCCCGCTTTCAAGTCCTCTTGGCAGCCTTACTTCAGTATATTTTTGGACGATAGCTGTCATTTATAACTCTGCAGGTTTGTGAATTACAGTGCCCCTGAGCTCCTTTCTTCAACTCGCTTTCTTTTGAGCTGGCCGCAACACCGCAGGATGGCTTCAGGCCCTAATCTGGTTCCGGCACGGCACGCTGAGCCTTTGGTTAATTCCTCTTCCTGGTGGGAAATGAGAGTTAAATTTGCCCGTCCAGACACCTCCAGCTAGTCTCTCATTGGTTCTCGCTATTCCTGTTCATCTTCCGCAGAAATTGCAAACTGGGCCAAACAGGAGGTTAAAGGGACTGACTCTCCAAGTCGGGAGGGTGTTAGTAAAGCGTCTGGAATGTTGCACCCGAGTACCAGGGTACGAAAACTGAGACATATTTGAACACGTCTCCCGATCACATGGTTGATCATACTCTAGGTTCCACATGCATGTTTTAGCTGAAGGAAGAATACCTTAAACCTGGGTAGTTGAAACCCGTGGAATGGGTACCATGCAATATGACTTCAAAGGGTCTTCATTTGCTCACCGAACCTCTCCAATCCTATCACTGCTGCGTTTATGCCCCTGTACACATGCTTGATTCTCTTTCGGAGACATAGCAATCCATAGGTTTTAAGATACTTACTAGTCAGGTACATTCTTAGGCATTTAATATGCGGTGTTGAGTCCATTTCGTTGAGCAAGAGGTAGCTCTTGTCTATTCCATATTTGGCTTAAGGAACTTTATCTGTGTTCATTTCAATCTCTGGTTTTATGCAGCACTCCAACTCACCTTTACCCTTAAGCAAGCATAAGTTGGTTTTCTAAATTTGAGACCCTGTTCTGTTCTGTAATTCAGTTCCTGTGTAGCCAAGTTTACATTCCGTGTATTAGTGATATCTTATGATGTTTCTTTTTCTGTGTGACTTATTTCAGTTAGAATCATCATACCTGAATCCACTCATTGTGCTGCTAAGGGCCTGATGACATAGATTTCATTGCTGAGTGATATTGCTTTGTAAGTAAATACCACAACTTCTTTATCCATTTTTCACTTTCTGCGATGTTGAACTTGTACTGTAAACGAGGTTCTTGTAAACAGAGGCGTCCCAAACTTTGGGGTGGCTGTGTCTTTTTGATTTTAATTTCCCTAAGCTATAGGACCATAAGTGGAAGTGCCCTAGGCTCTGTTGCTTTGTTTTTTAGATGTTTCAGGAAACACCATACACTTCTCCCGAGTGTCTGTTGGCAATTTACATCCCGCCCATCAGCATAACAAGGCTCCCAGTTCTCCATGGCCTGTCCTGCCTTTCTGGATTTTACACTTTTTTCAGATGGCCCTTTTGACCGGGGGGAAGTGAGACTTCATTGTAGTGCAGATTTCCTTTGCAAGCTTGCTTGGTTGGCCAAAAAGGGCGTATGCGTTTCTTCCTGAATATATTCAGGAAAAAACGCATACGCCCTTTTTGGCCAAGTGCATCATTGTGGACGTTCTGCCTCTTTTCCTATGCTTTCAATGCAATTCCAGTCTACCTCCTGAAATCGGTTTCCTGCAATTCTGCCCCGCTTTCAAGTCCTCTTGGCAGCCTTACTTCAGTATATTTTTGGACGATAGCTGTCATTTATAACTCTGCAGGTTTGTGAATTACAGTGCCCCTGAGCTCCTTTCTTCAACTCGCTTTCTTTTGAGCTGGTCGCAACACCGCAGGATGGCTTCAGGCCCTAATCTGGTTCCGGCACGGCACGCTGAGCCTTTGGTTAATTCCTCTTCCTGGTGGGAAATGAGAGTTAAATTTGCCCGTCCAGACACCTCCAGCTAGTCTCTCATTGGTTCTCGCTATTCCTGTTCATCTTCCGCAGAAATTGCAAACTGGGCCAAACAGGAGGTTAAAGGGACTGACTCTCCAAGTCGGGAGGGTGTTAGTAAAGCGTCTGGAATGTTGCACCCGAGTACCAGGGTACGAAAACTGAGACATATTTGAACACGTCTCCCGATCACATGGTTGATCATACTCTAGGTTCCACATGCATGTTTTAGCTGAAGGAAGAATACCTTAAACCTGGGTAGTTGAAACCCGTGGAATGGGTACCATGCAATATGACTTCAAAGGGTCTTCATTTGCTCACCGAACCTCTCCAATCCTATCACTGCTGCGTTTATGCCCCTGTACACATGCTTGATTCTCTTTCGGAGACATAGCAATCCATAGGTTTTAAGATACTTACTAGTCAGGTACATTCTTAGGCATTTAATATGCGGTGTTGAGTCCATTTCGTTGAGCAAGGAGTAGCTCTTGTCTATTCCATATTTGGCTTAAGGAACTTTATCTGTGCTCATTTCAATGTCTGGTTTTATGCAGCACCCCAACTCACCTTTCCCCTTAAGCAAGCATAAGTTGGTTTTCTAAATTTGAGACCCTGTTCTGTTCTGTAATTCAGTTCCTGTGTAGCCAAGTTTACATTCCGTGTATTACTGATATCTTATGATGTTTCTTTTTCTGTGTGACTTATTTCAGTTAGAATCATCATACCTGAATCCACTCATTGTGCTGCTAAGGGCCTGATGACATAGATTTCATTGCTGAGTGATATTGCTTTGTAAGTAAATACCACAACTTCTTTATCCATTTTTCACTTTCTGCGATGTTGAACTTGTACTGTAAACGAGGTTCTTGTAAACAGAGGCGTCCCAAACTTTGGGGTGGCTGTGTCTTTTTGATTTTAATTTCCCTAAGCTATAGGACCATAAGTGGAAGTGCCCTAGGCTCTGTTGCTTTGTTTTTTAGATGTTTCAGGAAACACCATACACTTCTCCCGAGTGTCTGTTGGCAATTTACATCCCGCCCATCAGCATAACAAGGCTCCCAGTTCTCCATGGCCTGTCCTGCCTTTCTGGATTTTACACTTTTTTCAGATGGCCCTTTTGACCGGGGGGAAGTGAGACTTCATTGTAGTGCAGATTTCCTTTGCAAGCTTGCTTGGTTGGCCAAAAAGGGCGTATGCGTTTTTTCCTGAATATATTCAGGAAAAAACGCATACGCCCTTTTTGGCCAAGTGCATCATGGTGGACGTTCTGCCTCTTTTCCTATGCTTTCAATGCAATTCCAGTCTACCTCCTGAAATCGGTTTCCTGCAATTCTGCCCCGCTTTCAAGTCCTCTTGGCAGCCTTACTTCAGTATATTTTTGGACGATAGCTGTCATTTATAACTCTGCAGGTTTGTGAATTACAGTGCCCCTGAGCTCCTTTCTTCAACTCGCTTTCTTTTGAGCTGGCCGCAACACCGCAGGATGGCTTCAGGCCCTAATCTGGTTCCGGCACGGCACGCTGAGCCTTTGGTTAATTCCTCTTCCTGGTGGGAAATGAGAGTTAAATTTGCCCGTCCAGACACCTCCAGCTAGTCTCTCATTGGTTCTCGCTATTCCTGTTCATCTTCCGCAGAAATTGCAAACTGGGCCAAACAGGAGGTTAAAGGGACTGACTCTCCAAGTCGGGAGGGTGTTAGTAAAGCGTCTGGAATGTTGCACCCGAGTACCAGGGTACGAAAACTGAGACATATTTGAACACGTCTCCCGATCACATGGTTGATCATACTCTAGGTTCCACATGCATGTTTTAGCTGAAGGAAGAATACCTTAAACCTGGGTAGTTGAAACCCGTGGAATGGGTACCATGCAATATGACTTCAAAGGGTCTTCATTTGCTCACCGAACCTCTCCAATCCTATCACTGCTGCGTTTATGCCCCTGTACACATGCTTGATTCTCTTTCGGAGACATAGCAATCCATAGGTTTTAAGATACTTACTAGTCAGGTACATTCTTAGGCATTTAATATGCGGTGTTGAGTCCATTTCGTTGAGCAAGGAGTAGCTCTTGTCTATTCCATATTTGGCTTAAGGAACTTTATCTGTGCTCATTTCAATCTCTGGTTTTATGCAGCACCCCAACTCACCTTTCCCCTTAAGCAAGCATAAGTTGGTTTTCTAAATTTGAGACCCTGTTCTGTTCTGTAATTCAGTTCCTGTGTAGCCAAGTTTACATTCCGTGTATTACTGATATCTTATGATGTTTCTTTTTCTGTGTGACTTATTTCAGTTAGAATCATCATACCTGAATCCACTCATTGTGCTGCTAAGGGCCTGACGACATAGATTTCATTGCTGAGTGATATTGCTTTGTAAGTAAATACCACAACTTCTTTATCCATTTTTCACTTTCTGCGACGTTGAACTTGTACTGTAAACGAGGTTCTTGTAAACAGAGGCGTCCCAAACTTTGGGGTGGCTGTGTCTTTTTGATTTTAATTTCCCTAAGCTATAGGACCATAAGTGGAAGTGCCCTAGGCTCTGTTGCTTTGTTTTTTAGATGTTTCAGGAAACACCATACACTTCTCCCGAGTGTCTGTTGGCAATTTACATCCCGCCCATCAGCATAACAAGGCTCCCAGTTCTCCATGGCCTGTCCTGCCTTTCTGGATTTTACACTTTTTTCAGATGGCCCTTTTGACCGGGGGGAAGTGAGACTTCATTGTAGTGCAGATTTCCTTTGCAAGCTTGCTTGGTTGGCCAAAAAGGGCGTATGCGTTTTTTCCTGAATATATTCAGGAAAAAACGCATACGCCCTTTTTGGCCAAGTGCATCATGGTGGACGTTCTGCCTCTTTTCCTATGCTTTCAATGCAATTCCAGTCTACCTCCTGAAATCGGTTTCCTGCAATTCTGCCCCGCTTTCAAGTCCTCTTGGCAGCCTTACTTCAGTATATTTTTGGACGATAGCTGTCATTTATAACTCTGCAGGTTTGTGAATTACAGTGCCCCTGAGCTCCTTTCTTCAACTCGCTTTCTTTTGAGCTGGCCGCAACACCGCAGGATGGCTTCAGGCCCTAATCTGGTTCCGGCACGGCACGCTGAGCCTTTGGTTAATTCCTCTTCCTGGTGGGAAATGAGAGTTAAATTTGCCCGTCCAGACACCTCCAGCTAGTCTCTCATTGGTTCTCGCTATTCCTGTTCATCTTCCGCAGAAATTGCAAACTGGGCCAAACAGGAGGTTAAAGGGACTGACTCTCCAAGTCGGGAGGGTGTTAGTAAAGCGTCTGGAATGTTGCACCCGAGTACCAGGGTACGAAAACTGAGACATATTTGAACACGTCTCCCGATCACATGGTTGATCATACTCTAGGTTCCACATGCATGTTTTAGCTGAAGGAAGAATACCTTAAACCTGGGTAGTTGAAACCCGTGGAATGGGTACCATGCAATATGACTTCAAAGGGTCTTCATTTGCTCACCGAACCTCTCCAATCCTATCACTGCTGCGTTTATGCCCCTGTACACATGCTTGATTCTCTTTCGGAGACATAGCAATCCATAGGTTTTAAGATACTTACTAGTCAGGTACATTCTTAGGCATTTAATATGCGGTGTTGAGTCCATTTCGTTGAGCAAGGAGTAGCTCTTGTCTATTCCATATTTGGCTTAAGGAACTTTATCTGTGCTCATTTCAATCTCTGGTTTTATGCAGCACCCCAACTCACCTTTCCCCTTAAGCAAGCATAAGTTGGTTTTCTAAATTTGAGACCCTGTTCTGTTCTGTAATTCAGTTCCTGTGTAGCCAAGTTTACATTCCGTGTATTACTGATATCTTATGATGTTTCTTTTTCTGTGTGACTTATTTCAGTTAGAATCATCATACCTGAATCCACTCATTGTGCTGCTAAGGGCCTGATGACATAGATTTCATTGCTGAGTGATATTGCTTTGTAAGTAAATACCACAACTTCTTTATCCATTTTTCACTTTCTGCGACGTTGAACTTGTACTGTAAACGAGGTTCTTGTAAACAGAGGCGTCCCAAACTTTGGGGTGGCTGTGTCTTTTTGATTTTAATTTCCCTAAGCTATAGGACCATAAGTGGAAGTGCCCTAGGCTCTGTTGCTTTGTTTTTTAGATGTTTCAGGAAACACCATACACTTCTCCCGAGTGTCTGTTGGCAATTTACATCCCGCCCATCAGCATAACAAGGCTCCCAGTTCTCCATGGCCTGTCCTGCCTTTCTGGATTTTACACTTTTTTCAGATGGCCCTTTTGACCGGGGGGAAGTGAGACTTCATTGTAGTGCAGATTTCCTTTGCAAGCTTGCTTGGTTGGCCAAAAAGGGCGTATGCGTTTTTTCCTGAATATATTCAGGAAAAAACGCATACGCCCTTTTTGGCCAAGTGCATCATGGTGGACGTTCTGCCTCTTTTCCTATGCTTTCAATGCAATTCCAGTCTACCTCCTGAAATCGGTTTCCTGCAATTCTGCCCCGCTTTCAAGTCCTCTTGGCAGCCTTACTTCAGTATATTTTTGGACGATAGCTGTCATTTATAACTCTGCAGGTTTGTGAATTACAGTGCCCCTGAGCTCCTTTCTTCAACTCGCTTTCTTTTGAGCTGGCCGCAACACCGCAGGATGGCTTCAGGCCCTAATCTGGTTCCGGCACGGCACGCTGAGCCTTTGGTTAATTCCTCTTCCTGGTGGGAAATGAGAGTTAAATTTGCCCGTCCAGACACCTCCAGCTAGTCTCTCATTGGTTCTCGCTATTCCTGTTCATCTTCCGCAGAAATTGCAAACTGGGCCAAACAGGAGGTTAAAGGGACTGACTCTCCAAGTCGGGAGGGTGTTAGTAAAGCGTCTGGAATGTTGCACCCGAGTACCAGGGTACGAAAACTGAGACATATTTGAACACGTCTCCCGATCACATGGTTGATCATACTCTAGGTTCCACATGCATGTTTTAGCTGAAGGAAGAATACCTTAAACCTGGGTAGTTGAAACCCGTGGAATGGGTACCATGCAATATGACTTCAAAGGGTCTTCATTTGCTCACCGAACCTCTCCAATCCTATCACTGCTGCGTTTATGCCCCTGTACACATGCTTGATTCTCTTTCGGAGACATAGCAATCCATAGGTTTTAAGATACTTACTAGTCAGGTACATTCTTAGGCATTTAATATGCGGTGTTGAGTCCATTTCGTTGAGCAAGGAGTAGCTCTTGTCTATTCCATATTTGGCTTAAGGAACTTTATCTGTGCTCATTTCAATCTCTGGTTTTATGCAGCACCCCAACTCACCTTTCCCCTTAAGCAAGCATAAGTTGGTTTTCTAAATTTGAGACCCTGTTCTGTTCTGTAATTCAGTTCCTGTGTAGCCAAGTTTACATTCCGTGTATTACTGATATCTTATGATGTTTCTTTTTCTGTGTGACTTATTTCAGTTAGAATCATCATACCTGAATCCACTCATTGTGCTGCTAAGGGCCTGATGACATAGATTTCATTGCTGAGTGATATTGCTTTGTAAGTAAATACCACAACTTCTTTATCCATTTTTCACTTTCTGCGACGTTGAACTTGTACTGTAAACGAGGTTCTTGTAAACAGAGGCGTCCCAAACTTTGGGGTGGCTGTGTCTTTTTGATTTTAATTTCCCTAAGCTATAGGACCATAAGTGGAAGTGCCCTAGGCTCTGTTGCTTTGTTTTTTAGATGTTTCAGGAAACACCATACACTTCTCCCGAGTGTCTGTTGGCAATTTACATCCCGCCCATCAGCATAACAAGGCTCCCAGTTCTCCATGGCCTGTCCTGCCTTTCTGGATTTTACACTTTTTTCAGATGGCCCTTTTGACCGGGGGGAAGTGAGACTTCATTGTAGTGCAGATTTCCTTTGCAAGCTTGCTTGGTTGGCCAAAAAGGGCGTATGCGTTTTTTCCTGAATATATTCAGGAAAAAACGCATACGCCCTTTTTGGCCAAGTGCATCATTGTGGACGTTCTGCCTCTTTTCCTATGCTTTCAATGCAATTCCAGTCTACCTCCTGAAATCGGTTTCCTGCAATTCTGCCCCGCTTTCAAGTCCTCTTGGCAGCCTTACTTCAGTATATTTTTGGACGATAGCTGTCATTTATAACTCTGCAGGTTTGTGAATTACAGTGCCCCTGAGCTCCTTTCTTCAACTCGCTTTCTTTTGAGCTGGCCGCAACACCGCAGGATGGCTTCAGGCCCTAATCTGGTTCCGGCACGGCACGCTGAGCCTTTGGTTAATTCCTCTTCCTGGTGGGAAATGAGAGTTAAATTTGCCCGTCCAGACACCTCCAGCTAGTCTCTCATTGGTTCTCGCTATTCCTGTTCATCTTCCGCAGAAATTGCAAACTGGGCCAAACAGGAGGTTAAAGGGACTGACTCTCCAAGTCGGGAGGGTGTTAGTAAAGCGTCTGGAATGTTGCACCCGAGTACCAGGGTACGAAAACTGAGACATATTTGAACACGTCTCCCGATCACATGGTTGATCATACTCTAGGTTCCACATGCATGTTTTAGCTGAAGGAAGAATACCTTAAACCTGGGTAGTTGAAACCCGTGGAATGGGTACCATGCAATATGACTTCAAAGGGTCTTCATTTGCTCACCGAACCTCTCCAATCCTATCACTGCTGCGTTTATGCCCCTGTACACATGCTTGATTCTCTTTCGGAGACATAGCAATCCATAGGTTTTAAGATACTTACTAGTCAGGTACATTCTTAGGCATTTAATATGCGGTGTTGAGTCCATTTCGTTGAGCAAGGAGTAGCTCTTGTCTATTCCATATTTGGCTTAAGGAACTTTATCTGTGCTCATTTCAATCTCTGGTTTTATGCAGCACCCCAACTCACCTTTCCCCTTAAGCAAGCATAAGTTGGTTTTCTAAATTTGAGACCCTGTTCTGTTCTGTAATTCAGTTCCTGTGTAGCCAAGTTTACATTCCGTGTATTACTGATATCTTATGATGTTTCTTTTTCTGTGTGACTTATTTCAGTTAGAATCATCATACCTGAATCCACTCATTGTGCTGCTAAGGGCCTGACGACATAGATTTCATTGCTGAGTGATATTGCTTTGTAAGTAAATACCACAACTTCTTTATCCATTTTTCACTTTCTGCGACGTTGAACTTGTACTGTAAACGAGGTTCTTGTAAACAGAGGCGTCCCAAACTTTGGGGTGGCTGTGTCTTTTTGATTTTAATTTCCCTAAGCTATAGGACCATAAGTGGAAGTGCCCTAGGCTCTGTTGCTTTGTTTTTTAGATGTTTCAGGAAACACCATACACTTCTCCCGAGTGTCTGTTGGCAATTTACATCCCGCCCATCAGCATAACAAGGCTCCCAGTTCTCCATGGCCTGTCCTGCCTTTCTGGATTTTACACTTTTTTCAGATGGCCCTTTTGACCGGGGGGAAGTGAGACTTCATTGTAGTGCAGATTTCCTTTGCAAGCTTGCTTGGTTGGCCAAAAAGGGCGTATGCGTTTTTTCCTGAATATATTCAGGAAAAAACACATACGCCCTTTTTGGCCAAGTGCATCATTGTGGACGTTCTGCCTCTTTTCCTATGCTTTCAATGCAATTCCAGTCTACCTCCTGAAATCGGTTTCCTGCAATTCTGCCCCGCTTTCAAGTCCTCTTGGCAGCCTTACTTCAGTATATTTTTGGACGATAGCTGTCATTTATAACTCTGCAGGTTTGTGAATTACAGTGCCCCTGAGCTCCTTTCTTCAACTCGCTTTCTTTTGAGCTGGCCGCAACACCGCAGGATGGCTTCAGGCCCTAATCTGGTTCCGGCACAGCACGCTGAGCCTTTGGTTAATTCCTCTTCCTGGTGGGAAATGAGAGTTAAATTTGCCCGTCCAGACACCTCCAGCTAGTCTCTCATTGGTTCTCGCTATTCCTGTTCATCTTCCGCAGAAATTGCAAACTGGGCCAAACAGGAGGTTAAAGGGACTGACTCTCCAAGTCGGGAGGGTGTTAGTAAAGCGTCTGGAATGTTGCACCCGAGTACCAGGGTACGAAAACTGAGACATATTTGAACACGTCTCCCGATCACATGGTTGATCATACTCTAGGTTCCACATGCATGTTTTAGCTGAAGGAAGAATACCTTAAACCTGGGTAGTTGAAACCCGTGGAATGGGTACCATGCAATATGACTTCAAAGGGTCTTCATTTGCTCACCGAACCTCTCCAATCCTATCACTGCTGCGTTTATGCCCCTGTACACATGCTTGATTCTCTTTCGGAGACATAGCAATCCATAGGTTTTAAGATACTTACTAGTCAGGTACATTCTTAGGCATTTAATATGCGGTGTTGAGTCCATTTCGTTGAGCAAGGAGTAGCTCTTGTCTATTCCATATTTGGCTTAAGGAACTTTATCTGTGCTCATTTCAATCTCTGGTTTTATGCAGCACCCCAACTCACCTTTCCCCTTAAGCAAGCATAAGTTGGTTTTCTAAATTTGAGACCCTGTTCTGTTCTGTAATTCAGTTCCTGTGTAGCCAAGTTTACATTCCGTGTATTACTGATATCTTATGATGTTTCTTTTTCTGTGTGACTTATTTCAGTTAGAATCATCATACCTGAATCCACTCATTGTGCTGCTAAGGGCCTGACGACATAGATTTCATTGCTGAGTGATATTGCTTTGTAAGTAAATACCACAACTTCTTTATCCATTTTTCACTTTCTGCGACGTTGAACTTGTACTGTAAACGAGGTTCTTGTAAACAGAGGCGTCCCAAACTTTGGGGTGGCTGTGTCTTTTTGATTTTAATTTCCCTAAGCTATAGGACCATAAGTGGAAGTGCCCTAGGCTCTGTTGCTTTGTTTTTTAGATGTTTCAGGAAACACCATACACTTCTCCCGAGTGTCTGTTGGCAATTTACATCCCGCCCATCAGCATAACAAGGCTCCCAGTTCTCCATGGCCTGTCCTGCCTTTCTGGATTTTACACTTTTTTCAGATGGCCCTTTTGACCGGGGGGAAGTGAGACTTCATTGTAGTGCAGATTTCCTTTGCAAGCTTGCTTGGTTGGCCAAAAAGGGCGTATGCGTTTTTTCCTGAATATATTCAGGAAAAAACGCATACGCCCTTTTTGGCCAAGTGCATCATTGTGGACGTTCTGCCTCTTTTCCTATGCTTTCAATGCAATTCCAGTCTACCTCCTGAAATCGGTTTCCTGCAATTCTGCCCCGCTTTCAAGTCCTCTTGGCAGCCTTACTTCAGTATATTTTTGGACGATAGCTGTCATTTATAACTCTGCAGGTTTGTGAATTACAGTGCCCCTGAGCTCCTTTCTTCAACTCGCTTTCTTTTGAGCTGGCCGCAACACCGCAGGATGGCTTCAGGCCCTAATCTGGTTCCGGCACGGCACGCTGAGCCTTTGGTTAATTCCTCTTCCTGGTGGGAAATGAGAGTTAAATTTGCCCGTCCAGACACCTCCAGCTAGTCTCTCATTGGTTCTCGCTATTCCTGTTCATCTTCCGCAGAAATTGCAAACTGGGCCAAACAGGAGGTTAAAGGGACTGACTCTCCAAGTCGGGAGGGTGTTAGTAAAGCGTCTGGAATGTTGCACCCGAGTACCAGGGTACGAAAACTGAGACATATTTGAACACGTCTCCCGATCACATGGTTGATCATACTCTAGGTTCCACATGCATGTTTTAGCTGAAGGAAGAATACCTTAAACCTGGGTAGTTGAAACCCGTGGAATGGGTACCATGCAATATGACTTCAAAGGGTCTTCATTTGCTCACCGAACCTCTCCAATCCTATCACTGCTGCGTTTATGCCCCTGTACACATGCTTGATTCTCTTTCGGAGACATAGCAATCCATAGGTTTTAAGATACTTACTAGTCAGGTACATTCTTAGGCATTTAATATGCGGTGTTGAGTCCATTTCGTTGAGCAAGGAGTAGCTCTTGTCTATTCCATATTTGGCTTAAGGAACTTTATCTGTGCTCATTTCAATCTCTGGTTTTATGCAGCACCCCAACTCACCTTTCCCCTTAAGCAAGCATAAGTTGGTTTTCTAAATTTGAGACCCTGTTCTGTTCTGTAATTCAGTTCCTGTGTAGCCAAGTTTACATTCCGTGTATTACTGATATCTTATGATGTTTCTTTTTCTGTGTGACTTATTTCAGTTAGAATCATCATACCTGAATCCACTCATTGTGCTGCTAAGGGCCTGACGACATAGATTTCATTGCTGAGTGATATTGCTTTGTAAGTAAATACCACAACTTCTTTATCCATTTTTCACTTTCTGAGACGTTGAACTTGTACTGTAAACGAGGTTCTTGTAAACAGAGGCGTCCCAAACTTTGGGGTGGCTGTGTCTTTTTGATTTTAATTTCCCTAAGCTATAGGACCATAAGTGGAAGTGCCCTAGGCTCTGTTGCTTTGTTTTTTAGATGTTTCAGGAAACACCATACACTTCTCCCGAGTGTCTGTTGGCAATTTACATCCCGCCCATCAGCATAACAAGGCTCCCAGTTCTCCATGGCCTGTCCTGCCTTTCTGGATTTTACACTTTTTTCAGATGGCCCTTTTGACCGGGGGGAAGTGAGACTTCATTGTAGTGCAGATTTCCTTTGCAAGCTTGCTTGGTTGGCCAAAAAGGGCGTATGCGTTTTTTCCTGAATATATTCAGGAAAAAACGCATACGCCCTTTTTGGCCAAGTGCATCATTGTGGACGTTCTGCCTCTTTTCCTATGCTTTCAATGCAATTCCAGTCTACCTCCTGAAATCGGTTTCCTGCAATTCTGCCCCGCTTTCAAGTCCTCTTGGCAGCCTTACTTCAGTATATTTTTGGACGATAGCTGTCATTTATAACTCTGCAGGTTTGTGAATTACAGTGCCCCTGAGCTCCTTTCTTCAACTCGCTTTCTTTTGAGCTGGCCGCAACACCGCAGGATGGCTTCAGGCCCTAATCTGGTTCCGGCACGGCACGCTGAGCCTTTGGTTAATTCCTCTTCCTGGTGGGAAATGAGAGTTAAATTTGCCCGTCCAGACACCTCCAGCTAGTCTCTCATTGGTTCTCGCTATTCCTGTTCATCTTCCGCAGAAATTGCAAACTGGGCCAAACAGGAGGTTAAAGGGACTGACTCTCCAAGTCGGGAGGGTGTTAGTAAAGCGTCTGGAATGTTGCACCCGAGTACCAGGGTACGAAAACTGAGACATATTTGAACACGTCTCCCGATCACATGGTTGATCATACTCTAGGTTCCACATGCATGTTTTAGCTGAAGGAAGAATACCTTAAACCTGGGTAGTTGAAACCCGTGGAATGGGTACCATGCAATATGACTTCAAAGGGTCTTCATTTGCTCACCGAACCTCTCCAATCCTATCACTGCTGCGTTTATGCCCCTGTACACATGCTTGATTCTCTTTCGGAGACATAGCAATCCATAGGTTTTAAGATACTTACTAGTCAGGTACATTCTTAGGCATTTAATATGCGGTGTTGAGTCCATTTCGTTGAGCAAGGAGTAGCTCTTGTCTATTCCATATTTGGCTTAAGGAACTTTATCTGTGCTCATTTCAATCTCTGGTTTTATGCAGCACCCCAACTCACCTTTCCCCTTAAGCAAGCATAAGTTGGTTTTCTAAATTTGAGACCCTGTTCTGTTCTGTAATTCAGTTCCTGTGTAGCCAAGTTTACATTCCGTGTATTACTGATATCTTATGATGTTTCTTTTTCTGTGTGACTTATTTCAGTTAGAATCATCATACCTGAATCCACTCATTGTGCTGCTAAGGGCCTGATGACATAGATTTCATTGCTGAGTGATATTGCTTTGTAAGTAAATACCACAACTTCTTTATCCATTTTTCACTTTCTGCGACGTTGAACTTGTACTGTAAACGAGGTTCTTGTAAACAGAGGCGTCCCAAACTTTGGGGTGGCTGTGTCTTTTTGATTTTAATTTCCCTAAGCTATAGGACCATAAGTGGAAGTGCCCTAGGCTCTGTTGCTTTGTTTTTTAGATGTTTCAGGAAACACCATACACTTCTCCCGAGTGTCTGTTGGCAATTTACATCCCGCCCATCAGCATAACAAGGCTCCCAGTTCTCCATGGCCTGTCCTGCCTTTCTGGATTTTACACTTTTTTCAGATGGCCCTTTTGACCGGGGGGAAGTGAGACTTCATTGTAGTGCAGATTTCCTTTGCAAGCTTGCTTGGTTGGCCAAAAAGGGCGTATGCGTTTTTTCCTGAATATATTCAGGAAAAAACGCATACGCCCTTTTTGGCCAAGTGCATCATTGTGGACGTTCTGCCTCTTTTCCTATGCTTTCAATGCAATTCCAGTCTACCTCCTGAAATCGGTTTCCTGCAATTCTGCCCCGCTTTCAAGTCCTCTTGGCAGCCTTACTTCAGTATATTTTTGGACGATAGCTGTCATTTATAACTCTGCAGGTTTGTGAATTACAGTGCCCCTGAGCTCCTTTCTTCAACTCGCTTTCTTTTGAGCTGGCCGCAACACCGCAGGATGGCTTCAGGCCCTAATCTGGTTCCGGCACGGCACGCTGAGCCTTTGGTTAATTCCTCTTCCTGGTGGGAAATGAGAGTTAAATTTGCCCGTCCAGACACCTCCAGCTAGTCTCTCATTGGTTCTCGCTATTCCTGTTCATCTTCCGCAGAAATTGCAAACTGGGCCAAACAGGAGGTTAAAGGGACTGACTCTCCAAGTCGGGAGGGTGTTAGTAAAGCGTCTGGAATGTTGCACCCGAGTACCAGGGTACGAAAACTGAGACATATTTGAACACGTCTCCCGATCACATGGTTGATCATACTCTAGGTTCCACATGCATGTTTTAGCTGAAGGAAGAATACCTTAAACCTGGGTAGTTGAAACCCGTGGAATGGGTACCATGCAATATGACTTCAAAGGGTCTTCATTTGCTCACCGAACCTCTCCAATCCTATCACTGCTGCGTTTATGCCCCTGTACACATGCTTGATTCTCTTTCGGAGACATAGCAATCCATAGGTTTTAAGATACTTACTAGTCAGGTACATTCTTAGGCATTTAATATGCGGTGTTGAGTCCATTTCGTTGAGCAAGGAGTAGCTCTTGTCTATTCCATATTTGGCTTAAGGAACTTTATCTGTGCTCATTTCAATCTCTGGTTTTATGCAGCACCCCAACTCACCTTTCCCCTTAAGCAAGCATAAGTTGGTTTTCTAAATTTGAGACCCTGTTCTGTTCTGTAATTCAGTTCCTGTGTAGCCAAGTTTACATTCCGTGTATTACTGATATCTTATGATGTTTCTTTTTCTGTGTGACTTATTTCAGTTAGAATCATCATACCTGAATCCACTCATTGTGCTGCTAAGGGCCTGACGACATAGATTTCATTGCTGAGTGATATTGCTTTGTAAGTAAATACCACAACTTCTTTATCCATTTTTCACTTTCTGCGACGTTGAACTTGTACTGTAAACGAGGTTCTTGTAAACAGAGGCGTCCCAAACTTTGGGGTGGCTGTGTCTTTTTGATTTTAATTTCCCTAAGCTATAGGACCATAAGTGGAAGTGCCCTAGGCTCTGTTGCTTTGTTTTTTAGATGTTTCAGGAAACACCATACACTTCTCCCGAGTGTCTGTTGGCAATTTACATCCCGCCCATCAGCATAACAAGGCTCCCAGTTCTCCATGGCCTGTCCTGCCTTTCTGGATTTTACACTTTTTTCAGATGGCCCTTTTGACCGGGGGCAAGTGAGACTTCATTGTAGTGCAGATTTCCTTTGCAAGCTTGCTTGGTTGGCCAAAAAGGGCGTATGCGTTTTTTCCTGAATATATTCAGGAAAAAACGCATACGCCCTTTTTGGCCAAGTGCATCATTGTGGACGTTCTGCCTCTTTTCCTATGCTTTCAATGCAATTCCAGTCTACCTCCTGAAATCGGTTTCCTGCAATTCTGCCCCGCTTTCAAGTCCTCTTGGCAGCCTTACTTCAGTATATTTTTGGACGATAGCTGTCATTTATAACTCTGCAGGTTTGTGAATTACAGTGCCCCTGAGCTCCTTTCTTCAACTCGCTTTCTTTTGAGCTGGCCGCAACACCGCAGGATGGCTTCAGGCCCTAATCTGGTTCCGGCACGGCACGCTGAGCCTTTGGTTAATTCCTCTTCCTGGTGGGAAATGAGAGTTAAATTTGCCCGTCCAGACACCTCCAGCTAGTCTCTCATTGGTTCTCGCTATTCCTGTTCATCTTCCGCAGAAATTGCAAACTGGGCCAAACAGGAGGTTAAAGGGACTGACTCTCCAAGTCGGGAGGGTGTTAGTAAAGCGTCTGGAATGTTGCACCCGAGTACCAGGGTACGAAAACTGAGACATATTTGAACACGTCTCCCGATCACATGGTTGATCATACTCTAGGTTCCACATGCATGTTTTAGCTGAAGGAAGAATACCTTAAACCTGGGTAGTTGAAACCCGTGGAATGGGTACCATGCAATATGACTTCAAAGGGTCTTCATTTGCTCACCGAACCTCTCCAATCCTATCACTGCTGCGTTTATGCCCCTGTACACATGCTTGATTCTCTTTCGGAGACATAGCAATCCATAGGTTTTAAGATACTTACTAGTCAGGTACATTCTTAGGCATTTAATATGCGGTGTTGAGTCCATTTCGTTGAGCAAGGAGTAGCTCTTGTCTATTCCATATTTGGCTTAAGGAACTTTATCTGTGCTCATTTCAATCTCTGGTTTTATGCAGCACCCCAACTCACCTTTCCCCTTAAGCAAGCATAAGTTGGTTTTCTAAATTTGAGACCCTGTTCTGTTCTGTAATTCAGTTCCTGTGTAGCCAAGTTTACATTCCGTGTATTACTGATATCTTATGATGTTTCTTTTTCTGTGTGACTTATTTCAGTTAGAATCATCATACCTGAATCCACTCATTGTGCTGCTAAGGGCCTGACGACATAGATTTCATTGCTGAGTGATATTGCTTTGTAAGTAAATACCACAACTTCTTTATCCATTTTTCACTTTCTGAGACGTTGAACTTGTATTGTAAACGAGGTTCTTGTAAACAGAGGCGTCCCAAACTTTGGGGTGGCTGTGTCTTTTTGATTTTAATTTCCCTAAGCTATAGGACCATAAGTGGAAGTGCCCTAGGCTCTGTTGCTTTGTTTTTTAGATGTTTCAGGAAACACCATACACTTCTCCCGAGTGTCTGTTGGCAATTTACATCCCGCCCATCAGCATAACAAGGCTCCCAGTTCTCCATGGCCTGTCCTGCCTTTCTGGATTTTACACTTTTTTCAGATGGCCCTTTTGACCGGGGGGAAGTGAGACTTCATTGTAGTGCAGATTTCCTTTGCAAGCTTGCTTGGTTGGCCAAAAAGGGCGTATGCGTTTTTTCCTGAATATATTCAGGAAAAAACGCATACGCCCTTTTTGGCCAAGTGCATCATTGTGGACGTTCTGCCTCTTTTCCTATGCTTTCAATGCAATTCCAGTCTACCTCCTGAAATCGGTTTCCTGCAATTCTGCCCCGCTTTCAAGTCCTCTTGGCAGCCTTACTTCAGTATATTTTTGGACGATAGCTGTCATTTATAACTCTGCAGGTTTGTGAATTACAGTGCCCCTGAGCTCCTTTCTTCAACTCGCTTTCTTTTGAGCTGGCCGCAACACCGCAGGATGGCTTCAGGCCCTAATCTGGTTCCGGCACGGCACGCTGAGCCTTTGGTTAATTCCTCTTCCTGGTGGGAAATGAGAGTTAAATTTGCCCGTCCAGACACCTCCAGCTAGTCTCTCATTGGTTCTCGCTATTCCTGTTCATCTTCCGCAGAAATTGCAAACTGGGCCAAACAGGAGGTTAAAGGGACTGACTCTCCAAGTCGGGAGGGTGTTAGTAAAGCGTCTGGAATGTTGCACCCGAGTACCAGGGTACGAAAACTGAGACATATTTGAACACGTCTCCCGATCACATGGTTGATCATACTCTAGGTTCCACATGCATGTTTTAGCTGAAGGAAGAATACCTTAAACCTGGGTAGTTGAAACCCGTGGAATGGGTACCATGCAATATGACTTCAAAGGGTCTTCATTTGCTCACCGAACCTCTCCAATCCTATCACTGCTGCATTTATGCCCCTGTACACATGCTTGATTCTCTTTCGGAGACATAGCAATCCATAGGTTTTAAGATACTTACTAGTCAGGTACATTCTTAGGCATTTAATATGCGGTGTTGAGTCCATTTCGTTGAGCAAGGAGTAGCTCTTGTCTATTCCATATTTGGCTTAAGGAACTTTATCTGTGCTCATTTCAATCTCTGGTTTTATGCAGCACCCCAACTCACCTTTCCCCTTAAGCAAGCATAAGTTGGTTTTCTAAATTTGAGACCCTGTTCTGTTCTGTAATTCAGTTCCTGTGTAGCCAAGTTTACATTCCGTGTATTACTGATATCTTATGATGTTTCTTTTTCTGTGTGACTTATTTCAGTTAGAATCATCATACCTGAATCCACTCATTGTGCTGCTAAGGGCCTGACGACATAGATTTCATTGCTGAGTGATATTGCTTTGTAAGTAAATACCACAACTTCTTTATCCATTTTTCACTTTCTGAGACGTTGAACTTGTATTGTAAACGAGGTTCTTGTAAACAGAGGCGTCCCAAACTTTGGGGTGGCTGTGTCTTTTTGATTTTAATTTCCCTAAGCTATAGGACCATAAGTGGAAGTGCCCTAGGCTCTGTTGCTTTGTTTTTTAGATGTTTCAGGAAACACCATACACTTCTCCCGAGTGTCTGTTGGCAATTTACATCCCGCCCATCAGCATAACAAGGCTCCCAGTTCTCCATGGCCTGTCCTGCCTTTCTGGATTTTACACTTTTTTCAGATGGCCCTTTTGACCGGGGGGAAGTGAGACTTCATTGTAGTGCAGATTTCCTTTGCAAGCTTGCTTGGTTGGCCAAAAAGGGCGTATGCGTTTTTTCCTGAATATATTCAGGAAAAAACGCATACGCCCTTTTTGGCCAAGTGCATCATTGTGGACGTTCTGCCTCTTTTCCTATGCTTTCAATGCAATTCCAGTCTACCTCCTGAAATCGGTTTCCTGCAATTCTGCCCCGCTTTCAAGTCCTCTTGGCAGCCTTACTTCAGTATATTTTTGGACGATAGCTGTCATTTATAACTCTGCAGGTTTGTGAATTACAGTGCCCCTGAGCTCCTTTCTTCAACTCGCTTTCTTTTGAGCTGGCCGCAACACCGCAGGATGGCTTCAGGCCCTAATCTGGTTCCGGCACGGCACGCTGAGCCTTTGGTTAATTCCTCTTCCTGGTGGGAAATGAGAGTTAAATTTGCCCGTCCAGACACCTCCAGCTAGTCTCTCATTGGTTCTCGCTATTCCTGTTCATCTTCCGCAGAAATTGCAAACTGGGCCAAACAGGAGGTTAAAGGGACTGACTCTCCAAGTCGGGAGGGTGTTAGTAAAGCGTCTGGAATGTTGCACCCGAGTACCAGGGTACGAAAACTGAGACATATTTGAACACGTCTCCCGATCACATGGTTGATCATACTCTAGGTTCCACATGCATGTTTTAGCTGAAGGAAGAATACCTTAAACCTGGGTAGTTGAAACCCGTGGAATGGGTACCATGCAATATGACTTCAAAGGGTCTTCATTTGCTCACCGAACCTCTCCAATCCTATCACTGCTGCGTTTATGCCCCTGTACACATGCTTGATTCTCTTTCGGAGACATAGCAATCCATAGGTTTTAAGATACTTACTAGTCAGGTACATTCTTAGGCATTTAATATGCGGTGTTGAGTCCATTTCGTTGAGCAAGGAGTAGCTCTTGTCTATTCCATATTTGGCTTAAGGAACTTTATCTGTGCTCATTTCAATCTCTGGTTTTATGCAGCACCCCAACTCACCTTTCCCCTTAAGCAAGCATAAGTTCGTTTTCTAAATTTGAGACCCTGTTCTGTTCTGTAATTCAGTTCCTGTGTAGCCAAGTTTACATTCCGTGTATTACTGATATCTTATGATGTTTCTTTTTCTGTGTGACTTATTTCAGTTAGAATCATCATACCTGAATCCACTCATTGTGCTGCTAAGGGCCTGACGACATAGATTTCATTGCTGAGTGATATTGCTTTGTAAGTAAATACCACAACTTCTTTATCCATTTTTCACTTTCTGAGACGTTGAACTTGTACTGTAAACGAGGTTCTTGTAAACAGAGGCGTCCCAAACTTTGGGGTGGCTGTGTCTTTTTGATTTTAATTTCCCTAAGCTATAGGACCATAAGTGGAAGTGCCCTAGGCTCTGTTGCTTTGTTTTTTAGATGTTTCAGGAAACACCATACACTTCTCCCGAGTGTCTGTTGGCAATTTACATCCCGCCCATCAGCATAACAAGGCTCCCAGTTCTCCATGGCCTGTCCTGCCTTTCTGGATTTTACACTTTTTTCAGATGGCCCTTTTGACCGGGGGGAAGTGAGACTTCATTGTAGTGCAGATTTCCTTTGCAAGCTTGCTTGGTTGGCCAAAAAGGGCGTATGCGTTTTTTCCTGAATATATTCAGGAAAAAACGCATACACCCTTTTTGGCCAAGTGCATCATTGTGGACGTTCTGCCTCTTTTCCTATGCTTTCAATGCAATTCCAGTCTACCTCCTGAAATCGGTTTCCTGCAATTCTGCCCCGCTTTCAAGTCCTCTTGGCAGCCTTACTTCAGTATATTTTTGGACGATAGCTGTCATTTATAACTCTGCAGGTTTGTGAATTACAGTGCCCCTGAGCTCCTTTCTTCAACTCGCTTTCTTTTGAGCTGGCCGCAACACCGCAGGATGGCTTCAGGCCCTAATCTGGTTCCGGCACGGCACGCTGAGCCTTTGGTTAATTCCTCTTCCTGGTGGGAAATGAGAGTTAAATTTGCCCGTCCAGACACCTCCAGCTAGTCTCTCATTGGTTCTCGCTATTCCTGTTCATCTTCCGCAGAAATTGCAAACTTGGCCAAACAGGAGGTTAAAGGGACTGACTCTCCAAGTCGGGAGGGTGTTAGTAAAGCGTCTGGAATGTTGCACCCGAGTACCAGGGTACGAAAACTGAGACATATTTGAACACGTCTCCCGATCACATGGTTGATCATACTCTAGGTTCCACATGCATGTTTTAGCTGAAGGAAGAATACCTTAAACCTGGGTAGTTGAAACCCGTGGAATGGGTACCATGCAATATGACTTCAAAGGGTCTTCATTTGCTCACCGAACCTCTCCAATCCTATCACTGCTGCGTTTATGCCCCTGTACACATGCTTGATTCTCTTTCGGAGACATAGCAATCCATAGGTTTTAAGATACTTACTAGTCAGGTACATTCTTAGGCATTTAATATGCGGTGTTGAGTCCATTTCGTTGAGCAAGGAGTAGCTCTTGTCTATTCCATATTTGGCTTAAGGAACTTTATCTGTGCTCATTTCAATCTCTGGTTTTATGCAGCACCCCAACTCACCTTTCCCCTTAAGCAAGCATAAGTTGGTTTTCTAAATTTGAGACCCTGTTCTGTTCTGTAATTCAGTTCCTGTGTAGCCAAGTTTACATTCCGTGTATTACTGATATCTTATGATGTTTCTTTTTCTGTGTGACTTATTTCAGTTAGAATCATCATACCTGAATCCACTCATTGTGCTGCTAAGGGCCTGATGACATAGATTTCATTGCTGAGTGATATTGCTTTGTAAGTAAATACCACAACTTCTTTATCCATTTTTCACTTTCTGCGACGTTGAACTTGTACTGTAAACGAGGTTCTTGTAAACAGAGGCGTCCCAAACTTTGGGGTGGCTGTGTCTTTTTGATTTTAATTTCCCTAAGCTATAGGACCATAAGTGGAAGTGCCCTAGGCTCTGTTGCTTTGTTTTTTAGATGTTTCAGGAAACACCATACACTTCTCCCGAGTGTCTGTTGGCAATTTACATCCCGCCCATCAGCATAACAAGGCTCCCAGTTCTCCATGGCCTGTCCTGCCTTTCTGGATTTTACACTTTTTTCAGATGGCCCTTTTGACCGGGGGGAAGTGAGACTTCATTGTAGTGCAGATTTCCTTTGCAAGCTTGCTTGGTTGGCCAAAAAGGGCGTATGCGTTTTTTCCTGAATATATTCAGGAAAAAACGCATACGCCCTTTTTGGCCAAGTGCATCATTGTGGACGTTCTGCCTCTTTTCCTATGCTTTCAATGCAATTCCAGTCTACCTCCTGAAATCGGTTTCCTGCAATTCTGCCCCGCTTTCAAGTCCTCTTGGCAGCCTTACTTCAGTATATTTTTGGACGATAGCTGTCATTTATAACTCTGCAGGTTTGTGAATTACAGTGCCCCTGAGCTCCTTTCTTCAACTCGCTTTCTTTTGAGCTGGCCGCAACACCGCAGGATGGCTTCAGGCCCTAATCTGGTTCCGGCACGGCACGCTGAGCCTTTGGTTAATTCCTCTTCCTGGTGGGAAATGAGAGTTAAATTTGCCCGTCCAGACACCTCCAGCTAGTCTCTCATTGGTTCTCGCTATTCCTGTTCATCTTCCGCAGAAATTGCAAACTGGGCCAAACAGGAGGTTAAAGGGACTGACTCTCCAAGTCGGGAGGGTGTTAGTAAAGCGTCTGGAATGTTGCACCCGAGTACCAGGGTACGAAAACTGAGACATATTTGAACACGTCTCCCGATCACATGGTTGATCATACTCTAGGTTCCACATGCATGTTTTAGCTGAAGGAAGAATACCTTAAACCTGGGTAGTTGAAACCCGTGGAATGGGTACCATGCAATATGACTTCAAAGGGTCTTCATTTGCTCACCGAACCTCTCCAATCCTATCACTGCTGCGTTTATGCCCCTGTACACATGCTTGATTCTCTTTCGGAGACATAGCAATCCATAGGTTTTAAGATACTTACTAGTCAGGTACATTCTTAGGCATTTAATATGCGGTGTTGAGTCCATTTCGTTGAGCAAGGAGTAGCTCTTGTCTATTCCATATTTGGCTTAAGGAACTTTATCTGTGCTCATTTCAATCTCTGGTTTTATGCAGCACCCCAACTCACCTTTCCCCTTAAGCAAGCATAAGTTGGTTTTCTAAATTTGAGACCCTGTTCTGTTCTGTAATTCAGTTCCTGTGTAGCCAAGTTTACATTCCGTGTATTACTGATATCTTATGATGTTTCTTTTTCTGTGTGACTTATTTCAGTTAGAATCATCATACCTGAATCCACTCATTGTGCTGCTAAGGGCCTGATGACATAGATTTCATTGCTGAGTGATATTGCTTTGTAAGTAAATACCACAACTTCTTTATCCATTTTTCACTTTCTGCGACATTGAACTTGTACTGTAAACGAGGTTCTTGTAAACAGAGGCGTCCCAAACTTTGGGGTGGCTGTGTCTTTTTGATTTTAATTTCCCTAAGCTATAGGACCATAAGTGGAAGTGCCCTAGGCTCTGTTGCTTTGTTTTTTAGATGTTTCAGGAAACACCATACACTTCTCCCGAGTGTCTGTTGGCAATTTACATCCCGCCCATCAGCATAACAAGGCTCCCAGTTCTCCATGGCCTGTCCTGCCTTTCTGGATTTTACACTTTTTTCAGATGGCCCTTTTGACCGGGGGGAAGTGAGACTTCATTGTAGTGCAGATTTCCTTTGCAAGCTTGCTTGGTTGGCCAAAAAGGGCGTATGCGTTTTTTCCTGAATATATTCAGGAAAAAACGCATACGCCCTTTTTGGCCAAGTGCATCATTGTGGACGTTCTGCCTCTTTTCCTATGCTTTCAATGCAATTCCAGTCTACCTCCTGAAATCGGTTTCCTGCAATTCTGCCCCGCTTTCAAGTCCTCTTGGCAGCCTTACTTCAGTATATTTTTGGACGATAGCTGTCATTTATAACTCTGCAGGTTTGTGAATTACAGTGCCCCTGAGCTCCTTTCTTCAACTCGCTTTCTTTTGAGCTGGCCGCAACACCGCAGGATGGCTTCAGGCCCTAATCTGGTTCCGGCACGGCACGCTGAGCCTTTGGTTAATTCCTCTTCCTGGTGGGAAATGAGAGTTAAATTTGCCCGTCCAGACACCTCCAGCTAGTCTCTCATTGGTTCTCGCTATTCCTGTTCATCTTCCGCAGAAATTGCAAACTTGGCCAAACAGGAGGTTAAAGGGACTGACTCTCCAAGTCGGGAGGGTGTTAGTAAAGCGTCTGGAATGTTGCACCCGAGTACCAGGGTACGAAAACTGAGACATATTTGAACACGTCTCCCGATCACATGGTTGATCATACTCTAGGTTCCACATGCATGTTTTAGCTGAAGGAAGAATACCTTAAACCTGGGTAGTTGAAACCCGTGGAATGGGTACCATGCAATATGACTTCAAAGGGTCTTCATTTGCTCACCGAACCTCTCCAATCCTATCACTGCTGCGTTTATGCCCCTGTACACATGCTTGATTCTCTTTCGGAGACATAGCAATCCATAGGTTTTAAGATACTTACTAGTCAGGTACATTCTTAGGCATTTAATATGCGGTGTTGAGTCCATTTCGTTGAGCAAGGAGTAGCTCTTGTCTATTCCATATTTGGCTTAAGGAACTTTATCTGTGCTCATTTCAATCTCTGGTTTTATGCAGCACCCCAACTCACCTTTCCCCTTAAGCAAGCATAAGTTGGTTTTCTAAATTTGAGACCCTGTTCTGTTCTGTAATTCAGTTCCTGTGTAGCCAAGTTTACATTCCGTGTATTACTGATATCTTATGATGTTTCTTTTTCTGTGTGACTTATTTCAGTTAGAATCATCATACCTGAATCCACTCATTGTGCTGCTAAGGGCCTGATGACATAGATTTCATTGCTGAGTGATATTGCTTTGTAAGTAAATACCACAACTTCTTTATCCATTTTTCACTTTCTGCGACGTTGAACTTGTACTGTAAACGAGGTTCTTGTAAACAGAGGCGTCCCAAACTTTGGGGTGGCTGTGTCTTTTTGATTTTAATTTCCCTAAGCTATAGGACCATAAGTGGAAGTGCCCTAGGCTCTGTTGCTTTGTTTTTTAGATGTTTCAGGAAACACCATACACTTCTCCCGAGTGTCTGTTGGCAATTTACATCCCGCCCATCAGCATAACAAGGCTCCCAGTTCTCCATGGCCTGTCCTGCCTTTCTGGATTTTACACTTTTTTCAGATGGCCCTTTTGACCGGGGGGAAGTGAGACTTCATTGTAGTGCAGATTTCCTTTGCAAGCTTGCTTGGTTGGCCAAAAAGGGCGTATGCGTTTTTTCCTGAATATATTCAGGAAAAAACGCATACGCCCTTTTTGGCCAAGTGCATCATTGTGGACGTTCTGCCTCTTTTCCTATGCTTTCAATGCAATTCCAGTCTACCTCCTGAAATCGGTTTCCTGCAATTCTGCCCCGCTTTCAAGTCCTCTTGGCAGCCTTACTTCAGTATATTTTTGGACGATAGCTGTCATTTATAACTCTGCAGGTTTGTGAATTACAGTGCCCCTGAGCTCCTTTCTTCAACTCGCTTTCTTTTGAGCTGGCCGCAACACCGCAGGATGGCTTCAGGCCCTAATCTGGTTCCGGCACGGCACGCTGAGCCTTTGGTTAATTCCTCTTCCTGGTGGGAAATGAGAGTTAAATTTGCCCGTCCAGACACCTCCAGCTAGTCTCTCATTGGTTCTCGCTATTCCTGTTCATCTTCCGCAGAAATTGCAAACTGGGCCAAACAGGAGGTTAAAGGGACTGACTCTCCAAGTCGGGAGGGTGTTAGTAAAGCGTCTGGAATGTTGCACCCGAGTACCAGGGTACGAAAACTGAGACATATTTGAACACGTCTCCCGATCACATGGTTGATCATACTCTAGGTTCCACATGCATGTTTTAGCTGAAGGAAGAATACCTTAAACCTGGGTAGTTGAAACCCGTGGAATGGGTACCATGCAATATGACTTCAAAGGGTCTTCATTTGCTCACCGAACCTCTCCAATCCTATCACTGCTGCGTTTATGCCCCTGTACACATGCTTGATTCTCTTTCGGAGACATAGCAATCCATAGGTTTTAAGATACTTACTAGTCAGGTACATTCTTAGGCATTTAATATGCGGTGTTGAGTCCATTTCGTTGAGCAAGGAGTAGCTCTTGTCTATTCCATATTTGGCTTAAGGAACTTTATCTGTGCTCATTTCAATCTCTGGTTTTATGCAGCACCCCAACTCACCTTTCCCCTTAAGCAAGCATAAGTTGGTTTTCTAAATTTGAGACCCTGTTCTGTTCTGTAATTCAGTTCCTGTGTAGCCAAGTTTACATTCCGTGTATTACTGATATCTTATGATGTTTCTTTTTCTGTGTGACTTATTTCAGTTAGAATCATCATACCTGAATCCACTCATTGTGCTGCTAAGGGCCTGATGACATAGATTTCATTGCTGAGTGATATTGCTTTGTAAGTAAATACCACAACTTCTTTATCCATTTTTCACTTTCTGCGACGTTGAACTTGTATTGTAAACGAGGTTCTTGTAAACAGAGGCGTCCCAAACTTTGGGGTGGCTGTGTCTTTTTGATTTTAATTTCCCTAAGCTATAGGACCATAAGTGGAAGTGCCCTAGGCTCTGTTGCTTTGTTTTTTAGATGTTTCAGGAAACACCATACACTTCTCCCGAGTGTCTGTTGGCAATTTACATCCCGCCCATCAGCATAACAAGGCTCCCAGTTCTCCATGGCCTGTCCTGCCTTTCTGGATTTTACACTTTTTTCAGATGGCCCTTTTGACCGGGGGGAAGTGAGACTTCATTGTAGTGCAGATTTCCTTTGCAAGCTTGCTTGGTTGGCCAAAAAGGGCGTATGCGTTTTTTCCTGAATATATTCAGGAAAAAACGCATACGCCCTTTTTGGCCAAGTGCATCATGGTGGACGTTCTGCCTCTTTTCCTATGCTTTCAATGCAATTCCAGTCTACCTCCTGAAATCGGTTTCCTGCAATTCTGCCCCGCTTTCAAGTCCTCTTGGCAGCCTTACTTCAGTATATTTTTGGACGATAGCTGTCATTTATAACTCTGCAGGTTTGTGAATTACAGTGCCCCTGAGCTCCTTT
Source organism: Pseudorca crassidens (assembly GCF_039906515.1). Classification (NCBI taxonomy): domain Eukaryota; kingdom Metazoa; phylum Chordata; class Mammalia; order Artiodactyla; family Delphinidae; genus Pseudorca; species Pseudorca crassidens. The sequence goes on from NW_027136311.1 coordinate 1,345,783, forward strand.
CTTCAACTCGCTTTCTTTTGAGCTGGCCGCAACACCGCAGGATGGCTTCAGGCCCTAATCTGGTTCCGGCACGGCACGCTGAGCCTTTGGTTAATTCCTCTTCCTGGTGGGAAATGAGAGTTAAATTTGCCCGTCCAGACACCTCCAGCTAGTCTCTCATTGGTTCTCGCTATTCCTGTTCATCTTCCGCAGAAATTGCAAACTGGGCCAAACAGGAGGTTAAAGGGACTGACTCTCCAAGTCGGGAGGGTGTTAGTAAAGCGTCTGGAATGTTGCACCCGAGTACCAGGGTACGAAAACTGAGACATATTTGAACACGTCTCCCGATCACATGGTTGATCATACTCTAGGTTCCACATGCATGTTTTAGCTGAAGGAAGAATACCTTAAACCTGGGTAGTTGAAACCCGTGGAATGGGTACCATGCAATATGACTTCAAAGGGTCTTCATTTGCTCACCGAACCTCTCCAATCCTATCACTGCTGCGTTTATGCCCCTGTACACATGCTTGATTCTCTTTCGGAGACATAGCAATCCATAGGTTTTAAGATACTTACTAGTCAGGTACATTCTTAGGCATTTAATATGCGGTGTTGAGTCCATTTCGTTGAGCAAGGAGTAGCTCTTGTCTATTCCATATTTGGCTTAAGGAACTTTATCTGTGCTCATTTCAATCTCTGGTTTTATGCAGCACCCCAACTCACCTTTCCCCTTAAGCAAGCATAAGTTGGTTTTCTAAATTTGAGACCCTGTTCTGTTCTGTAATTCAGTTCCTGTGTAGCCAAGTTTACATTCCGTGTATTACTGATATCTTATGATGTTTCTTTTTCTGTGTGACTTATTTCAGTTAGAATCATCATACCTGAATCCACTCATTGTGCTGCTAAGGGCCTGACGACATAGATTTCATTGCTGAGTGATATTGCTTTGTAAGTAAATACCACAACTTCTTTATCCATTTTTCACTTTCTGCGACGTTGAACTTGTACTGTAAACGAGGTTCTTGTAAACAGAGGCGTCCCAAACTTTGGGGTGGCTGTGTCTTTTTGATTTTAATTTCCCTAAGCTATAGGACCATAAGTGGAAGTGCCCTAGGCTCTGTTGCTTTGTTTTTTAGATGTTTCAGGAAACACCATACACTTCTCCCGAGTGTCTGTTGGCAATTTACATCCCGCCCATCAGCATAACAAGGCTCCCAGTTCTCCATGGCCTGTCCTGCCTTTCTGGATTTTACACTTTTTTCAGATGGCCCTTTTGACCGGGGGCAAGTGAGACTTCATTGTAGTGCAGATTTCCTTTGCAAGCTTGCTTGGTTGGCCAAAAAGGGCGTATGCGTTTTTTCCTGAATATATTCAGGAAAAAACGCATACGCCCTTTTTGGCCAAGTGCATCATTGTGGACGTTCTGCCTCTTTTCCTATGCTTTCAATGCAATTCCAGTCTACCTCCTGAAATCGGTTTCCTGCAATTCTGCCCCGCTTTCAAGTCCTCTTGGCAGCCTTACTTCAGTATATTTTTGGACGATAGCTGTCATTTATAACTCTGCAGGTTTGTGAATTACAGTGCCCCTGAGCTCCTTTCTTCAACTCGCTTTCTTTTGAGCTGGCCGCAACACCGCAGGATGGCTTCAGGCCCTAATCTGGTTCCGGCACGGCACGCTGAGCCTTTGGTTAATTCCTCTTCCTGGTGGGAAATGAGAGTTAAATTTGCCCGTCCAGACACCTCCAGCTAGTCTCTCATTGGTTCTCGCTATTCCTGTTCATCTTCCGCAGAAATTGCAAACTGGGCCAAACAGGAGGTTAAAGGGACTGACTCTCCAAGTCGGGAGGGTGTTAGTAAAGCGTCTGGAATGTTGCACCCGAGTACCAGGGTACGAAAACTGAGACATATTTGAACACGTCTCCCGATCACATGGTTGATCATACTCTAGGTTCCACATGCATGTTTTAGCTGAAGGAAGAATACCTTAAACCTGGGTAGTTGAAACCCGTGGAATGGGTACCATGCAATATGACTTCAAAGGGTCTTCATTTGCTCACCGAACCTCTCCAATCCTATCACTGCTGCGTTTATGCCCCTGTACACATGCTTGATTCTCTTTCGGAGACATAGCAATCCATAGGTTTTAAGATACTTACTAGTCAGGTACATTCTTAGGCATTTAATATGCGGTGTTGAGTCCATTTCGTTGAGCAAGGAGTAGCTCTTGTCTATTCCATATTTGGCTTAAGGAACTTTATCTGTGCTCATTTCAATCTCTGGTTTTATGCAGCACCCCAACTCACCTTTCCCCTTAAGCAAGCATAAGTTGGTTTTCTAAATTTGAGACCCTGTTCTGTTCTGTAATTCAGTTCCTGTGTAGCCAAGTTTACATTCCGTGTATTACTGATATCTTATGATGTTTCTTTTTCTGTGTGACTTATTTCAGTTAGAATCATCATACCTGAATCCACTCATTGTGCTGCTAAGGGCCTGATGACATAGATTTCATTGCTGAGTGATATTGCTTTGTAAGTAAATACCACAACTTCTTTATCCATTTTTCACTTTCTGCGACGTTGAACTTGTATTGTAAACGAGGTTCTTGTAAACAGAGGCGTCCCAAACTTTGGGGTGGCTGTGTCTTTTTGATTTTAATTTCCCTAAGCTATAGGACCATAAGTGGAAGTGCCCTAGGCTCTGTTGCTTTGTTTTTTAGATGTTTCAGGAAACACCATACACTTCTCCCGAGTGTCTGTTGGCAATTTACATCCCGCCCATCAGCATAACAAGGCTCCCAGTTCTCCATGGCCTGTCCTGCCTTTCTGGATTTTACACTTTTTTCAGATGGCCCTTTTGACCGGGGGGAAGTGAGACTTCATTGTAGTGCAGATTTCCTTTGCAAGCTTGCTTGGTTGGCCAAAAAGGGCGTATGCGTTTTTTCCTGAATATATTCAGGAAAAAACGCATACGCCCTTTTTGGCCAAGTGCATCATGGTGGACGTTCTGCCTCTTTTCCTATGCTTTCAATGCAATTCCAGTCTACCTCCTGAAATCGGTTTCCTGCAATTCTGCCCCGCTTTCAAGTCCTCTTGGCAGCCTTACTTCAGTATATTTTTGGACGATAGCTGTCATTTATAACTCTGCAGGTTTGTGAATTACAGTGCCCCTGAGCTCCTTTCTTCAACTCGCTTTCTTTTGAGCTGGCCGCAACACCGCAGGATGGCTTCAGGCCCTAATCTGGTTCCGGCACGGCACGCTGAGCCTTTGGTTAATTCCTCTTCCTGGTGGGAAATGAGAGTTAAATTTGCCCGTCCAGACACCTCCAGCTAGTCTCTCATTGGTTCTCGCTATTCCTGTTCATCTTCCGCAGAAATTGCAAACTGGGCCAAACAGGAGGTTAAAGGGACTGACTCTCCAAGTCGGGAGGGTGTTAGTAAAGCGTCTGGAATGTTGCACCCGAGTACCAGGGTACGAAAACTGAGACATATTTGAACACGTCTCCCGATCACATGGTTGATCATACTCTAGGTTCCACATGCATGTTTTAGCTGAAGGAAGAATACCTTAAACCTGGGTAGTTGAAACCCGTGGAATGGGTACCATGCAATATGACTTCAAAGGGTCTTCATTTGCTCACCGAACCTCTCCAATCCTATCACTGCTGCGTTTATGCCCCTGTACACATGCTTGATTCTCTTTCGGAGACATAGCAATCCATAGGTTTTAAGATACTTACTAGTCAGGTACATTCTTAGGCATTTAATATGCGGTGTTGAGTCCATTTCGTTGAGCAAGGAGTAGCTCTTGTCTATTCCATATTTGGCTTAAGGAACTTTATCTGTGCTCATTTCAATCTCTGGTTTTATGCAGCACCCCAACTCACCTTTCCCCTTAAGCAAGCATAAGTTGGTTTTCTAAATTTGAGACCCTGTTCTGTTCTGTAATTCAGTTCCTGTGTAGCCAAGTTTACATTCCGTGTATTACTGATATCTTATGATGTTTCTTTTTCTGTGTGACTTATTTCAGTTAGAATCATCATACCTGAATCCACTCATTGTGCTGCTAAGGGCCTGACGACATAGATTTCATTGCTGAGTGATATTGCTTTGTAAGTAAATACCACAACTTCTTTATCCATTTTTCACTTTCTGAGACGTTGAACTTGTACTGTAAACGAGGTTCTTGTAAACAGAGGCGTCCCAAACTTTGGGGTGGCTGTGTCTTTTTGATTTTAATTTCCCTAAGCTATAGGACCATAAGTGGAAGTGCCCTAGGCTCTGTTGCTTTGTTTTTTAGATGTTTCAGGAAACACCATACACTTCTCCCGAGTGTCTGTTGGCAATTTACATCCCGCCCATCAGCATAACAAGGCTCCCAGTTCTCCATGGCCTGTCCTGCCTTTCTGGATTTTACACTTTTTTCAGATGGCCCTTTTGACCGGGGGGAAGTGAGACTTCATTGTAGTGCAGATTTCCTTTGCAAGCTTGCTTGGTTGGCCAAAAAGGGCGTATGCGTTTTTTCCTGAATATATTCAGGAAAAAACGCATACGCCCTTTTTGGCCAAGTGCATCATTGTGGACGTTCTGCCTCTTTTCCTATGCTTTCAATGCAATTCCAGTCTACCTCCTGAAATCGGTTTCCTGCAATTCTGCCCCGCTTTCAAGTCCTCTTGGCAGCCTTACTTCAGTATATTTTTGGACGATAGCTGTCATTTATAACTCTGCAGGTTTGTGAATTACAGTGCCCCTGAGCTCCTTTCTTCAACTCGCTTTCTTTTGAGCTGGCCGCAACACCGCAGGATGGCTTCAGGCCCTAATCTGGTTCCGGCAGGGCACGCTGAGCCTTTGGTTAATTCCTCTTCCTGGTGGGAAATGAGAGTTAAATTTGCCCGTCCAGACACCTCCAGCTAGTCTCTCATTGGTTCTCGCTATTCCTGTTCATCTTCCGCAGAAATTGCAAACTGGGCCAAACAGGAGGTTAAAGGGACTGACTCTCCAAGTCGGGAGGGTGTTAGTAAAGCGTCTGGAATGTTGCACCCGAGTACCAGGGTACGAAAACTGAGACATATTTGAACACGTCTCCCGATCACATGGTTGATCATACTCTAGGTTCCACATGCATGTTTTAGCTGAAGGAAGAATACCTTAAACCTGGGTAGTTGAAACCCGTGGAATGGGTACCATGCAATATGACTTCAAAGGGTCTTCATTTGCTCACCGAACCTCTCCAATCCTATCACTGCTGCGTTTATGCCCCTGTACACATGCTTGATTCTCTTTCGGAGACATAGCAATCCATAGGTTTTAAGATACTTACTAGTCAGGTACATTCTTAGGCATTTAATATGCGGTGTTGAGTCCATTTCGTTGAGCAAGGAGTAGCTCTTGTCTATTCCATATTTGGCTTAAGGAACTTTATCTGTGCTCATTTCAATCTCTGGTTTTATGCAGCACCCCAACTCACCTTTCCCCTTAAGCAAGCATAAGTTGGTTTTCTAAATTTGAGACCCTGTTCTGTTCTGTAATTCAGTTCCTGTGTAGCCAAGTTTACATTCCGTGTATTACTGATATCTTATGATGTTTCTTTTTCTGTGTGACTTATTTCAGTTAGAATCATCATACCTGAATCCACTCATTGTGCTGCTAAGGGCCTGACGACATAGATTTCATTGCTGAGTGATATTGCTTTGTAAGTAAATACCACAACTTCTTTATCCATTTTTCACTTTCTGCGACGTTGAACTTGTACTGTAAACGAGGTTCTTGTAAACAGAGGCGTCCCAAACTTTGGGGTGGCTGTGTCTTTTTGATTTTAATTTCCCTAAGCTATAGGACCATAAGTGGAAGTGCCCTAGGCTCTGTTGCTTTGTTTTTTAGATGTTTCAGGAAACACCATACACTTCTCCCGAGTGTCTGTTGGCAATTTACATCCCGCCCATCAGCATAACAAGGCTCCCAGTTCTCCATGGCCTGTCCTGCCTTTCTGGATTTTACACTTTTTTCAGATGGCCCTTTTGACCGGGGGGAAGTGAGACTTCATTGTAGTGCAGATTTCCTTTGCAAGCTTGCTTGGTTGGCCAAAAAGGGCGTATGCGTTTTTTCCTGAATATATTCAGGAAAAAACGCATACGCCCTTTTTGGCCAAGTGCATCATTGTGGACGTTCTGCCTCTTTTCCTATGCTTTCAATGCAATTCCAGTCTACCTCCTGAAATCGGTTTCCTGCAATTCTGCCCCGCTTTCAAGTCCTCTTGGCAGCCTTACTTCAGTATATTTTTGGACGATAGCTGTCATTTATAACTCTGCAGGTTTGTGAATTACAGTGCCCCTGAGCTCCTTTCTTCAACTCGCTTTCTTTTGAGCTGGCCGCAACACCGCAGGATGGCTTCAGGCCCTAATCTGGTTCCGGCAGGGCACGCTGAGCCTTTGGTTAATTCCTCTTCCTGGTGGGAAATGAGAGTTAAATTTGCCCGTCCAGACACCTCCAGCTAGTCTCTCATTGGTTCTCGCTATTCCTGTTCATCTTCCGCAGAAATTGCAAACTGGGCCAAACAGGAGGTTAAAGGGACTGACTCTCCAAGTCGGGAGGGTGTTAGTAAAGCGTCTGGAATGTTGCACCCGAGTACCAGGGTACGAAAACTGAGACATATTTGAACACGTCTCCCGATCACATGGTTGATCATACTCTAGGTTCCACATGCATGTTTTAGCTGAAGGAAGAATACCTTAAACCTGGGTAGTTGAAACCCGTGGAATGGGTACCATGCAATATGACTTCAAAGGGTCTTCATTTGCTCACCGAACCTCTCCAATCCTATCACTGCTGCGTTTATGCCCCTGTACACATGCTTGATTCTCTTTCGGAGACATAGCAATCCATAGGTTTTAAGATACTTACTAGTCAGGTACATTCTTAGGCATTTAATATGCGGTGTTGAGTCCATTTCGTTGAGCAAGGAGTAGCTCTTGTCTATTCCATATTTGGCTTAAGGAACTTTATCTGTGCTCATTTCAATCTCTGGTTTTATGCAGCACCCCAACTCACCTTTCCCCTTAAGCAAGCATAAGTTGGTTTTCTAAATTTGAGACCCTGTTCTGTTCTGTAATTCAGTTCCTGTGTAGCCAAGTTTACATTCCGTGTATTACTGATATCTTATGATGTTTCTTTTTCTGTGTGACTTATTTCAGTTAGAATCATCATACCTGAATCCACTCATTGTGCTGCTAAGGGCCTGACGACATAGATTTCATTGCTGAGTGATATTGCTTTGTAAGTAAATACCACAACTTCTTTATCCATTTTTCACTTTCTGCGACGTTGAACTTGTACTGTAAACGAGGTTCTTGTAAACAGAGGCGTCCCAAACTTTGGGGTGGCTGTGTCTTTTAGATTTTAATTTCCCTAAGCTATAGGACCATAAGTGGAAGTGCCCTAGGCTCTGTTGCTTTGTTTTTTAGATGTTTCAGGAAACACCATACACTTCTCCCGAGTGTCTGTTGGCAATTTACATCCCGCCCATCAGCATAACAAGGCTCCCAGTTCTCCATGGCCTGTCCTGCCTTTCTGGATTTTACACTTTTTTCAGATGGCCCTTTTGACTGGGGGCAAGTGAGACTTCTTTGTAGTGCAGATTTCCTTTGCAAGCTTGCTTGGTTGGCCAAAAAGGGCGTATGCGTTTTTTCCTGAATATATTCAGGAAAAAACGCATACGCCCTTTTTGGCCAAGTGCATCATTGTGGACGTTCTGCCTCTTTTCCTATGCTTTCAATGCAATTCCAGTCTACCTCCTGAAATCGGTTTCCTGCAATTCTGCCCCGCTTTCAAGTCCTCTTGGCAGCCTTACTTCAGTATATTTTTGGACGATAGCTGTCATTTATAACTCTGCAGGTTTGTGAATTACAGTGCCCCTGAGCTCCTTTCTTCAACTCGCTTTCTTTTGAGCTGGCCGCAACACCGCAGGATGGCTTCAGGCCCTAATCTGGTTCCGGCACGGCACGCTGAGCCTTTGGTTAATTCCTCTTCCTGGTGGGAAATGAGAGTTAAATTTGCCCGTCCAGACACCTCCAGCTAGTCTCTCATTGGTTCTCGCTATTCCTGTTCATCTTCCGCAGAAATTGCAAACTGGGCCAAACAGGAGGTTAAAGGGACTGACTCTCCAAGTCGGGAGGGTGTTAGTAAAGCGTCTGGAATGTTGCACCCGAGTACCAGGGTACGAAAACTGAGACATATTTGAACACGTCTCCCGATCACATGGTTGATCATACTCTAGGTTCCACATGCATGTTTTAGCTGAAGGAAGAATACCTTAAACCTGGGTAGTTGAAACCTGTGGAATGGGTACCATGCAATATGACTTCAAAGGGTCTTCATTTGCTCACCGAACCTCTCCAATCCTATCACTGCTGCGTTTATGCCCCTGTACACATGCTTGATTCTCTTTCGGAGACATAGCAATCCATAGGTTTTAAGATACTTACTAGTCAGGTACATTCTTAGGCATTTAATATGCGGTGTTGAGTCCATTTCGTTGAGCAAGGAGTAGCTCTTGTCTATTCCATATTTGGCTTAAGGAACTTTATCTGTGCTCATTTCAATCTCTGGTTTTATGCAGCACCCCAACTCACCTTTCCCCTTAAGCAAGCATAAGTTGGTTTTCTAAATTTGAGACCCTGTTCTGTTCTGTAATTCAGTTCCTGTGTAGCCAAGTTTACATTCCGTGTATTACTGATATCTTATGATGTTTCTTTTTCTGTGTGACTTATTTCAGTTAGAATCATCATACCTGAATCCACTCATTGTGCTGCTAAGGGCCTGACGACATAGATTTCATTGCTGAGTGATATTGCTTTGTAAGTAAATACCACAACTTCTTTATCCATTTTTCACTTTCTGCGACGTTGAACTTGTACTGTAAACGAGGTTCTTGTAAACAGAGGCGTCCCAAACTTTGGGGTGGCTGTGTCTTTTTGATTTTAATTTCCCTAAGCTATAGGACCATAAGTGGAAGTGCCCTAGGCTCTGTTGCTTTGTTTTTTAGATGTTTCAGGAAACACCATACACTTCTCCCGAGTGTCTGTTGGCAATTTACATCCCGCCCATCAGCATAACAAGGCTCCCAGTTCTCCATGGCCTGTCCTGCCTTTCTGGATTTTACACTTTTTTCAGATGGCCCTTTTGACCGGGGGGAAGTGAGACTTCATTGTAGTGCAGATTTCCTTTGCAAGCTTGCTTGGTTGGCCAAAAAGGGCGTATGCGTTTTTTCCTGAATATATTCAGGAAAAAACGCATACGCCCTTTTTGGCCAAGTGCATCATTGTGGACGTTCTGCCTCTTTTCCTATGCTTTCAATGCAATTCCAGTCTACCTCCTGAAATCGGTTTCCTGCAATTCTGCCCCGCTTTCAAGTCCTCTTGGCAGCCTTACTTCAGTATATTTTTGGACGATAGCTGTCATTTATAACTCTGCAGGTTTGTGAATTACAGTGCCCCTGAGCTCCTTTCTTCAACTCGCTTTCTTTTGAGCTGGCCGCAACACCGCAGGATGGCTTCAGGCCCTAATCTGGTTCCGGCACGGCACGCTGAGCCTTTGGTTAATTCCTCTTCCTGGTGGGAAATGAGAGTTAAATTTGCCCGTCCAGACACCTCCAGCTAGTCTCTCATTGGTTCTCGCTATTCCTGTTCATCTTCCGCAGAAATTGCAAACTGGGCCAAACAGGAGGTTAAAGGGACTGACTCTCCAAGTCGGGAGGGTGTTAGTAAAGCGTCTGGAATGTTGCACCCGAGTACCAGGGTACGAAAACTGAGACATATTTGAACACGTCTCCCGATCACATGGTTGATCATACTCTAGGTTCCACATGCATGTTTTAGCTGAAGGAAGAATACCTTAAACCTGGGTAGTTGAAACCCGTGGAATGGGTACCATGCAATATGACTTCAAAGGGTCTTCATTTGCTCACCGAACCTCTCCAATCCTATCACTGCTGCGTTTATGCCCCTGTACACATGCTTGATTCTCTTTCGGAGACATAGCAATCCATAGGTTTTAAGATACTTACTAGTCAGGTACATTCTTAGGCATTTAATATGCGGTGTTGAGTCCATTTCGTTGAGCAAGGAGTAGCTCTTGTCTATTCCATATTTGGCTTAAGGAACTTTATCTGTGCTCATTTCAATCTCTGGTTTTATGCAGCACCCCAACTCACCTTTCCCCTTAAGCAAGCATAAGTTGGTTTTCTAAATTTGAGACCCTGTTCTGTTCTGTAATTCAGTTCCTGTGTAGCCAAGTTTACATTCCGTGTATTACTGATATCTTATGATGTTTCTTTTTCTGTGTGACTTATTTCAGTTAGAATCATCATACCTGAATCCACTCATTGTGCTGCTAAGGGCCTGACGACATAGATTTCATTGCTGAGTGATATTGCTTTGTAAGTAAATACCACAACTTCTTTATCCATTTTTCACTTTCTGAGACGTTGAACTTGTACTGTAAACGAGGTTCTTGTAAACAGAGGCGTCCCAAACTTTGGGGTGGCTGTGTCTTTTTGATTTTAATTTCCCTAAGCTATAGGACCATAAGTGGAAGTGCCCTAGGCTCTGTTGCTTTGTTTTTTAGATGTTTCAGGAAACACCATACACTTCTCCCGAGTGTCTGTTGGCAATTTACATCCCGCCCATCAGCATAACAAGGCTCCCAGTTCTCCATGGCCTGTCCTGCCTTTCTGGATTTTACACTTTTTTCAGATGGCCCTTTTGACCGGGGGGAAGTGAGACTTCATTGTAGTGCAGATTTCCTTTGCAAGCTTGCTTGGTTGGCCAAAAAGGGCGTATGCGTTTTTTCCTGAATATATTCAGGAAAAAACGCATACGCCCTTTTTGGCCAAGTGCATCATTGTGGACGTTCTGCCTCTTTTCCTATGCTTTCAATGCAATTCCAGTCTACCTCCTGAAATCGGTTTCCTGCAATTCTGCCCCGCTTTCAAGTCCTCTTGGCAGCCTTACTTCAGTATATTTTTGGACGATAGCTGTCATTTATAACTCTGCAGGTTTGTGAATTACAGTGCCCCTGAGCTCCTTTCTTCAACTCGCTTTCTTTTGAGCTGGCCGCAACACCGCAGGATGGCTTCAGGCCCTAATCTGGTTCCGGCAGGGCACGCTGAGCCTTTGGTTAATTCCTCTTCCTGGTGGGAAATGAGAGTTAAATTTGCCCGTCCAGACACCTCCAGCTAGTCTCTCATTGGTTCTCGCTATTCCTGTTCATCTTCCGCAGAAATTGCAAACTGGGCCAAACAGGAGGTTAAAGGGACTGACTCTCCAAGTCGGGAGGGTGTTAGTAAAGCGTCTGGAATGTTGCACCCGAGTACCAGGGTACGAAAACTGAGACATATTTGAACACGTCTCCCGATCACATGGTTGATCATACTCTAGGTTCCACATGCATGTTTTAGCTGAAGGAAGAATACCTTAAACCTGGGTAGTTGAAACCCGTGGAATGGGTACCATGCAATATGACTTCAAAGGGTCTTCATTTGCTCACCGAACCTCTCCAATCCTATCACTGCTGCGTTTATGCCCCTGTACACATGCTTGATTCTCTTTCGGAGACATAGCAATCCATAGGTTTTAAGATACTTACTAGTCAGGTACATTCTTAGGCATTTAATATGCGGTGTTGAGTCCATTTCGTTGAGCAAGGAGTAGCTCTTGTCTATTCCATATTTGGCTTAAGGAACTTTATCTGTGCTCATTTCAATCTCTGGTTTTATGCAGCACCCCAACTCACCTTTCCCCTTAAGCAAGCATAAGTTGGTTTTCTAAATTTGAGACCCTGTTCTGTTCTGTAATTCAGTTCCTGTGTAGCCAAGTTTACATTCCGTGTATTACTGATATCTTATGATGTTTCTTTTTCTGTGTGACTTATTTCAGTTAGAATCATCATACCTGAATCCACTCATTGTGCTGCTAAGGGCCTGACGACATAGATTTCATTGCTGAGTGATATTGCTTTGTAAGTAAATACCACAACTTCTTTATCCATTTTTCACTTTCTGCGACGTTGAACTTGTACTGTAAACGAGGTTCTTGTAAACAGAGGCGTCCCAAACTTTGGGGTGGCTGTGTCTTTTTGATTTTAATTTCCCTAAGCTATAGGACCATAAGTGGAAGTGCCCTAGGCTCTGTTGCTTTGTTTTTTAGATGTTTCAGGAAACACCATACACTTCTCCCGAGTGTCTGTTGGCAATTTACATCCCGCCCATCAGCATAACAAGGCTCCCAGTTCTCCATGGCCTGTCCTGCCTTTCTGGATTTTACACTTTTTTCAGATGGCCCTTTTGACCGGGGGCAAGTGAGACTTCATTGTAGTGCAGATTTCCTTTGCAAGCTTGCTTGGTTGGCCAAAAAGGGCGTATGCGTTTTTTCCTGAATATATTCAGGAAAAAACGCATACGCCCTTTTTGGCCAAGTGCATCATTGTGGACGTTCTGCCTCTTTTCCTATGCTTTCAATGCAATTCCAGTCTACCTCCTGAAATCGGTTTCCTGCAATTCTGCCCCGCTTTCAAGTCCTCTTGGCAGCCTTACTTCAGTATATTTTTGGACGATAGCTGTCATTTATAACTCTGCAGGTTTGTGAATTACAGTGCCCCTGAGCTCCTTTCTTCAACTCGCTTTCTTTTGAGCTGGCCGCAACACCGCAGGATGGCTTCAGGCCCTAATCTGGTTCCGGCACGGCACGCTGAGCCTTTGGTTAATTCCTCTTCCTGGTGGGAAATGAGAGTTAAATTTGCCCGTCCAGACACCTCCAGCTAGTCTCTCATTGGTTCTCGCTATTCCTGTTCATCTTCCGCAGAAATTGCAAACTGGGCCAAACAGGAGGTTAAAGGGACTGACTCTCCAAGTCGGGAGGGTGTTAGTAAAGCGTCTGGAATGTTGCACCCGAGTACCAGGGTACGAAAACTGAGACATATTTGAACACGTCTCCCGATCACATGGTTGATCATACTCTAGGTTCCACATGCATGTTTTAGCTGAAGGAAGAATACCTTAAACCTGGGTAGTTGAAACCCGTGGAATGGGTACCATGCAATATGACTTCAAAGGGTCTTCATTTGCTCACCGAACCTCTCCAATCCTATCACTGCTGCGTTTATGCCCCTGTACACATGCTTGATTCTCTTTCGGAGACATAGCAATCCATAGGTTTTAAGATACTTACTAGTCAGGTACATTCTTAGGCATTTAATATGCGGTGTTGAGTCCATTTCGTTGAGCAAGGAGTAGCTCTTGTCTATTCCATATTTGGCTTAAGGAACTTTATCTGTGCTCATTTCAATCTCTGGTTTTATGCAGCACCCCAACTCACCTTTCCCCTTAAGCAAGCATAAGTTGGTTTTCTAAATTTGAGACCCTGTTCTGTTCTGTAATTCAGTTCCTGTGTAGCCAAGTTTACATTCCGTGTATTACTGATATCTTATGATGTTTCTTTTTCTGTGTGACTTATTTCAGTTAGAATCATCATACCTGAATCCACTCATTGTGCTGCTAAGGGCCTGACGACATAGATTTCATTGCTGAGTGATATTGCTTTGTAAGTAAATACCACAACTTCTTTATCCATTTTTCACTTTCTGCGACGTTGAACTTGTACTGTAAACGAGGTTCTTGTAAACAGAGGCGTCCCAAACTTTGGGGTGGCTGTGTCTTTTTGATTTTAATTTCCCTAAGCTATAGGACCATAAGTGGAAGTGCCCTAGGCTCTGTTGCTTTGTTTTTTAGATGTTTCAGGAAACACCATACACTTCTCCCGAGTGTCTGTTGGCAATTTACATCCCGCCCATCAGCATAACAAGGCTCCCAGTTCTCCATGGCCTGTCCTGCCTTTCTGGATTTTACACTTTTTTCAGATGGCCCTTTTGACCGGGGGGAAGTGAGACTTCATTGTAGTGCAGATTTCCTTTGCAAGCTTGCTTGGTTGGCCAAAAAGGGCGTCTGCGTTTTTTCCTGAATATATTCAGGAAAAAACGCAGACGCCCTTTTTGGCCAAGTGCATCATTGTGGACGTTCTGCCTCTTTTCCTATGCTTTCAATGCAATTCCAGTCTACCTCCTGAAATCGGTTTCCTGCAATTCTGCCCCGCTTTCAAGTCCTCTTGGCAGCCTTACTTCAGTATATTTTTGGACGATAGCTGTCATTTATAACTCTGCAGGTTTGTGAATTACAGTGCCCCTGAGCTCCTTTCTTCAACTCGCTTTCTTTTGAGCTGGCCGCAACACCGCAGGATGGCTTCAGGCCCTAATCTGGTTCCGGCAGGGCACGCTGAGCCTTTGGTTAATTCCTCTTCCTGGTGGGAAATGAGAGTTAAATTTGCCCGTCCAGACACCTCCAGCTAGTCTCTCATTGGTTCTCGCTATTCCTGTTCATCTTCCGCAGAAATTGCAAACTGGGCCAAACAGGAGGTTAAAGGGACTGACTCTCCAAGTCGGGAGGGTGTTAGTAAAGCGTCTGGAATGTTGCACCCGAGTACCAGGGTACGAAAACTGAGACATATTTGAACACGTCTCCCGATCACATGGTTGATCATACTCTAGGTTCCACATGCATGTTTTAGCTGAAGGAAGAATACCTTAAACCTGGGTAGTTGAAACCCGTGGAATGGGTACCATGCAATATGACTTCAAAGGGTCTTCATTTGCTCACCGAACCTCTCCAATCCTATCACTGCTGCGTTTATGCCCCTGTACACATGCTTGATTCTCTTTCGGAGACATAGCAATCCATAGGTTTTAAGATACTTACTAGTCAGGTACATTCTTAGGCATTTAATATGCGGTGTTGAGTCCATTTCGTTGAGCAAGGAGTAGCTCTTGTCTATTCCATATTTGGCTTAAGGAACTTTATCTGTGCTCATTTCAATCTCTGGTTTTATGCAGCACCCCAACTCACCTTTCCCCTTAAGCAAGCATAAGTTGGTTTTCTAAATTTGAGACCCTGTTCTGTTCTGTAATTCAGTTCCTGTGTAGCCAAGTTTACATTCCGTGTATTACTGATATCTTATGATGTTTCTTTTTCTGTGTGACTTATTTCAGTTAGAATCATCATACCTGAATCCACTCATTGTGCTGCTAAGGGCCTGACGACATAGATTTCATTGCTGAGTGATATTGCTTTGTAAGTAAATACCACAACTTCTTTATCCATTTTTCACTTTCTGCGACGTTGAACTTGTACTGTAAACGAGGTTCTTGTAAACAGAGGCGTCCCAAACTTTGGGGTGGCTGTGTCTTTTTGATTTTAATTTCCCTAAGCTATAGGACCATAAGTGGAAGTGCCCTAGGCTCTGTTGCTTTGTTTTTTAGATGTTTCAGGAAACACCATACACTTCTCCCGAGTGTCTGTTGGCAATTTACATCCCGCCCATCAGCATAACAAGGCTCCCAGTTCTCCATGGCCTGTCCTGCCTTTCTGGATTTTACACTTTTTTCAGATGGCCCTTTTGACCGGGGGGAAGTGAGACTTCATTGTAGTGCAGATTTCCTTTGCAAGCTTGCTTGGTTGGCCAAAAAGGGCGTATGCGTTTTTTCCTGAATATATTCAGGAAAAAACGCATACGCCCTTTTTGGCCAAGTGCATCATGGTGGACGTTCTGCCTCTTTTCCTATGCTTTCAATGCAATTCCAGTCTACCTCCTGAAATCGGTTTCCTGCAATTCTGCCCCGCTTTCAAGTCCTCTTGGCAGCCTTACTTCAGTATATTTTTGGACGATAGCTGTCATTTATAACTCTGCAGGTTTGTGAATTACAGTGCCCCTGAGCTCCTTTCTTCAACTCGCTTTCTTTTGAGCTGGCCGCAACACCGCAGGATGGCTTCAGGCCCTAATCTGGTTCCGGCACGGCACGCTGAGCCTTTGGTTAATTCCTCTTCCTGGTGGGAAATGAGAGTTAAATTTGCCCGTCCAGACACCTCCAGCTAGTCTCTCATTGGTTCTCGCTATTCCTGTTCATCTTCCGCAGAAATTGCAAACTGGGCCAAACAGGAGGTTAAAGGGACTGACTCTCCAAGTCGGGAGGGTGTTAGTAAAGCGTCTGGAATGTTGCACCCGAGTACCAGGGTACGAAAACTGAGACATATTTGAACACGTCTCCCGATCACATGGTTGATCATACTCTAGGTTCCACATGCATGTTTTAGCTGAAGGAAGAATACCTTAAACCTGGGTAGTTGAAACCCGTGGAATGGGTACCATGCAATATGACTTCAAAGGGTCTTCATTTGCTCACCGAACCTCTCCAATCCTATCACTGCTGCGTTTATGCCCCTGTACACATGCTTGATTCTCTTTCGGAGACATAGCAATCCATAGGTTTTAAGATACTTACTAGTCAGGTACATTCTTAGGCATTTAATATGCGGTGTTGAGTCCATTTCGTTGAGCAAGGAGTAGCTCTTGTCTATTCCATATTTGGCTTAAGGAACTTTATCTGTGCTCATTTCAATCTCTGGTTTTATGCAGCACCCCAACTCACCTTTCCCCTTAAGCAAGCATAAGTTGGTTTTCTAAATTTGAGACCCTGTTCTGTTCTGTAATTCAGTTCCTGTGTAGCCAAGTTTACATTCCGTGTATTACTGATATCTTATGATGTTTCTTTTTCTGTGTGACTTATTTCAGTTAGAATCATCATACCTGAATCCACTCATTGTGCTGCTAAGGGCCTGACGACATAGATTTCATTGCTGAGTGATATTGCTTTGTAAGTAAATACCACAACTTCTTTATCCATTTTTCACTTTCTGCGACGTTGAACTTGTACTGTAAACGAGGTTCTTGTAAACAGAGGCGTCCCAAACTTTGGGGTGGCTGTGTCTTTTTGATTTTAATTTCCCTAAGCTATAGGACCATAAGTGGAAGTGCCCTAGGCTCTGTTGCTTTGTTTTTTAGATGTTTCAGGAAACACCATACACTTCTCCCGAGTGTCTGTTGGCAATTTACATCCCGCCCATCAGCATAACAAGGCTCCCAGTTCTCCATGGCCTGTCCTGCCTTTCTGGATTTTACACTTTTTTCAGATGGCCCTTTTGACCGGGGGGAAGTGAGACTTCATTGTAGTGCAGATTTCCTTTGCAAGCTTGCTTGGTTGGCCAAAAAGGGCGTCTGCGTTTTTTCCTGAATATATTCAGGAAAAAACGCAGACGCCCTTTTTGGCCAAGTGCATCATTGTGGACGTTCTGCCTCTTTTCCTATGCTTTCAATGCAATTCCAGTCTGCCTCCTGAAATCGGTTTCCTGCAATTCTGCCCCGCTTTCAAGTCCTCTTGGCAGCCTTACTTCAGTATATTTTTGGACGATAGCTGTCATTTATAACTCTGCAGGTTTGTGAATTACAGTGCCCCTGAGCTCCTTTCTTCAACTCGCTTTCTTTTGAGCTGGCCGCAACACCGCAGGATGGCTTCAGGCCCTAATCTGGTTCCGGCACGGCACGCTGAGCCTTTGGTTAATTCCTCTTCCTGGTGGGAAATGAGAGTTAAATTTGCCCGTCCAGACACCTCCAGCTAGTCTCTCATTGGTTCTCGCTATTCCTGTTCATCTTCCGCAGAAATTGCAAACTGGGCCAAACAGGAGGTTAAAGGGACTGACTCTCCAAGTCGGGAGGGTGTTAGTAAAGCGTCTGGAATGTTGCACCCGAGTACCAGGGTACGAAAACTGAGACATATTTGAACACGTCTCCCGATCACATGGTTGATCATACTCTAGGTTCCACATGCATGTTTTAGCTGAAGGAAGAATACCTTAAACCTGGGTAGTTGAAACCCGTGGAATGGGTACCATGCAATATGACTTCAAAGGGTCTTCATTTGCTCACCGAACCTCTCCAATCCTATCACTGCTGCGTTTATGCCCCTGTACACATGCTTGATTCTCTTTCGGAGACATAGCAATCCATAGGTTTTAAGATACTTACTAGTCAGGTACATTCTTAGGCATTTAATATGCGGTGTTGAGTCCATTTCGTTGAGCAAGGAGTAGCTCTTGTCTATTCCATATTTGGCTTAAGGAACTTTATCTGTGCTCATTTCAATCTCTGGTTTTATGCAGCACCCCAACTCACCTTTCCCCTTAAGCAAGCATAAGTTGGTTTTCTAAATTTGAGACCCTGTTCTGTTCTGTAATTCAGTTCCTGTGTAGCCAAGTTTACATTCCGTGTATTACTGATATCTTATGATGTTTCTTTTTCTGTGTGACTTATTTCAGTTAGAATCATCATACCTGAATCCACTCATTGTGCTGCTAAGGGCCTGACGACATAGATTTCATTGCTGAGTGATATTGCTTTGTAAGTAAATACCACAACTTCTTTATCCATTTTTCACTTTCTGCGACGTTGAACTTGTACTGTAAACGAGGTTCTTGTAAACAGAGGCGTCCCAAACTTTGGGGTGGCTGTGTCTTTTTGATTTTAATTTCCCTAAGCTATAGGACCATAAGTGGAAGTGCCCTAGGCTCTGTTGCTTTGTTTTTTAGATGTTTCAGGAAACACCATACACTTCTCCCGAGTGTCTGTTGGCAATTTACATCCCGCCCATCAGCATAACAAGGCTCCCAGTTCTCCATGGCCTGTCCTGCCTTTCTGGATTTTACACTTTTTTCAGATGGCCCTTTTGACCGGGGGGAAGTGAGACTTCATTGTAGTGCAGATTTCCTTTGCAAGCTTGCTTGGTTGGCCAAAAAGGGCGTCTGCGTTTTTTCCTGAATATATTCAGGAAAAAACGCAGACGCCCTTTTTGGCCAAGTGCATCATTGTGGACGTTCTGCCTCTTTTCCTATGCTTTCAATGCAATTCCAGTCTACCTCCTGAAATCGGTTTCCTGCAATTCTGCCCCGCTTTCAAGTCCTCTTGGCAGCCTTACTTCAGTATATTTTTGGACGATAGCTGTCATTTATAACTCTGCAGGTTTGTGAATTACAGTGCCCCTGAGCTCCTTTCTTCAACTCGCTTTCTTTTGAGCTGGCCGCAACACCGCAGGATGGCTTCAGGCCCTAATCTGGTTCCGGCAGGGCACGCTGAGCCTTTGGTTAATTCCTCTTCCTGGTGGGAAATGAGAGTTAAATTTGCCCGTCCAGACACCTCCAGCTAGTCTCTCATTGGTTCTCGCTATTCCTGTTCATCTTCCGCAGAAATTGCAAACTGGGCCAAACAGGAGGTTAAAGGGACTGACTCTCCAAGTCGGGAGGGTGTTAGTAAAGCGTCTGGAATGTTGCACCCGAGTACCAGGGTACGAAAACTGAGACATATTTGAACACGTCTCCCGATCACATGGTTGATCATACTCTAGGTTCCACATGCATGTTTTAGCTGAAGGAAGAATACCTTAAACCTGGGTAGTTGAAACCCGTGGAATGGGTACCATGCAATATGACTTCAAAGGGTCTTCATTTGCTCACCGAACCTCTCCAATCCTATCACTGCTGCGTTTATGCCCCTGTACACATGCTTGATTCTCTTTCGGAGACATAGCAATCCATAGGTTTTAAGATACTTACTAGTCAGGTACATTCTTAGGCATTTAATATGCGGTGTTGAGTCCATTTCGTTGAGCAAGGAGTAGCTCTTGTCTATTCCATATTTGGCTTAAGGAACTTTATCTGTGCTCATTTCAATCTCTGGTTTTATGCAGCACCCCAACTCACCTTTCCCCTTAAGCAAGCATAAGTTGGTTTTCTAAATTTGAGACCCTGTTCTGTTCTGTAATTCAGTTCCTGTGTAGCCAAGTTTACATTCCGTGTATTACTGATATCTTATGATGTTTCTTTTTCTGTGTGACTTATTTCAGTTAGAATCATCATACCTGAATCCACTCATTGTGCTGCTAAGGGCCTGACGACATAGATTTCATTGCTGAGTGATATTGCTTTGTAAGTAAATACCACAACTTCTTTATCCATTTTTCACTTTCTGCGACGTTGAACTTGTACTGTAAACGAGGTTCTTGTAAACAGAGGCGTCCCAAACTTTGGGGTGGCTGTGTCTTTTTGATTTTAATTTCCCTAAGCTATAGGACCATAAGTGGAAGTGCCCTAGGCTCTGTTGCTTTGTTTTTTAGATGTTTCAGGAAACACCATACACTTCTCCCGAGTGTCTGTTGGCAATTTACATCCCGCCCATCAGCATAACAAGGCTCCCAGTTCTCCATGGCCTGTCCTGCCTTTCTGGATTTTACACTTTTTTCAGATGGCCCTTTTGACCGGGGGGAAGTGAGACTTCATTGTAGTGCAGATTTCCTTTGCAAGCTTGCTTGGTTGGCCAAAAAGGGCGTATGCGTTTTTTCCTGAATATATTCAGGAAAAAACGCATACGCCCTTTTTGGCCAAGTGCATCATGGTGGACGTTCTGCCTCTTTTCCTATGCTTTCAATGCAATTCCAGTCTACCTCCTGAAATCGGTTTCCTGCAATTCTGCCCCGCTTTCAAGTCCTCTTGGCAGCCTTACTTCAGTATATTTTTGGACGATAGCTGTCATTTATAACTCTGCAGGTTTGTGAATTACAGTGCCCCTGAGCTCCTTTCTTCAACTCGCTTTCTTTTGAGCTGGCCGCAACACCGCAGGATGGCTTCAGGCCCTAATCTGGTTCCGGCACGGCACGCTGAGCCTTTGGTTAATTCCTCTTCCTGGTGGGAAATGAGAGTTAAATTTGCCCGTCCAGACACCTCCAGCTAGTCTCTCATTGGTTCTCGCTATTCCTGTTCATCTTCCGCAGAAATTGCAAACTGGGCCAAACAGGAGGTTAAAGGGACTGACTCTCCAAGTCGGGAGGGTGTTAGTAAAGCGTCTGGAATGTTGCACCCGAGTACCAGGGTACGAAAACTGAGACATATTTGAACACGTCTCCCGATCACATGGTTGATCATACTCTAGGTTCCACATGCATGTTTTAGCTGAAGGAAGAATACCTTAAACCTGGGTAGTTGAAACCCGTGGAATGGGTACCATGCAATATGACTTCAAAGGGTCTTCATTTGCTCACCGAACCTCTCCAATCCTATCACTGCTGCGTTTATGCCCCTGTACACATGCTTGATTCTCTTTCGGAGACATAGCAATCCATAGGTTTTAAGATACTTACTAGTCAGGTACATTCTTAGGCATTTAATATGCGGTGTTGAGTCCATTTCGTTGAGCAAGGAGTAGCTCTTGTCTATTCCATATTTGGCTTAAGGAACTTTATCTGTGCTCATTTCAATCTCTGGTTTTATGCAGCACCCCAACTCACCTTTCCCCTTAAGCAAGCATAAGTTGGTTTTCTAAATTTGAGACCCTGTTCTGTTCTGTAATTCAGTTCCTGTGTAGCCAAGTTTACATTCCGTGTATTACTGATATCTTATGATGTTTCTTTTTCTGTGTGACTTATTTCAGTTAGAATCATCATACCTGAATCCACTCATTGTGCTGCTAAGGGCCTGACGACATAGATTTCATTGCTGAGTGATATTGCTTTGTAAGTAAATACCACAACTTCTTTATCCATTTTTCACTTTCTGCGACGTTGAACTTGTACTGTAAACGAGGTTCTTGTAAACAGAGGCGTCCCAAACTTTGGGGTGGCTGTGTCTTTTTGATTTTAATTTCCCTAAGCTATAGGACCATAAGTGGAAGTGCCCTAGGCTCTGTTGCTTTGTTTTTTAGATGTTTCAGGAAACACCATACACTTCTCCCGAGTGTCTGTTGGCAATTTACATCCCGCCCATCAGCATAACAAGGCTCCCAGTTCTCCATGGCCTGTCCTGCCTTTCTGGATTTTACACTTTTTTCAGATGGCCCTTTTGACCGGGGGGAAGTGAGACTTCATTGTAGTGCAGATTTCCTTTGCAAGCTTGCTTGGTTGGCCAAAAAGGGCGTCTGCGTTTTTTCCTGAATATATTCAGGAAAAAACGCAGACGCCCTTTTTGGCCAAGTGCATCATTGTGGACGTTCTGCCTCTTTTCCTATGCTTTCAATGCAATTCCAGTCTGCCTCCTGAAATCGGTTTCCTGCAATTCTGCCCCGCTTTCAAGTCCTCTTGGCAGCCTTACTTCAGTATATTTTTGGACGATAGCTGTCATTTATAACTCTGCAGGTTTGTGAATTACAGTGCCCCTGAGCTCCTTTCTTCAACTCGCTTTCTTTTGAGCTGGCCGCAACACCGCAGGATGGCTTCAGGCCCTAATCTGGTTCCGGCACGGCACGCTGAGCCTTTGGTTAATTCCTCTTCCTGGTGGGAAATGAGAGTTAAATTTGCCCGTCCAGACACCTCCAGCTAGTCTCTCATTGGTTCTCGCTATTCCTGTTCATCTTCCGCAGAAATTGCAAACTGGGCCAAACAGGAGGTTAAAGGGACTGACTCTCCAAGTCGGGAGGGTGTTAGTAAAGCGTCTGGAATGTTGCACCCGAGTACCAGGGTACGAAAACTGAGACATATTTGAACACGTCTCCCGATCACATGGTTGATCATACTCTAGGTTCCACATGCATGTTTTAGCTGAAGGAAGAATACCTTAAACCTGGGTAGTTGAAACCCGTGGAATGGGTACCATGCAATATGACTTCAAAGGGTCTTCATTTGCTCACCGAACCTCTCCAATCCTATCACTGCTGCGTTTATGCCCCTGTACACATGCTTGATTCTCTTTCGGAGACATAGCAATCCATAGGTTTTAAGATACTTACTAGTCAGGTACATTCTTAGGCATTTAATATGCGGTGTTGAGTCCATTTCGTTGAGCAAGGAGTAGCTCTTGTCTATTCCATATTTGGCTTAAGGAACTTTATCTGTGCTCATTTCAATCTCTGGTTTTATGCAGCACCCCAACTCACCTTTCCCCTTAAGCAAGCATAAGTTGGTTTTCTAAATTTGAGACCCTGTTCTGTTCTGTAATTCAGTTCCTGTGTAGCCAAGTTTACATTCCGTGTATTACTGATATCTTATGATGTTTCTTTTTCTGTGTGACTTATTTCAGTTAGAATCATCATACCTGAATCCACTCATTGTGCTGCTAAGGGCCTGACGACATAGATTTCATTGCTGAGTGATATTGCTTTGTAAGTAAATACCACAACTTCTTTATCCATTTTTCACTTTCTGAGATGTTGAACTTGTACTGTAAACGAGGTTCTTGTAAACAGAGGCGTCCCAAACTTTGGGGTGGCTGTGTCTTTTTGATTTTAATTTCCCTAAGCTATAGGACCATAAGTGGAAGTGCCCTAGGCTCTGTTGCTTTGTTTTTTAGATGTTTCAGGAAACACCATACACTTCTCCCGAGTGTCTGTTGGCAATTTACATCCCGCCCATCAGCATAACAAGGCTCCCAGTTCTCCATGGCCTGTCCTGTCTTTCTGGATTTTACACTTTTTTCAGATGGCCCTTTTGACCGGGGGGAAGTGAGACTTCATTGTAGTGCAGATTTCCTTTGCAAGCTTGCTTGGTTGGCCAAAAAGTGCGTATGCGTTTCTTCCTGAATATATTCAGGAAAAAACGCATACGCCCTTTTTGGCCAAGTGCATCATGGTGGACGTTCTGCCTCTTTTCCTATGCTTTCAATGCAATTCCAGTCTGCCTCCTGAAATCGGTTTCCTGCAATTCTGCCCCGCTTTCAAGTCCTCTTGGCAGCCTTACTTCAGTATATTTTTGGACGATAGCTGTCATTTATAACTCTGCAGGTTTGTGAATTACAGTGCCCCTGAGCTCCTTTCTTCAACTCGCTTTCTTTTGAGCTGGCCGCAACACCGCAGGATGGCTTCAGGCCCTAATCTGGTTCCGGCACGGCACGCTGAGCCTTTGGTTAATTCCTCTTCCTGGTGGGAAATGAGAGTTAAATTTGCCCGTCCAGACACCTCCAGCTAGTCTCTCATTGGTTCTCGCTATTCCTGTTCATCTTCCGCAGAAATTGCAAACTGGGCCAAACAGGAGGTTAAAGGGACTGACTCTCCAAGTCGGGAGGGTGTTAGTAAAGCGTCTGGAATGTTGCACCCGAGTACCAGGGTACGAAAACTGAGACATATTTGAACACGTCTCCCGATCACATGGTTGATCATACTCTAGGTTCCACATGCATGTTTTAGCTGAAGGAAGAATACCTTAAACCTGGGTAGTTGAAACCCGTGGAATGGGTACCATGCAATATGACTTCAAAGGGTCTTCATTTGCTCACCGAACCTCTCCAATCCTATCACTGCTGCGTTTATGCCCCTGTACACATGCTTGATTCTCTTTCGGAGACATAGCAATCCATAGGTTTTAAGATACTTACTAGTCAGGTACATTCTTAGGCTTTTAATATGCGGTGTTGAGTCCATTTCGTTGAGCAAGGAGTAGCTCTTGTCTATTCCATATTTGGCTTAAGGAACTTTATCTGTGCTCATTTCAATCTCTGGTTTTATGCAGCACCCCAACTCACCTTTCCCCTTAAGCAAGCATAAGTTGGTTTTCTAAATTTGAGACCCTGTTCTGTTCTGTAATTCAGTTCCTGTGTAGCCAAGTTTACATTCCGTGTATTACTGATATCTTATGATGTTTCTTTTTCTGTGTGACTTATTTCAGTTAGAATCATCATACCTGAATCCACTCATTGTGCTGCTAAGGGCCTGATGACATAGATTTCATTGCTGAGTGATATTGCTTTGTAAGTAAATACCACAACTTCTTTATCCATTTTTCACTTTCTGCGATGTTGAACTTGTACTGTAAACGAGGTTCTTGTAAACAGAGGCGTCCCAAACTTTGGGGTGGCTGTGTCTTTTTGATTTTAATTTCCCTAAGCTATAGGACCATAAGTGGAAGTGCCCTAGGCTCTGTTGCTTTGTTTTTTAGATGTTTCAGGAAACACCATACACTTCTCCCGAGTGTCTGTTGGCAATTTACATCCCGCCCATCAGCATAACAAGGCTCCCAGTTCTCCATGGCCTGTCCTGTCTTTCTGGATTTTACACTTTTTTCAGATGGCCCTTTTGACCGGGGGGAAGTGAGACTTCATTGTAGTGCAGATTTCCTTTGCAAGCTTGCTTGGTTGGCCAAAAAGGGCGTATGCGTTTCTTCCTGAATATATTCAGGAAAAAACGCATACGCCCTTTTTGGCCAAGTGCATCATGGTGGACGTTCTGCCTCTTTTCCTATGCTTTCAATGCAATTCCAGTCTGCCTCCTGAAATCGGTTTCCTGCAATTCTGCCCCGCTTTCAAGTCCTCTTGGCAGCCTTACTTCAGTATATTTTTGGACGATAGCTGTCATTTATAACTCTGCAGGTTTGTGAATTACAGTGCCCCTGAGCTCCTTTCTTCAACTCGCTTTCTTTTGAGCTGGCCGCAACACCGCAGGATGGCTTCAGGCCCTAATCTGGTTCCGGCACGGCACGCTGAGCCTTTGGTTAATTCCTCTTCCTGGTGGGAAATGAGAGTTAAATTTGCCCGTCCAGACACCTCCAGCTAGTCTCTCATTGGTTCTCGCTATTCCTGTTCATCTTCCGCAGAAATTGCAAACTGGGCCAAACAGGAGGTTAAAGGGACTGACTCTCCAAGTCGGGAGGGTGTTAGTAAAGCGTCTGGAATGTTGCACCCGAGTACCAGGGTACGAAAACTGAGACATATTTGAACACGTCTCCCGATCACATGGTTGATCATACTCTAGGTTCCACATGCATGTTTTAGCTGAAGGAAGAATACCTTAAACCTGGGTAGTTGAAACCCGTGGAATGGGTACCATGCAATATGACTTCAAAGGGTCTTCATTTGCTCACCGAACCTCTCCAATCCTATCACTGCTGCGTTTATGCCCCTGTACACATGCTTGATTCTCTTTCGGAGACATAGCAATCCATAGGTTTTAAGATACTTACTAGTCAGGTACATTCTTAGGCTTTTAATATGCGGTGTTGAGTCCATTTCGTTGAGCAAGGAGTAGCTCTTGTCTATTCCATATTTGGCTTAAGGAACTTTATCTGTGCTCATTTCAATCTCTGGTTTTATGCAGCACCCCAACTCACCTTTACCCTTAAGCAAGCATAAGTTGGTTTTCTAAATTTGAGACCCTGTTCTGTTCTGTAATTCAGTTCCTGTGTAGCCAAGTTTACATTCCGTGTATTACTGATATCTTATGATGTTTCTTTTTCTGTGTGACTTATTTCAGTTAGAATCATCATACCTGAATCCACTCATTGTGCTGCTAAGGGCCTGATGACATAGATTTCATTGCTGAGTGATATTGCTTTGTAAGTAAATACCACAACTTCTTTATCCATTTTTCACTTTCTGCGATGTTGAACTTGTACTGTAAACGAGGTTCTTGTAAACAGAGGCGTCCCAAACTTTGGGGTGGCTGTGTCTTTTTGATTTTAATTTCCCTAAGCTATAGGACCATAAGTGGAAGTGCCCTAGGCTCTGTTGCTTTGTTTTTTAGATGTTTCAGGAAACACCATACACTTCTCCCGAGTGTCTGTTGGCAATTTACATCCCGCCCATCAGCATAACAAGGCTCCCAGTTCTCCATGGCCTGTCCTGTCTTTCTGGATTTTACACTTTTTTCAGATGGCCCTTTTGACCGGGGGGAAGTGAGACTTCATTGTAGTGCAGATTTCCTTTGCAAGCTTGCTTGGTTGGCCAAAAAGGGCGTATGCGTTTCTTCCTGAATATATTCAGGAAAAAACGCATACGCCCTTTTTGGCCAAGTGCATCATGGTGGACGTTCTGCCTCTTTTCCTATGCTTTCAATGCAATTCCAGTCTGCCTCCTGAAATCGGTTTCCTGCAATTCTGCCCCGCTTTCAAGTCCTCTTGGCAGCCTTACTTCAGTATATTTTTGGACGATAGCTGTCATTTATAACTCTGCAGGTTTGTGAATTACAGTGCCCCTGAGCTCCTTTCTTCAACTCGCTTTCTTTTGAGCTGGCCGCAACACCGCAGGATGGCTTCAGGCCCTAATCTGGTTCCGGCACGGCACGCTGAGCCTTTGGTTAATTCCTCTTCCTGGTGGGAAATGAGAGTTAAATTTGCCCGTCCAGACACCTCCAGCTAGTCTCTCATTGGTTCTCGCTATTCCTGTTCATCTTCCGCAGAAATTGCAAACTGGGCCAAACAGGAGGTTAAAGGGACTGACTCTCCAAGTTGGGAGGGTGTTAGTAAAGCGTCTGGAATGTTGCACCCGAGTACCAGGGTACGAAAACTGAGACATATTTGAACACGTCTCCCGATCACATGGTTGATCATACTCTAGGTTCCACATGCATGTTTTAGCTGAAGGAAGAATACCTTAAACCTGGGTAGTTGAAACCCGTGGAATGGGTACCATGCAATATGACTTCAAAGGGTCTTCATTTGCTCACCGAACCTCTCCAATCCTATCACTGCTGCGTTTATGCCCCTGTACACATGCTTGATTCTCTTTCGGAGACATAGCAATCCATAGGTTTTAAGATACTTACTCGTCAGGTACATTCTTAGGCATTTAATATGCGGTGTTGAGTCCATTTCGTTGAGCAAGGAGTAGCTCTTGTCTATTCCATATTTGGCTTAAGGAACTTTATCTGTGCTCATTTCAATCTCTGGTTTTATGCAGCACCCCAACTCACCTTTACCCTTAAGCAAGCATAAGTTGGTTTTCTAAATTTGAGACCCTGTTCTGTTCTGTAATTCAGTTCCTGTGTAGCCAAGTTTACATTCCGTGTATTACTGATATCTTATGATGTTTCTTTTTCTGTGTGACTTATTTCAGTTAGAATCATCATACCTGAATCCACTCATTGTGCTGCTAAGGGCCTGATGACATAGATTTCATTGCTGAGTGATATTGCTTTGTAAGTAAATACCACAACTTCTTTATCCATTTTTCACTTTCTGCGATGTTGAACTTGTACTGTAAACGAGGTTCTTGTAAACAGAGGCGTCCCAAACTTTGGGGTGGCTGTGTCTTTTTGATTTTAATTTCCCTAAGCTATAGGACCATAAGTGGAAGTGCCCTAGGCTCTGTTGCTTTGTTTTTTAGATGTTTCAGGAAACACCATACACTTCTCCCGAGTGTCTGTTGGCAATTTACATCCCGCCCATCAGCATAACAAGGCTCCCAGTTCTCCATGGCCTGTCCTGCCTTTCTGGATTTTACACTTTTTTCAGATGGCCCTTTTGACCGGGGAGAAGTGAGACTTCATTGTAGTGCAGATTTCCTTTGCAAGCTTGCTTGGTTGGCCAAAAAGGGCGTATGCGTTTTTTCCTGAATATATTCAGGAAAAAACGCATACGCCCTTTTTGGCCAAGTGCATCATGGTGGACGTTCTGCCTCTTTTCCTATGCTTTCAATGCAATTCCAGTCTACCTCCTGAAATCGGTTTCCTGCAATTCTGCCCCGCTTTCAAGTCCTCTTGGCAGCCTTACTTCAGTATATTTTTGGACGATAGCTGTCATTTATAACTCTGCAGGTTTGTGAATTACAGTGCCCCTGAGCTCCTTTCTTCAACTCGCTTTCTTTTGAGCTGGCCGCAACACCGCAGGATGGCTTCAGGCCCTAATCTGGTTCCGGCACGGCACGCTGAGCCTTTGGTTAATTCCTCTTCCTGGTGGGAAATGAGAGTTAAATTTGCCCGTCCAGACACCTCCAGCTAGTCTCTCATTGGTTCTCGCTATTCCTGTTCATCTTCCGCAGAAATTGCAAACTGGGCCAAACAGGAGGTTAAAGGGACTGACTCTCCAAGTCGGGAGGGTGTTAGTAAAGCGTCTGGAATGTTGCACCCGAGTACCAGGGTACGAAAACTGAGACATATTTGAACACGTCTCCCGATCACATGGTTGATCATACTCTAGGTTCCACATGCATGTTTTAGCTGAAGGAAGAATACCTTAAACCTGGGTAGTTGAAACCCGTGGAATGGGTACCATGCAATATGACTTCAAAGGGTCTTCATTTGCTCACCGAACCTCTCCAATCCTATCACTGCTGCGTTTATGCCCCTGTACACATGCTTGATTCTCTTTCGGAGACATAGCAATCCATAGGTTTTAAGATACTTACTAGTCAGGTACATTCTTAGGCTTTTAATATGCGGTGTTGAGTCTATTTCGTTGAGCAAGGAGTAGCTCTTGTCTATTCCATATTTGGCTTAAGGAACTTTATCTGTGCTCATTTCAATCTCTGGTTTTATGCAGCACCCCAACTCACCTTTACCCTTAAGCAAGCATAAGTTGGTTTTCTAAATTTGAGACCCTGTTCTGTTCTGTAATTCAGTTCCTGTGTAGCCAAGTTTACATTCCGTGTATTACTGATATCTTATGATGTTTCTTTTTCTGTGTGACTTATTTCAGTTAGAATCATCATACCTGAATCCACTCATTGTGCTGCTAAGGGCCTGATGACATAGATTTCATTGCTGAGTGATATTGCTTTGTAAGTAAATATCACAACTTCTTTATCCATTTTTCACTTTCTGCGATGTTGAACTTGTACGGTAAACGAGGTTCTTGTAAACAGAGGCGTCCCAAACTTTGGGGTGGCTGTGTCTTTTTGATTTTAATTTCCCTAAGCTATAGGACCATAAGTGGAAGTGCCCTAGGCTCTGTTGCTTTGTTTTTTAGATGTTTCAGGAAACACCATACACTTCTCCCGAGTGTCTGTTGGCAATTTACATCCCGCCCATCAGCATAACAAGGCTCCCAGTTCTCCATGGCCTGTCCTGCCTTTCTGGATTTTACACTTTTTTCAGATGGCCCTTTTGACCGGGGAGAAGTGAGACTTCATTGTAGTGCAGATTTCCTTTGCAAGCTTGCTTGGTTGGCCAAAAAGGGCGTATGCGTTTTTTCCTGAATATATTCAGGAAAAAACGCATACGCCCTTTTTGGCCAAGTGCATCATGGTGGACGTTCTGCCTCTTTTCCTATGCTTTCAATGCAATTCCAGTCTACCTCCTGAAATCGGTTTCCTGCAATTCTGCCCCGCTTTCAAGTCCTCTTGGCAGCCTTACTTCACTATATTTTTGGACGATAGCTGTCATTTATAACTCTGCAGGTTTGTGAATTACAGTGCCCCTGAGCTCCTTTCTTCAACTCGCTTTCTTTTGAGCTGGCCGCAACACCGCAGGATGGCTTCAGGCCCTAATCTGGTTCCGGCACGGCACGCTGAGCCTTTGGTTAATTCCTCTTCCTGGTGGGAAATGAGAGTTAAATTTGCCCGTCCAGACACCTCCAGCTAGTCTCTCATTGGTTCTCGCTATTCCTGTTCATCTTCCGCAGAAATTGCAAACTGGGCCAAACAGGAGGTTAAAGGGACTGACTCTCCAAGTCGGGAGGGTGTTAGTAAAGCGTCTGGAATGTTGCACCCGAGTACCAGGGTACGAAAACTGAGACATATTTGAACACGTCTCCCGATCACATGGTTGATCATACTCTAGGTTCCACATGCATGTTTTAGCTGAAGGAAGAATACCTTAAACCTGGGTAGTTGAAACCCGTGGAATGGGTACCATGCAATATGACTTCAAAGGGTCTTCATTTGCTCACCGAACCTCTCCAATCCTATCACTGCTGCGTTTATGCCCCTGTACACATGCTTGATTCTCTTTCGGAGACATAGCAATCCATAGGTTTTAAGATACTTACTCGTCAGGTACATTCTTAGGCATTTAATATGCGGTGTTGAGTCCATTTCGTTGAGCAAGAGGTAGCTCTTGTCTATTCCATATTTGGCTTAAGGAACTTTATCTGTGCTCATTTCAATCTCTGGTTTTATGCAGCACCCCAACTCACCTTTACCCTTAAGAAAGCATAAGTTGGTTTTCTAAATTTGAGACCCTGTTCTGTTCTGTAATTCAGTTCCTGTGTAGCCAAGTTTACATTCCGTGTATTACTGATATCTTATGATGTTTCTTTTTCTGTGTGACTTATTTCAGTTAGAATCATCATACCTGAATCCACTCATTGTGCTGCTAAGGGCCTGATGACATAGATTTCATTGCTGAGTGATATTGCTTTGTAAGTAAATACCACAACTTCTTTATCCATTTTTCACTTTCTGCGATGTTGAACTTGTACTGTAAACGAGGTTCTTGTAAACAGAGGCGTCCCAAACTTTGGGGTGGCTGTGTCTTTTTGATTTTAATTTCCCTAAGCTATAGGACCATAAGTGGAAGTGCCCTAGGCTCTGTTGCTTTGTTTTTTAGATGTTTCAGGAAACACCATACACTTCTCCCGAGTGTCTGTTGGCAATTTACATCCCGCCCATCAGCATAACAAGGCTCCCAGTTCTCCATGGCCTGTCCTGCCTTTCTGGATTTTACACTTTTTTCAGATGGCCCTTTTGACCGGGGGGAAGTGAGACTTCATTGTAGTGCAGATTTCCTTTGCAAGCTTGCTTGGTTGGCCAAAAAGGGCGTATGCGTTTTTTCCTGAATATATTCAGGAAAAAACGCATACGCCCTTTTTGGCCAAGTGCATCATGGTGGACGTTCTGCCTCTTTTCCTATGCTTTCAATGCAATTCCAGTCTACCTCCTGAAATCGGTTTCCTGCAATTCTGCCCCGCTTTCAAGTCCTCTTGGCAGCCTTACTTCAGTATATTTTTGGACGATAGCTGTCATTTATAACTCTGCAGGTTTGTGAATTACAGTGCCCCTGAGCTCCTTTCTTCAACTCGCTTTCTTTTGAGCTGGCCGCAACACCGCAGGATGGCTTCAGGCCCTAATCTGGTTCCGGCACGGCACGCTGAGCCTTTGGTTAATTCCTCTTCCTGGTGGGAAATGAGAGTTAAATTTGCCCGTCCAGACACCTCCAGCTAGTCTCTCATTGGTTCTCGCTATTCCTGTTCATCTTCCGCAGAAATTGCAAACTGGGCCAAACAGGAGGTTAAAGGGACTGACTCTCCAAGTCGGGAGGGTGTTAGTAAAGCGTCTGGAATGTTGCACCCGAGTACCAGGGTACGAAAACTGAGACATATTTGAACACGTCTCCCGATCACATGGTTGATCATACTCTAGGTTTCACATGCATGTTTTAGCTGAAGGAAGAATACCTTAAACCTGGGTAGTTGAAACCCGTGGAATGGGTACCATGCAATATGACTTCAAAGGGTCTTCATTTGCTCACCGAACCTCTCCAATCCTATCACTGCTGCGTTTATGCCCCTGTACACATGCTTGATTCTCTTTCGGAGACATAGCAATCCATAGGTTTTAAGATACTTACTAGTCAGGTACATTCTTAGGCTTTTAATATGCGGTGTTGAGTCTATTTCGTTGAGCAAGGAGTAGCTCTTGTCTATTCCATATTTGGCTTAAGGAACTTTATCTGTGCTCATTTCAATCTCTGGTTTTATGCAGCACCCCAACTCACCTTTACCCTTAAGCAAGCATAAGTTGGTTTTCTAAATTTGAGACCCTGTTCTGTTCTGTAATTCAGTTCCTGTGTAGCCAAGTTTACATTCCGTGTATTACTGATATCTTATGATGTTTCTTTTTCTGTGTGACTTATTTCAGTTAGAATCATCATACCTGAATCCACTCATTGTGCTGCTAAGGGCCTGATGACATAGATTTCATTGCTGAGTGATATTGCTTTGTAAGTAAATATCACAACTTCTTTATCCATTTTTCACTTTCTGCGATGTTGAACTTGTACGGTAAACGAGGTTCTTGTAAACAGAGGCGTCCCAAACTTTGGGGTGGCTGTGTCTTTTTGATTTTAATTTCCCTAAGCTATAGGACCATAAGTGGAAGTGCCCTAGGCTCTGTTGCTTTGTTTTTTAGATGTTTCAGGAAACACCATACACTTCTCCCGAGTGTCTGTTGGCAATTTACATCCCGCCCATCAGCATAACAAGGCTCCCAGTTCTCCATGGCCTGTCCTGCCTTTCTGGATTTTACACTTTTTTCAGATGGCCCTTTTGACCGGGGAGAAGTGAGACTTCATTGTAGTGCAGATTTCCTTTGCAAGCTTGCTTGGTTGGCCAAAAAGGGCGTATGCGTTTTTTCCTGAATATATTCAGGAAAAAACGCATACGCCCTTTTTGGCCAAGTGCATCATGGTGGACGTTCTGCCTCTTTTCCTATGCTTTCAATGCAATTCCAGTCTACCTCCTGAAATCGGTTTCCTGCAATTCTGCCCCGCTTTCAAGTCCTCTTGGCAGCCTTACTTCACTATATTTTTGGACGATAGCTGTCATTTATAACTCTGCAGGTTTGTGAATTACAGTGCCCCTGAGCTCCTTTCTTCAACTCGCTTTCTTTTGAGCTGGCCGCAACACCGCAGGATGGCTTCAGGCCCTAATCTGGTTCCGGCACGGCACGCTGAGCCTTTGTTTAATTCCTCTTCCTGGTGGGAAATGAGAGTTAAATTTGCCCGTCCAGACACCTCCAGCTAGTCTCTCATTGGTTCTCGCTATTCCTGTTCATCTTCCGCAGAAATTGCAAACTGGGCCAAACAGGAGGTTAAAGGGACTGACTCTCCAAGTCGGGAGGGTGTTAGTAAAGCGTCTGGAATGTTGCACCCGAGTACCAGGGTACGAAAACTGAGACATATTTGAACACGTCTCCCGATCACATGGTTGATCATACTCTAGGTTCCACATGCATGTTTTAGCTGAAGGAAGAATACCTTAAACCTGGGTAGTTGAAACCCGTGGAATGGGTACCATGCAATATGACTTCAAAGGGTCTTCATTTGCTCACCGAACCTCTCCAATCCTATCACTGCTGCGTTTATGCCCCTGTACACATGCTTGATTCTCTTTCGGAGACATAGCAATCCATAGGTTTTAAGATACTTACTAGTCAGGTACATTCTTAGGCTTTTAATATGCGGTGTTGAGTCCATTTCGTTGAGCAAGAGGTAGCTCTTGTCTATTCCATATTTGGCTTAAGGAACTTTATCTGTGCTCATTTCAATCTCTGGTTTTATGCAGCACCCCAACTCACCTTTACCCTTAAGCAAGCATAAGTTGGTTTTCTAAATTTGAGACCCTGTTCTGTTCTGTAATTCAGTTCCTGTGTAGCCAAGTTTACATTCCGTGTATTACTGATATCTTATGATGTTTCTTTTTCTGTGTGACTTATTTCAGTTAGAATCATCATACCTGAATCCACTCATTGTGCTGCTAAGGGCCTGATGACATAGATTTCATTGCTGAGTGATATTGCTTTGTAAGTAAATATCACAACTTCTTTATCCATTTTTCACTTTCTGCGATGTTGAACTTGTACTGTAAACGAGGTTCTTGTAAACAGAGGCGTCCCAAACTTTGGGGTGGCTGTGTCTTTTTGATTTTAATTTCCCTAAGCTATAGGACCATAAGTGGAAGTGCCCTAGGCTCTGTTGCTTTGTTTTTTAGATGTTTCAGGAAACACCATACACTTCTCCCGAGTGTCTGTTGGCAATTTACATCCCGCCCATCAGCATAACAAGGCTCCCAGTTCTCCATGGCCTGTCCTGCCTTTCTGGATTTTACACTTTTTTCAGATGGCCCTTTTGACCGGGGAGAAGTGAGACTTCATTGTAGTGCAGATTTCCTTTGCAAGCTTGCTTGGTTGGCCAAAAAGGGCGTATGCGTTTTTTCCTGAATATATTCAGGAAAAAACGCATACGCCCTTTTTGGCCAAGTGCATCATGGTGGACGTTCTGCCTCTTTTCCTATGCTTTCAATGCAATTCCAGTCTACCTCCTGAAATCGGTTTCCTGCAATTCTGCCCCGCTTTCAAGTCCTCTTGGCAGCCTTACTTCACTATATTTTTGGACGATAGCTGTCATTTATAACTCTGCAGGTTTGTGAATTACAGTGCCCCTGAGCTCCTTTCTTCAACTCGCTTTCTTTTGAGCTGGCCGCAACACCGCAGGATGGCTTCAGGCCCTAATCTGGTTCCGGCACGGCACGCTGAGCCTTTGTTTAATTCCTCTTCCTGGTGGGAAATGAGAGTTAAATTTGCCCGTCCAGACACCTCCAGCTAGTCTCTCATTGGTTCTCGCTATTCCTGTTCATCTTCCGCAGAAATTGCAAACTGGGCCAAACAGGAGGTTAAAGGGACTGACTCTCCAAGTCGGGAGGGTGTTAGTAAAGCGTCTGGAATGTTGCACCCGAGTACCAGGGTACGAAAACTGAGACATATTTGAACACGTCTCCCGATCACATGGTTGATCATACTCTAGGTTCCACATGCATGTTTTAGCTGAAGGAAGAATACCTTAAACCTGGGTAGTTGAAACCCGTGGAATGGGTACCATGCAATATGACTTCAAAGGGTCTTCATTTGCTCACCGAACCTCTCCAATCCTATCACTGCTGCGTTTATGCCCCTGTACACATGCTTGATTCTCTTTCGGAGACATAGCAATCCATAGGTTTTAAGATACTTACTAGTCAGGTACATTCTTAGGCTTTTAATATGCGGTGTTGAGTCCATTTCGTTGAGCAAGGAGTAGCTCTTGTCTATTCCATATTTGGCTTAAGGAACTTTATCTGTGCTCATTTCAATCTCTGGTTTTATGCAGCACCCCAACTCACCTTTCCCCTTAAGCAAGCATAAGTTGGTTTTCTAAATTTGAGACCCTGTTCTGTTCTGTAATTCAGTTCCTGTGTAGCCAAGTTTACATTCCGTGTATTACTGATATCTTATGATGTTTCTTTTTCTGTGTGACTTATTTCAGTTAGAATCATCATACCTGAATCCACTCATTGTGCTGCTAAGGGCCTGATGACATAGATTTCATTGCTGAGTGATATTGCTTTGTAAGTAAATACCACAACTTCTTTATCCATTTTTCACTTTCTGCGATGTTGAACTTGTACTGTAAACGAGGTTCTTGTAAACAGAGGCGTCCCAAACTTTGGGGTGGCTGTGTCTTTTTGATTTTAATTTCCCTAAGCTATAGGACCATAAGTGGAAGTGCCCTAGGCTCTGTTGCTTTGTTTTTTAGATGTTTCAGGAAACACCATACACTTCTCCCGAGTGTCTGTTGGCAATTTACATCCCGCCCATCAGCATAACAAGGCTCCCAGTTCTCCATGGCCTGTCCTGTCTTTCTGGATTTTACACTTTTTTCAGATGGCCCTTTTGACCGGGGGGAAGTGAGACTTCATTGTAGTGCAGATTTCCTTTGCAAGCTTGCTTGGTTGGCCAAAAAGGGCGTATGCGTTTCTTCCTGAATATATTCAGGAAAAAACGCATACGCCCTTTTTGGCCAAGTGCATCATGGTGGACGTTCTGCCTCTTTTCCTATGCTTTCAATGCAATTCCAGTCTGCCTCCTGAAATCGGTTTCCTGCAATTCTGCCCCGCTTTCAAGTCCTCTTGGCAGCCTTACTTCAGTATATTTTTGGACGATAGCTGTCATTTATAACTCTGCAGGTTTGTGAATTACAGTGCCCCTGAGCTCCTTTCTTCAACTCGCTTTCTTTTGAGCTGGCCGCAACACCGCAGGATGGCTTCAGGCCCTAATCTGGTTCCGGCACGGCACGCTGAGCCTTTGGTTAATTCCTCTTCCTGGTGGGAAATGAGAGTTAAATTTGCCCGTCCAGACACCTCCAGCTAGTCTCTCATTGGTTCTCGCTATTCCTGTTCATCTTCCGCAGAAATTGCAAACTGGGCCAAACAGGAGGTTAAAGGGACTGACTCTCCAAGTCGGGAGGGTGTTAGTAAAGCGTCTGGAATGTTGCACCCGAGTACCAGGGTACGAAAACTGAGACATATTTGAACACGTCTCCCGATCACATGGTTGATCATACTCTAGGTTCCACATGCATGTTTTAGCTGAAGGAAGAATACCTTAAACCTGGGTAGTTGAAACCCGTGGAATGGGTACCATGCAATATGACTTCAAAGGGTCTTCATTTGCTCACCGAACCTCTCCAATCCTATCACTGCTGCGTTTATGCCCCTGTACACATGCTTGATTCTCTTTCGGAGACATAGCAATCCATAGGTTTTAAGATACTTACTCGTCAGGTACATTCTTAGGCATTTAATATGCGGTGTTGAGTCCATTTCGTTGAGCAAGAGGTAGCTCTTGTCTATTCCATATTTGGCTTAAGGAACTTTATCTGTGCTCATTTCAATCTCTGGTTTTATGCAGCACCCCAACTCACCTTTACCCTTAAGCAAGCATAAGTTGGTTTTCTAAATTTGAGACCCTGTTCTGTTCTGTAATTCAGTTCCTGTGTAGCCAAGTTTACATTCCGTGTATTACTGATATCTTATGATGTTTCTTTTTCTGTGTGACTTATTTCAGTTAGAATCATCATACCTGAATCCACTCATTGTGCTGCTAAGGGCCTGATGACATAGATTTCATTGCTGAGTGATATTGCTTTGTAAGTAAATACCACAACTTCTTTATCCATTTTTCACTTTCTGCGATGTTGAACTTGTACGGTAAACGAGGTTCTTGTAAACAGAGGCGTCCCAAACTTTGGGGTGGCTGTGTCTTTTTGATTTTAATTTCCCTAAGCTATAGGACCATAAGTGGAAGTGCCCTAGGCTCTGTTGCTTTGTTTTTTAGATGTTTCAGGAAACACCATACACTTCTCCCGAGTGTCTGTTGGCAATTTACATCCCGCCCATCAGCATAACAAGGCTCCCAGTTCTCCATGGCCTGTCCTGCCTTTCTGGATTTTACACTTTTTTCAGATGGCCCTTTTGACCGGGGGGAAGTGAGACTTCATTGTAGTGCAGATTTCCTTTGCAAGCTTGCTTGGTTGGCCAAAAAGGGCGTATGCGTTTTTTCCTGAATATATTCAGGAAAAAACGCATACGCCCTTTTTGGCCAAGTGCATCATGGTGGACGTTCTGCCTCTTTTCCTATGCTTTCAATGCAATTCCAGTCTACCTCCTGAAATCGGTTTCCTGCAATTCTGCCCCGCTTTCAAGTCCTCTTGGCAGCCTTACTTCAGTATATTTTTGGACGATAGCTGTCATTTATAACTCTGCAGGTTTGTGAATTACAGTGCCCCTGAGCTCCTTTCTTCAACTCGCTTTCTTTTGAGCTGGCCGCAACACCGCAGGATGGCTTCAGGCCCTAATCTGGTTCCGGCACGGCACGCTGAGCCTTTGGTTAATTCCTCTTCCTGGTGGGAAATGAGAGTTAAATTTGCCCGTCCAGACACCTCCAGCTAGTCTCTCATTGGTTCTCGCTATTCCTGTTCATCTTCCGCAGAAATTGCAAACTGGGCCAAACAGGAGGTTAAAGGGACTGACTCTCCAAGTCGGGAGGGTGTTAGTAAAGCGTCTGGAATGTTGCACCCGAGTACCAGGGTACGAAAACTGAGACATATTTGAACACGTCTCCCGATCACATGGTTGATCATACTCTAGGTTCCACATGCATGTTTTAGCTGAAGGAAGAATACCTTAAACCTGGGTAGTTGAAACCCGTGGAATGGGTACCATGCAATATGACTTCAAAGGGTCTTCATTTGCTCACCGAACCTCTCCAATCCTATCACTGCTGCGTTTATGCCCCTGTACACATGCTTGATTCTCTTTCGGAGACATAGCAATCCATAGGTTTTAAGATACTTACTAGTCAGGTACATTCTTAGGCTTTTAATATGCGGTGTTGAGTCCATTTCGTTGAGCAAGGAGTAGCTCTTGTCTATTCCATATTTGGCTTAAGGAACTTTATCTGTGCTCATTTCAATCTCTGGTTTTATGCAGCACCCCAACTCACCTTTCCCCTTAAGCAAGCATAAGTTGGTTTTCTAAATTTGAGACCCTGTTCTGTTCTGTAATTCAGTTCCTGTGTAGCCAAGTTTACATTCCGTGTATTACTGATATCTTATGATGTTTCTTTTTCTGTGTGACTTATTTCAGTTAGAATCATCATACCTGAATCCACTCATTGTGCTGCTAAGGGCCTGATGACATAGATTTCATTGCTGAGTGATATTGCTTTGTAAGTAAATACCACAACTTCTTTATCCATTTTTCACTTTCTGCGATGTTGAACTTGTACTGTAAACGAGGTTCTTGTAAACAGAGGCGTCCCAAACTTTGGGGTGGCTGTGTCTTTTTGATTTTAATTTCCCTAAGCTATAGGACCATAAGTGGAAGTGCCCTAGGCTCTGTTGCTTTGTTTTTTAGATGTTTCAGGAAACACCATACACTTCTCCCGAGTGTCTGTTGGCAATTTACATCCCGCCCATCAGCATAACAAGGCTCCCAGTTCTCCATGGCCTGTCCTGTCTTTCTGGATTTTACACTTTTTTCAGATGGCCCTTTTGACCGGGGGGAAGTGAGACTTCATTGTAGTGCAGATTTCCTTTGCAAGCTTGCTTGGTTGGCCAAAAAGGGCGTATGTGTTTCTTCCTGAATATATTCAGGAAAAAACGCATACGCCCTTTTTGGCCAAGTGCATCATGGTGGACGTTCTGCCTCTTTTCCTATGCTTTCAATGCAATTCCAGTCTGCCTCCTGAAATCGGTTTCCTGCAATTCTGCCCCGCTTTCAAGTCCTCTTGGCAGCCTTACTTCAGTATATTTTTGGACGATAGCTGTCATTTATAACTCTGCAGGTTTGTGAATTACAGTGCCCCTGAGCTCCTTTCTTCAACTCGCTTTCTTTTGAGCTGGCCGCAACACCGCAGGATGGCTTCAGGCCCTAATCTGGTTCCGGCACGGCACGCTGAGCCTTTGGTTAATTCCTCTTCCTGGTGGGAAATGAGAGTTAAATTTGCCCGTCCAGACACCTCCAGCTAGTCTCTCATTGGTTCTCGCTATTCCTGTTCATCTTCCGCAGAAATTGCAAACTGGGCCAAACAGGAGGTTAAAGGGACTGACTCTCCAAGTCGGGAGGGTGTTAGTAAAGCGTCTGGAATGTTGCACCCGAGTACCAGGGTACGAAAACTGAGACATATTTGAACACGTCTCCCGATCACATGGTTGATCATACTCTAGGTTCCACATGCATGTTTTAGCTGAAGGAAGAATACCTTAAACCTGGGTAGTTGAAACCCGTGGAATGGGTACCATGCAATATGACTTCAAAGGGTCTTCATTTGCTCACCGAACCTCTCCAATCCTATCACTGCTGCGTTTATGCCCCTGTACACATGCTTGATTCTCTTTCGGAGACATAGCAATCCATAGGTTTTAAGATACTTACTCGTCAGGTACATTCTTAGGCATTTAATATGCGGTGTTGAGTCCATTTCGTTGAGCAAGAGGTAGCTCTTGTCTATTCCATATTTGGCTTAAGGAACTTTATCTGTGCTCATTTCAATCTCTGGTTTTATGCAGCACCCCAACTCACCTTTACCCTTAAGAAAGCATAAGTTGGTTTTCTAAATTTGAGACCCTGTTCTGTTCTGTAATTCAGTTCCTGTGTAGCCAAGTTTACATTCCGTGTATTACTGATATCTTATGATGTTTCTTTTTCTGTGTGACTTATTTCAGTTAGAATCATCATACCTGAATCCACTCATTGTGCTGCTAAGGGCCTGATGACATAGATTTCATTGCTGAGTGATATTGCTTTGTAAGTAAATACCACAACTTCTTTATCCATTTTTCACTTTCTGCGATGTTGAACTTGTACTGTAAACGAGGTTCTTGTAAACAGAGGCGTCCCAAACTTTGGGGTGGCTGTGTCTTTTTGATTTTAATTTCCCTAAGCTATAGGACCATAAGTGGAAGTGCCCTAGGCTCTGTTGCTTTGTTTTTTAGATGTTTCAGGAAACACCATACACTTCTCCCGAGTGTCTGTTGGCAATTTACATCCCGCCCATCAGCATAACAAGGCTCCCAGTTCTCCATGGCCTGTCCTGCCTTTCTGGATTTTACACTTTTTTCAGATGGCCCTTTTGACCGGGGGGAAGTGAGACTTCATTG
Organism: Pseudorca crassidens; assembly: GCF_039906515.1. Taxonomy (NCBI): domain Eukaryota; kingdom Metazoa; phylum Chordata; class Mammalia; order Artiodactyla; family Delphinidae; genus Pseudorca; species Pseudorca crassidens. The sequence continues at coordinate 1,386,566 of NW_027136311.1, forward strand.
TAGTGCAGATTTCCTTTGCAAGCTTGCTTGGTTGGCCAAAAAGGGCGTATGCGTTTTTTCCTGAATATATTCAGGAAAAAACGCATACGCCCTTTTTGGCCAAGTGCATCATGGTGGACGTTCTGCCTCTTTTCCTATGCTTTCAATGCAATTCCAGTCTACCTCCTGAAATCGGTTTCCTGCAATTCTGCCCCGCTTTCAAGTCCTCTTGGCAGCCTTACTTCAGTATATTTTTGGACGATAGCTGTCATTTATAACTCTGCAGGTTTGTGAATTACAGTGCCCCTGAGCTCCTTTCTTCAACTCGCTTTCTTTTGAGCTGGCCGCAACACCGCAGGATGGCTTCAGGCCCTAATCTGGTTCCGGCACGGCACGCTGAGCCTTTGGTTAATTCCTCTTCCTGGTGGGAAATGAGAGTTAAATTTGCCCGTCCAGACACCTCCAGCTAGTCTCTCATTGGTTCTCGCTATTCCTGTTCATCTTCCGCAGAAATTGCAAACTGGGCCAAACAGGAGGTTAAAGGGACTGACTCTCCAAGTCGGGAGGGTGTTAGTAAAGCGTCTGGAATGTTGCACCCGAGTACCAGGGTACGAAAACTGAGACATATTTGAACACGTCTCCCGATCACATGGTTGATCATACTCTAGGTTCCACATGCATGTTTTAGCTGAAGGAAGAATACCTTAAACCTGGGTAGTTGAAACCCGTGGAATGGGTACCATGCAATATGACTTCAAAGGGTCTTCATTTGCTCACCGAACCTCTCCAATCCTATCACTGCTGCGTTTATGCCCCTGTACACATGCTTGATTCTCTTTCGGAGACATAGCAATCCATAGGTTTTAAGATACTTACTAGTCAGGTACATTCTTAGGCATTTAATATGCGGTGTTGAGTCCATTTCGTTGAGCAAGGAGTAGCTCTTGTCTATTCCATATTTGGCTTAAGGAACTTTATCTGTGCTCATTTCAATCTCTGGTTTTATGCAGCACCCCAACTCACCTTTACCCTTAAGCAAGCATAAGTTGGTTTTCTAAATTTGAGACCCTGTTCTGTTCTGTAATTCAGTTCCTGTGTAGCCAAGTTTACATTCCGTGTATTACTGATATCTTATGATGTTTCTTTTTCTGTGTGACTTATTTCAGTTAGAATCATCATACCTGAATCCACTCATTGTGCTGCTAAGGGCCTGATGACATAGATTTCATTGCTGAGTGATATTGCTTTGTAAGTAAATACCACAACTTCTTTATCCATTTTTCACTTTCTGCGATGTTGAACTTGTACTGTAAACGAGGTTCTTGTAAACAGAGGCGTCCCAAACTTTGGGGTGGCTGTGTCTTTTTGATTTTAATTTCCCTAAGCTATAGGACCATAAGTGGAAGTGCCCTAGGCTCTGTTGCTTTGTTTTTTAGATGTTTCAGGAAACACCATACACTTCTCCCGAGTGTCTGTTGGCAATTTACATCCCGCCCATCAGCATAACAAGGCTCCCAGTTCTCCATGGCCTGTCCTGCCTTTCTGGATTTTACACTTTTTTCAGATGGCCCTTTTGACCGGGGGGAAGTGAGACTTCATTGTAGTGCAGATTTCCTTTGCAAGCTTGCTTGGTTGGCCAAAAAGGGCGTATGCGTTTTTTCCTGAATATATTCAGGAAAAAACGCATACGCCCTTTTTGGCCAAGTGCATCATTGTGGACGTTCTGCCTCTTTTCCTATGCTTTCAATGCAATTCCAGTCTACCTCCTGAAATCGGTTTCCTGCAATTCTGCCCCGCTTTCAAGTCCTCTTGGCAGCCTTACTTCAGTATATTTTTGGACGATAGCTGTCATTTATAACTCTGCAGGTTTGTGAATTACAGTGCCCCTGAGCTCCTTTCTTCAACTCGCTTTCTTTTGAGCTGGCCGCAACACCGCAGGATGGCTTCAGGCCCTAATCTGGTTCCGGCACGGCACGCTGAGCCTTTGGTTAATTCCTCTTCCTGGTGGGAAATGAGAGTTAAATTTGCCCGTCCAGACACCTCCAGCTAGTCTCTCATTGGTTCTCGCTATTCCTGTTCATCTTCCGCAGAAATTGCAAACTGGGCCAAACAGGAGGTTAAAGGGACTGACTCTCCAAGTCGGGAGGGTGTTAGTAAAGCGTCTGGAATGTTGCACCCGAGTACCAGGGTACGAAAACTGAGACATATTTGAACACGTCTCCCGATCACATGGTTGATCATACTCTAGGTTCCACATGCATGTTTTAGCTGAAGGAAGAATACCTTAAACCTGGGTAGTTGAAACCCGTGGAATGGGTACCATGCAATATGACTTCAAAGGGTCTTCATTTGCTCACCGAACCTCTCCAATCCTATCACTGCTGCGTTTATGCCCCTGTACACATGCTTGATTCTCTTTCGGAGACATAGCAATCCATAGGTTTTAAGATACTTACTAGTCAGGTACATTCTTAGGCTTTTAATATGCGGTGTTGAGTCCATTTCGTTGAGCAAGGAGTAGCTCTTGTCTATTCCATATTTGGCTTAAGGAACTTTATCTGTGCTCATTTCAATCTCTGGTTTTATGCAGCACCCCAACTCACCTTTACCCTTAAGCAAGCATAAGTTGGTTTTCTAAATTTGAGACCCTGTTCTGTTCTGTAATTCAGTTCCTGTGTAGCCAAGTTTACATTCCGTGTATTACTGATATCTTATGATGTTTCTTTTTCTGTGTGACTTATTTCAGTTAGAATCATCATACCTGAATCCACTCATTGTGCTGCTAAGGGCCTGATGACATAGATTTCATTGCTGAGTGATATTGCTTTGTAAGTAAATACCACAACTTCTTTATCCATTTTTCACTTTCTGCGATGTTGAACTTGTACTGTAAACGAGGTTCTTGTAAACAGAGGCGTCCCAAACTTTGGGGTGGCTGTGTCTTTTTGATTTTAATTTCCCTAAGCTATAGGACCATAAGTGGAAGTGCCCTAGGCTCTGTTGCTTTGTTTTTTAGATGTTTCAGGAAACACCATACACTTCTCCCGAGTGTCTGTTGGCAATTTACATCCCGCCCATCAGCATAACAAGGCTCCCAGTTCTCCATGGCCTGTCCTGTCTTTCTGGATTTTACACTTTTTTCAGATGGCCCTTTTGACCGGGGGGAAGTGAGACTTCATTGTAGTGCAGATTTCCTTTGCAAGCTTGCTTGGTTGGCCAAAAAGGGCGTATGCGTTTTTTCCTGAATATATTCAGGAAAAAACGCATACGCCCTTTTTGGCCAAGTGCATCATGGTGGACGTTCTGCCTCTTTTCCTATGCTTTCAATGCAATTCCAGTCTGCCTCCTGAAATCGGTTTCCTGCAATTCTGCCCCGCTTTCAAGTCCTCTTGGCAGCCTTACTTCAGTATATTTTTGGACGATAGCTGTCATTTATAACTCTGCAGGTTTGTGAATTACAGTGCCCCTGAGCTCCTTTCTTCAACTCGCTTTCTTTTGAGCTGGCCGCAACACCGCAGGATGGCTTCAGGCCCTAATCTGGTTCCGGCACGGCACGCTGAGCCTTTGGTTAATTCCTCTTCCTGGTGGGAAATGAGTTAAATTTGCCCGTCCAGACACCTCCAGCTAGTCTCTCATTGGTTCTCGCTATTCCTGTTCATCTTCCGCAGAAATTGCAAACTGGGCCAAACAGGAGGTTAAAGGGACTGACTCTCCAAGTCGGGAGGGTGTTAGTAAAGCGTCTGGAATGTTGCACCCGAGTACCAGGGTACGAAAACTGAGACATATTTGAACACGTCTCCCGATCACATGGTTGATCATACTCTAGGTTCCACATGCATGTTTTAGCTGAAGGAAGAATACCTTAAACCTGGGTAGTTGAAACCCGTGGAATGGGTACCATGCAATATGACTTCAAAGGGTCTTCATTTGCTCACCGAACCTCTCCAATCCTATCACTGCTGCGTTTATGCCCCTGTACACATGCTTGATTCTCTTTCGGAGACATAGCAATCCATAGGTTTTAAGATACTTACTCGTCAGGTACATTCTTAGGCATTTAATATGCGGTGTTGAGTCCATTTCGTTTAGCAAGAGGTAGCTCTTGTCTATTCCATATTTGGCTTAAGGAACTTTATCTGTGCTCATTTCAATCTCTGGTTTTATGCAGCACCCCAACTCACCTTTCCCCTTAAGCAAGCATAAGTTGGTTTTCTAAATTTGAGACCCTGTTCTGTTCTGTAATTCAGTTCCTGTGTAGCCAAGTTTACATTCCGTGTATTACTGATATCTTATGATGTTTCTTTTTCTGTGTGACTTATTTCAGTTAGAATCATCATACCTGAATCCACTCATTGTGCTGCTAAGGGCCTGATGACATAGATTTCATTGCTGAGTGATATTGCTTTGTAAGTAAATACCACAACTTCTTTATCCATTTTTCACTTTCTGCGATGTTGAACTTGTACTGTAAACGAGGTTCTTGTAAACAGAGGCGTCCCAAACTTTGGGGTGGCTGTGTCTTTTTGATTTTAATTTCCCTAAGCTATAGGACCATAAGTGGAAGTGCCCTAGGCTCTGTTGCTTTGTTTTTTAGATGTTTCAGGAAACACCATACACTTCTCCCGAGTGTCTGTTGGCAATTTACATCCCGCCCATCAGCATAACAAGGCTCCCAGTTCTCCATGGCCTGTCCTGTCTTTCTGGATTTTACACTTTTTTCAGATGGCCCTTTTGACTGGGGGGAAGTCAGACTTCATTGTAGTGCAGATTTCCTTTGCAAGCTTGCTTGGTTGGCCAAAAAGGGCGTATGCGTTTTTTCCTGAATATATTCAGGAAAAAAACGCATACGCCCTTTTTGGCCAAGTGCATCATGGTGGACGTTCTGCCTCTTTTCCTATGCTTTCAATGCAATTCCAGTCTGCCTCCTGAAATCGGTTTCCTGCAATTCTGCCCCGCTTTCAAGTCCTCTTGGCAGCCTTACTTCAGTATATTTTTGGACGATAGCTGTCATTTATAACTCTGCAGGTTTGTGAATTACAGTGCCCCTGAGCTCCTTTCTTCAACTCGCTTTCTTTTGAGCTGGCCGCAACACCGCAGGATGGGTTCAGGCCCTAATCTGGTTCCGGCACGGCACGCTGAGCCTTTGGTTAATTCCTCTTCCTGGTGGGAAATGAGAGTTAAATTTGCCCGTCCAGGCACCTCCAGCTAGTCTCTCATTGGTTCTCGCTATTCCTGTTCATCTTCCGCAGAAATTGCAAACTGGGCCAAACAGGAGGTTAAAGGGACTGACTCTCCAAGTCGGGAGGGTGTTAGTAAAGCGTCTGGAATGTTGCACTCGAGTACCAGGGTACGAAAACTGAGACATATTTGAACACGTCTCCCGATCACATGGTTGATCATACTCTAGGTTCCACATGCATGTTTTAGCTGAAGGAAGAATACCTTAAACCTGGGTAGTTGAAACCCGTGGAATGGGTACCATGCAATATGACTTCAAAGGGTCTTCATTTGCTCACCGAACCTCTCCAATCCTATCACTGCTGCGTTTATGCCCCTGTACACATGCTTGATTCTCTTTCGGAGACATAGCAATCCATCGGTTTTAAGATACTTACTAGTCAGGTACATTCTTAGGCTTTTAATATGCGGTGTTGAGTCCATTTCGTTGAGCAAGGAGTAGCTCTTGTCTATTCCATATTTGGCTTAAGGAACTTTATCTGTGCTCATTTCAATCTCTGGTTTTATGCAGCACCCCAACTCACCTTTCCCCTTAAGCAAGCATAAGTTGGTTTTCTAAATTTGAGACCCTGTTCTGTTCTGTAATTCAGTTCCTGTGTAGCCAAGTTTACATTCCGTGTATTACTGATATCTTATGATGTTTCTTTTTCTGTGTGACTTATTTCAGTTAGAATCATCATACCTGAATCCACTCATTGTGCTGCTAAGGGCCTGATGACATAGATTTCATTGCTGAGTGATATTGCTTTGTAAGTAAATACCACAACTTCTTTATCCATTTTTCACTTTCTGCGATGTTGAACTTGTACTGTAAACGAGGTTCTTGTAAACAGAGGCGTCCCAAACTTTGGGGTGGCTGTGTCTTTTTGATTTTAATTTCCCTAAGCTATAGGACCATAAGTGGAAGTGCCCTAGGCTCTGTTGCTTTGTTTTTTAGATGTTTCAGGAAACACCATACACTTCTCCCGAGTGTCTGTTGGCAATTTACATCCCGCCCATCAGCATAACAAGGCTCCCAGTTCTCCATGGCCTGTCCTGTCTTTCTGGATTTTACACTTTTTTCAGATGGCCCTTTTGACCGGGGGGAAGTGAGACTTCATTGTAGTGCAGATTTCCTTTGCAAGCTTGCTTGGTTGGCCAAAAAGGGCGTATGCGTTTTTTCCTGAATATATTCAGGAAAAAACGCATACGCCCTTTTTGGCCAAGTGCATCATGGTGGACGTTCTGCCTCTTTTCCTATGCTTTCAATGCAATTCCAGTCTGCCTCCTGAAATCGGTTTCCTGCAATTCTGCCCCGCTTTCAAGTCCTCTTGGCAGCCTTACTTCAGTATATTTTTGGACGATAGCTGTCATTTATAACTCTGCAGGTTTGTGAATTACAGTGCCCCTGAGCTCCTTTCTTCAACTCGCTTTCTTTTGAGCTGGCCGCAACACCGCAGGATGGCTTCAGGCCCTAATCTGGTTCCGGCACGGCACGCTGAGCCTTTGGTTAATTCCTCTTCCTGGTGGGAAATGAGTTAAATTTGCCCGTCCAGACACCTCCAGCTAGTCTCTCATTGGTTCTCGCTATTCCTGTTCATCTTCCGCAGAAATTGCAAACTGGGCCAAACAGGAGGTTAAAGGGACTGACTCTCCAAGTCGGGAGGGTGTTAGTAAAGCGTCTGGAATGTTGCACCCGAGTACCAGGGTACGAAAACTGAGACATATTTGAACACGTCTCCCGATCACATGGTTGATCATACTCTAGGTTCCACATGCATGTTTTAGCTGAAGGAAGAATACCTTAAACCTGGGTAGTTGAAACCCGTGGAATGGGTACCATGCAATATGACTTCAAAGGGTCTTCATTTGCTCACCGAACCTCTCCAATCCTATCACTGCTGCGTTTATGCCCCTGTACACATGCTTGATTCTCTTTCGGAGACATAGCAATCCATAGGTTTTAAGATACTTACTCGTCAGGTACATTCTTAGGCATTTAATATGCGGTGTTGAGTCCATTTCGTTTAGCAAGAGGTAGCTCTTGTCTATTCCATATTTGGCTTAAGGAACTTTATCTGTGCTCATTTCAATCTCTGGTTTTATGCAGCACCCCAACTCACCTTTCCCCTTAAGCAAGCATAAGTTGGTTTTCTAAATTTGAGACCCTGTTCTGTTCTGTAATTCAGTTCCTGTGTAGCCAAGTTTACATTCCGTGTATTACTGATATCTTATGATGTTTCTTTTTCTGTGTGACTTATTTCAGTTAGAATCATCATACCTGAATCCACTCATTGTGCTGCTAAGGGCCTGATGACATAGATTTCATTGCTGAGTGATATTGCTTTGTAAGTAAATACCACAACTTCTTTATCCATTTTTCACTTTCTGCGATGTTGAACTTGTACTGTAAACGAGGTTCTTGTAAACAGAGGCGTTCCAAACTTTGGGGTGGCTGTGTCTTTTTGATTTTAATTTCCCTAAGCTATAGGACCATAAGTGGAAGTGCCCTAGGCTCTGTTGCTTTGTTTTTTAGATGTTTCAGGAAACACCATACACTTCTCCCGAGTGTCTGTTGGCAATTTACATCCCGCCCATCAGCATAACAAGGCTCCCAGTTCTCCATGGCCTGTCCTGTCTTTCTGGATTTTACACTTTTTTCAGATGGCCCTTTTGACTGGGGGGAAGTCAGACTTCATTGTAGTGCAGATTTCCTTTGCAAGCTTGCTTGGTTGGCCAAAAAGGGCGTATGCGTTTTTTCCTGAATATATTCAGGAAAAAAACGCATACGCCCTTTTTGGCCAAGTGCATCATGGTGGACGTTCTGCCTCTTTTCCTATGCTTTCAATGCAATTCCAGTCTGCCTCCTGAAATCGGTTTCCTGCAATTCTGCCCCGCTTTCAAGTCCTCTTGGCAGCCTTACTTCAGTATATTTTTGGACGATAGCTGTCATTTATAACTCTGCAGGTTTGTGAATTACAGTGCCCCTGAGCTCCTTTCTTCAACTCGCTTTCTTTTGAGCTGGCCGCAACACCGCAGGATGGGTTCAGGCCCTAATCTGGTTCCGGCACGGCACGCTGAGCCTTTGGTTAATTCCTCTTCCTGGTGGGAAATGAGAGTTAAATTTGCCCGTCCAGGCACCTCCAGCTAGTCTCTCATTGGTTCTCGCTATTCCTGTTCATCTTCCGCAGAAATTGCAAACTGGGCCAAACAGGAGGTTAAAGGGACTGACTCTCCAAGTCGGGAGGGTGTTAGTAAAGCGTCTGGAATGTTGCACTCGAGTACCAGGGTACGAAAACTGAGACATATTTGAACACGTCTCCCGATCACATGGTTGATCATACTCTAGGTTCCACATGCATGTTTTAGCTGAAGGAAGAATACCTTAAACCTGGGTAGTTGAAACCCGTGGAATGGGTACCATGCAATATGACTTCAAAGGGTCTTCATTTGCTCACCGAACCTCTCCAATCCTATCACTGCTGCGTTTATGCCCCTGTACACATGCTTGATTCTCTTTCGGAGACATAGCAATCCATCGGTTTTAAGATACTTACTAGTCAGGTACATTCTTAGGCTTTTAATATGCGGTGTTGAGTCCATTTCGTTGAGCAAGGAGTAGCTCTTGTCTATTCCATATTTGGCTTAAGGAACTTTATCTGTGCTCATTTCAATCTCTGGTTTTATGCAGCACCCCAACTCACCTTTCCCCTTAAGCAAGCATAAGTTGGTTTTCTAAATTTGAGACCCTGTTCTGTTCTGTAATTCAGTTCCTGTGTAGCCAAGTTTACATTCCGTGTATTACTGATATCTTATGATGTTTCTTTTTCTGTGTGACTTATTTCAGTTAGAATCATCATACCTGAATCCACTCATTGTGCTGCTAAGGGCCTGATGACATAGATTTCATTGCTGAGTGATATTGCTTTGTAAGTAAATACCACAACTTCTTTATCCATTTTTCACTTTCTGCGATGTTGAACTTGTACTGTAAACGAGGTTCTTGTAAACAGAGGCGTCCCAAACTTTGGGGTGGCTGTGTCTTTTTGATTTTAATTTCCCTAAGCTATAGGACCATAAGTGGAAGTGCCCTAGGCTCTGTTGCTTTGTTTTTTAGATGTTTCAGGAAACACCATACACTTCTCCCGAGTGTCTGTTGGCAATTTACATCCCGCCCATCAGCATAACAAGGCTCCCAGTTCTCCATGGCCTGTCCTGTCTTTCTGGATTTTACACTTTTTTCAGATGGCCCTTTTGACCGGGGGGAAGTGAGACTTCATTGTAGTGCAGATTTCCTTTGCAAGCTTGCTTGGTTGGCCAAAAAGGGCGTATGCGTTTTTTCCTGAATATATTCAGGAAAAAACGCATACGCCCTTTTTGGCCAAGTGCATCATGGTGGACGTTCTGCCTCTTTTCCTATGCTTTCAATGCAATTCCAGTCTGCCTCCTGAAATCGGTTTCCTGCAATTCTGCCCCGCTTTCAAGTCCTCTTGGCAGCCTTACTTCAGTATATTTTTGGACGATAGCTGTCATTTATAACTCTGCAGGTTTGTGAATTACAGTGCCCCTGAGCTCCTTTCTTCAACTCGCTTTCTTTTGAGCTGGCCGCAACACCGCAGGATGGCTTCAGGCCCTAATCTGGTTCCGGCACGGCACGCTGAGCCTTTGGTTAATTCCTCTTCCTGGTGGGAAATGAGTTAAATTTGCCCGTCCAGACACCTCCAGCTAGTCTCTCATTGGTTCTCGCTATTCCTGTTCATCTTCCGCAGAAATTGCAAACTGGGCCAAACAGGAGGTTAAAGGGACTGACTCTCCAAGTCGGGAGGGTGTTAGTAAAGCGTCTGGAATGTTGCACCCGAGTACCAGGGTACGAAAACTGAGACATATTTGAACACGTCTCCCGATCACATGGTTGATCATACTCTAGGTTCCACATGCATGTTTTAGCTGAAGGAAGAATACCTTAAACCTGGGTAGTTGAAACCCGTGGAATGGGTACCATGCAATATGACTTCAAAGGGTCTTCATTTGCTCACCGAACCTCTCCAATCCTATCACTGCTGCGTTTATGCCCCTGTACACATGCTTGATTCTCTTTCGGAGACATAGCAATCCATAGGTTTTAAGATACTTACTCGTCAGGTACATTCTTAGGCATTTAATATGCGGTGTTGAGTCCATTTCGTTTAGCAAGAGGTAGCTCTTGTCTATTCCATATTTGGCTTAAGGAACTTTATCTGTGCTCATTTCAATCTCTGGTTTTATGCAGCACCCCAACTCACCTTTCCCCTTAAGCAAGCATAAGTTGGTTTTCTAAATTTGAGACCCTGTTCTGTTCTGTAATTCAGTTCCTGTGTAGCCAAGTTTACATTCCGTGTATTACTGATATCTTATGATGTTTCTTTTTCTGTGTGACTTATTTCAGTTAGAATCATCATACCTGAATCCACTCATTGTGCTGCTAAGGGCCTGATGACATAGATTTCATTGCTGAGTGATATTGCTTTGTAAGTAAATACCACAACTTCTTTATCCATTTTTCACTTTCTGCGATGTTGAACTTGTACTGTAAACGAGGTTCTTGTAAACAGAGGCGTCCCAAACTTTGGGGTGGCTGTGTCTTTTTGATTTTAATTTCCCTAAGCTATAGGACCATAAGTGGAAGTGCCCTAGGCTCTGTTGCTTTGTTTTTTAGATGTTTCAGGAAACACCATACACTTCTCCCGAGTGTCTGTTGGCAATTTACATCCCGCCCATCAGCATAACAAGGCTCCCAGTTCTCCATGGCCTGTCCTGTCTTTCTGGATTTTACACTTTTTTCAGATGGCCCTTTGGACCGGGGGGAAGTGAGACTTCATTGTAGTGCAGATTTCCTTTGCAAGCTTGCTTGGTTGGCCAAAAAGGGCGTATGCGTTTTTTCCTGAATATATTCAGGAAAAAACGCATACGCCCTTTTTGGCCAAGTGCATCATGGTGGACGTTCTGCCTCTTTTCCTATGCTTTCAATGCAATTCCAGTCTGCCTCCTGAAATCGGTTTCCTGCAATTCTGCCCCGCTTTCAAGTCCTCTTGGCAGCCTTACTTCAGTATATTTTTGGACGATAGCTGTCATTTATAACTCTGCAGGTTTGTGAATTACAGTGCCCCTGAGCTCCTTTCTTCAACTCGCTTTCTTTTGAGCTGGCCGCAACACCGCAGGATGGCTTCAGGCCCTAATCTGGTTCCGGCACGGCACGCTGAGCCTTTGGTTAATTCCTCTTCCTGGTGGGAAATGAGAGTTAAATTTGCCCGTCCAGACACCTCCAGCTAGTCTCTCATTGGTTCTCGCTATTCCTGTTCATCTTCCGCAGAAATTGCAAACTGGGCCAAACAGGAGGTTAAAGGGACTGACTCTCCAAGTCGGGAGGGTGTTAGTAAAGCGTCTGGAATGTTGCACTCGAGTACCAGGGTACGAAAACTGAGACATATTTGAACACGTCTCCCGATCACATGGTTGATCATACTCTAGGTTCCACATGCATGTTTTAGCTGAAGGAAGAATACCTTAAACCTGGGTAGTTGAAACCCGTGGAATGGGTACCATGCAATATGACTTCAAAGGGTCTTCATTTGCTCACCGAATCTCTCCAATCCTATCACTGCTGCGTTTATGCCCCTGTACACATGCTTGATTCTCTTTCGGAGACATAGCAATCCATAGGTTTTAAGATACTTACTAGTCAGGTACATTCTTAGGCGTTTAATATGCGGTGTTGAGTCCATTTCGTTGAGCAAGGAGTAGCTCTTGTCTATTCCATATTTGGCTTAAGGAACTTTATCTGTGCTCATTTCAATCTCTGGTTTTATGCAGCACCCCAACTCACCTTTACCCTTAAGCAAGCATAAGTTGGTTTTCTAAATTTGAGACCCTGTTCTGTTCTGTAATTCAGTTCCTGTGTAGCCAAGTTTACATTCCGTGTATTACTGATATCTTATGATGTTTCTTTTTCTGTGTGACTTATTTCAGTTAGAATCATCATACCTGAATCCACTCATTGTGCTGCTAAGGGCCTGATGACATAGATTTCATTGCTGAGTGATATTGCTTTGTAAGTAAATACCACAACTTCTTTATCCATTTTTCACTTTCTGCGATGTTGAACTTGTACTGTAAACGAGGTTCTTGTAAACAGAGGCGTCCCAAACTTTGGGGTGGCTGTGTCTTTTTGATTTTAATTTCCCTAAGCTATAGGACCATAAGTGGAAGTGCCCTAGGCTCTGTTGCTTTGTTTTTTAGATGTTTCAGGAAACACCATACACTTCTCCCGAGTGTCTGTTGGCAATTTACATCCCGCCCATCAGCATAACAAGGCTCCCAGTTCTCCATGGCCTGTCCTGTCTTTCTGGATTTTACACTTTTTTCAGATGGCCCTTTTGACCAGGGGGAAGTGAGACTTCATTGTAGTGCAGATTTCCTTTGCAAGCTTGCTTGGTTGGCCAAAAAGGGCGTATGCGTTTCTTCCTGAATATATTCAGGAAAAAACGCATACGCCCTTTTTGGCCAAGTGCATCATGGTGGACGTTCTGCCTCTTTTCCTATGCTTTCAATGCAATTCCAGTCTGCCTCCTGAAATCGGTTTCCTGCAATTCTGCCCCGCTTTCAAGTCCTCTTGGCAGCCTTACTTCAGTATATTTTTGGACGATAGCTGTCATTTATAACTCTGCAGGTTTGTGAATTACAGTGCCCCTGAGCTCCTTTCTTCAACTCGCTTTCTTTTGAGCTGGCCGCAACACCGCAGGATGGCTTCAGGCCCTAATCTGGTTCCGGCACGGCACGCTGAGCCTTTGGTTAATTCCTCTTCCTGGTGGGAAATGAGAGTTAAATTTGCCCGTCCAGACACCTCCAGCTAGTCTCTCATTGGTTCTCGCTATTCCTGTTCATCTTCCGCAGAAATTGCAAACTGGGCCAAACAGGAGGTTAAAGGGACTGACTCTCCAAGTCGGGAGGGTGTTAGTAAAGCGTCTGGAATGTTGCACCCGAGTACCAGGGTACGAAAACTGAGACATATTTGAACACGTCTCCCGATCACATGGTTGATCATACTCTAGGTTCCACATGCATGTTTTAGCTGAAGGAAGAATACCTTAAACCTGGGTAGTTGAAACCCGTGGAATGGGTACCATGCAATATGACTTCAAAGGGTCTTCATTTGCTCACCGAACCTCTCCAATCCTATCACTGCTGCGTTTATGCCCCTGTACACATGCTTGATTCTCTTTTGGAGACATAGCAATCCATAGGTTTTAAGATACTTACTAGTCAGGTACATTCTTAGGCATTTAATATGCGGTGTTGAGTCCATTTCGTTGAGCAAGAGGTAGCTCTTGTCTATTCCATATTTGGCTTAAGGAACTTTATCTGTGCTCATTTCAATCTCTGGTTTTATGCAGCACCCCAACTCACCTTTCCCCTTAAGCAAGCATAAGTTGGTTTTCTAAATTTGAGACCCTGTTCTGTTCTGTAATTCAGTTCCTGTGTAGCCAAGTTTACATTCCGTGTATTACTGATATCTTATGATGTTTCTTTTTCTGTGTGACTTATTTCAGTTAGAATCATCATACCTGAATCCACTCATTGTGCTGCTAAGGGCCTGATGACATAGATTTCATTGCTGAGTGATATTGCTTTGTAAGTAAATACCACAACTTCTTTATCCATTTTTCACTTTCTGAGATGTTGAACTTGTACGGTAAACGAGGTTCTTGTAAACAGAGGCGTCCCAAACTTTGGGGTGGCTGTGTCTTTTTGATTTTAATTTCCCTAAGCTATAGGACCATAAGTGGAAGTGCCCTAGGCTCTGTTGCTTTGTTTTTTAGATGTTTCAGGAAACACCATACACTTCTCCCGAGTGTCTGTTGGCAATTTACATCCCGCCCATCAGCATAACAAGGCTCCCAGTTCTCCATGGCCTGTCCTGCCTTTCTGGATTTTACACTTTTTTCAGTTGGCCCTTTTGACCGGGGGCAAGTGAGACTTCATTGTAGTGCAGATTTCCTTTGCAAGCTTGCTTGGTTGGCCAAAAAGGGCGTATGCGTTTTTTCCTGAATATATTCAGGAAAAAACGCATACGCCCTTTTTGGCCAAGTGCATCATTGTGGACGTTCTGCCTCTTTTCCTATGCTTTCAATGCAATTCCAGTCTACCTCCTGAAATCGGTTTCCTGCAATTCTGCCCCGCTTTCAAGTTCTCTTGGCAGCCTTACTTCAGTATATTTTTGGACGATAGCTGTCATTTATAACTCTGCAGGTTTGTGAATTACAGTGCCCCTGAGCTCCTTTCTTCAACTCGCTTTCTTTTGAGCTGGCCGCAACACCGCAGGATGGCTTCAGGCCCTAATCTGGTTCCGGCACGGCACGCTGAGCCTTTGGTTAATTCCTCTTCCTGGTGGGAAATGAGAGTTAAATTTGCCCGTCCAGACACCTCCAGCTAGTCTCTCATTGGTTCTCGCTATTCCTGTTCATCTTCCGCAGAAATTGCAAACTGGGCCAAACAGGAGGTTAAAGGGACTGACTCTCCAAGTCGGGAGGGTGTTAGTAAAGCGTCTGGAATGTTGCACCCGAGTACCAGGGTACGAAAACTGAGACATATTTGAACACGTCTCCCGATCACATGGTTGATCATACTCTAGGTTCCACATGCATGTTTTAGCTGAAGGAAGAATACCTTAAACCTGGGTAGTTGAAACCCGTGGAATGGGTACCATGCAATATGACTTCAAAGGGTCTTCATTTGCTCACCGAACCTCTCCAATCCTATCACTGCTGCGTTTATGCCCCTGTACACATGCTTGATTCTCTTTCGGAGACATAGCAATCCATAGGTTTTAAGATACTTACTAGTCAGGTACATTCTTAGGCATTTAATATGCGGTGTTGAGTCCATTTCGTTGAGCAAGGAGTAGCTCTTGTCTATTCCATATTTGGCTTAAGGAACTTTATCTGTGCTCATTTCAATCTCTGGTTTTATGCAGCACCCCAACTCACCTTTACCCTTAAGCAAGCATAAGTTGGTTTTCTAAATTTGAGACCCTGTTCTGTTCTGTAATTCAGTTCCTGTGTAGCCAAGTTTACATTCCGTGTATTACTGATATCTTATGATGTTTCTTTTTCTGTGTGACTTATTTCAGTTAGAATCATCATACCTGAATCCACTCATTGTGCTGCTAAGGGCCTGATGACATAGATTTCATTGCTGAGTGATATTGCTTTGTAAGTAAATACCACAACTTCTTTATCCATTTTTCACTTTCTGCGATGTTGAACTTGTACTGTAAACGAGGTTCTTGTAAACAGAGGCGTCCCAAACTTTGGGGTGGCTGTGTCTTTTTGATTTTAATTTCCCTAAGCTATAGGACCATAAGTGGAAGTGCCCTAGGCTCTGTTGCTTTGTTTTTTAGATGTTTCAGGAAACACCATACACTTCTCCCGAGTGTCTGTTGGCAATTTACATCCCGCCCATCAGCATAACAAGGCTCCCAGTTCTCCATGGCCTGTCCTGCCTTTCTGGATTTTACACTTTTTTCAGATGGCCCTTTTGACCGGGGGCAAGTGAGACTTCATTGTAGTGCAGATTTCCTTTGCAAGCTTGCTTGGTTGGCCAAAAAGGGCGTATGCGTTTTTTCCTGAATATATTCAGGAAAAAACGCATACGCCCTTTTTGGCCAAGTGCATCATTGTGGACGTTCTGCCTCTTTTCCTATGCTTTCAATGCAATTCCAGTCTACCTCCTGAAATCGGTTTCCTGCAATTCTGCCCCGCTTTCAAGTCCTCTTGGCAGCCTTACTTCAGTATATTTTTGGACGATAGCTGTCATTTATAACTCTGCAGGTTTGTGAATTACAGTGCCCCTGAGCTCCTTTCTTCAACTCGCTTTCTTTTGAGCTGGCCGCAACACCGCAGGATGGCTTCAGGCCCTAATCTGGTTCCGGCACGGCACGCTGAGCCTTTGGTTAATTCCTCTTCCTGGTGGGAAATGAGAGTTAAATTTGCCCGTCCAGACACCTCCAGCTAGTCTCTCATTGGTTCTCGCTATTCCTGTTCATCTTCCGCAGAAATTGCAAACTGGGCCAAACAGGAGGTTAAAGGGACTGACTCTCCAAGTCGGGAGGGTGTTAGTAAAGCGTCTGGAATGTTGCACCCGAGTACCAGGGTACGAAAACTGAGACATATTTGAACACGTCTCCCGATCACATGGTTGATCATACTCTAGGTTCCACATGCATGTTCTAGCTGAAGGAAGAATACCTTAAACCTGGGTAGTTGAAACCCGTGGAATGGGTACCATGCAATATGACTTCAAAGGGTCTTCATTTGCTCACCGAACCTCTCCAATCCTATCACTGCTGCATTTATGCCCCTGTACACATGCTTGATTCTCTTTCGGAGACATAGCAATCCATAGGTTTTAAGATACTTACTAGTCAGGTACATTCTTAGGCATTTAATATGCGGTGTTGAGTCCATTTCGTTGAGCAAGGAGTAGCTCTTGTCTATTCCATATTTGGCTTAAGGAACTTTATCTGTGCTCATTTCAATCTCTGGTTTTATGCAGCACCCCAACTCACCTTTACCCTTAAGCAAGCATAAGTTGGTTTTCTAAATTTGAGACCCTGTTCTGTTCTGTAATTCAGTTCCTGTGTAGCCAAGTTTACATTCCGTGTATTACTGATATCTTATGATGTTTCTTTTTCTGTGTGACTTATTTCAGTTAGAATCATCATACCTGAATCCACTCATTGTGCTGCTAAGGGCCTGATGACATAGATTTCATTGCTGAGTGATATTGCTTTGTAAGTAAATACCACAACTTCTTTATCCATTTTTCACTTTCTGCGATGTTGAACTTGTACTGTAAACGAGGTTCTTGTAAACAGAGGCGTCCCAAACTTTGGGGTGGCTGTGTCTTTTTGATTTTAATTTCCCTAAGCTATAGGACCATAAGTGGAAGTGCCCTAGGCTCTGTTGCTTTGTTTTTTAGATGTTTCAGGAAACACCATACACTTCTCCCGAGTGTCTGTTGGCAATTTACATCCCGCCCATCAGCATAACAAGGCTCCCAGTTCTCCATGGCCTGTCCTGCCTTTCTGGATTTTACACTTTTTTCAGATGGCCCTTTTGACCGGGGGGAAGTGAGACTTCATTGTAGTGCAGATTTCCTTTGCAAGCTTGCTTGGTTGGCCAAAAAGGGCGTATGCGTTTTTTCCTGAATATATTCAGGAAAAAACGCATACGCCCTTTTTGGCCAAGTGCATCATGGTGGACGTTCTGCCTCTTTTCCTATGCTTTCAATGCAATTCCAGTCTACCTCCTGAAATCGGTTTCCTGCAATTCTGCCCCGCTTTCAAGTCCTCTTGGCAGCCTTACTTCCGTATATTTTTGGACGATAGCTGTCATTTATAACTCTGCAGGTTTGTGAATTACAGTGCCCCTGAGCTCCTTTCTTCAACTCGCTTTCTTTTGAGCTGGCCGCAACACCGCAGGATGGCTTCAGGCCCTAATCTGGTTCCGGCACAGCACGCTGAGCCTTTGGTTAATTCCTCTTCCTGGTGGGAAATGAGAGTTAAATTTGCCCGTCCAGACACCTCCAGCTAGTCTCTCATTGGTTCTCGCTATTCCTGTTCATCTTCCGCAGAAATTGCAAACTGGGCCAAACAAGAGGTTAAAGGGACTGACTCTCCAAGTCGGGAGGGTGTTAGTAAAGCGTCTGGAATGTTGCACCCGAGTACCAGGGTACGAAAACTGAGACATATTTGAACACGTCTCCCGATCACATGGTTGATCATACTCTAGGTTCCACATGCATGTTTTAGCTGAAGGAAGAATACCTTAAACCTGGGTAGTTGAAACCCGTGGAATGGGTACCATGCAATATGACTTCAAAGGGTCTTCATTTGCTCACCGAACCTCTCCAATCCTATCACTGCTGCGTTTATGCCCCTGTACACATGCTTGATTCTCTTTCGGAGACATAGCAATCCATAGGTTTTAAGATACTTACTCGTCAGGTACATTCTTAGGCATTTAATATGCGGTGTTGAGTCCATTTCGTTGAGCAAGAGGTAGCTCTTGTCTATTCCATATTTGGCTTAAGGAACTTTATCTGTGCTCATTTCAATCTCTGGTTTTATGCAGCACCCCAACTCACCTTTACCCTTAAGAAAGCATAAGTTGGTTTTCTAAATTTGAGACCCTGTTCTGTTCTGTAATTCAGTTCCTGTGTAGCCAAGTTTACATTCCGTGTATTACTGATATCTTATGATGTTTCTTTTTCTGTGTGACTTATTTCAGTTAGAATCATCATACCTGAATCCACTCATTGTGCTGCTAAGGGCCTGATGACATAGATTTCATTGCTGAGTGATATTGCTTTGTAAGTAAATACCACAACTTCTTTATCCATTTTTCACTTTCTGCGATGTTGAACTTGTACTGTAAACGAGGTTCTTGTAAACAGAGGCGTCCCAAACTTTGGGGTGGCTGTGTCTTTTTGATTTTAATTTCCCTAAGCTATAGGACCATAAGTGGAAGTGCCCTAGGCTCTGTTGCTTTGTTTTTTAGATGTTTCAGGAAACACCATACACTTCTCCCGAGTGTCTGTTGGCAATTTACATCCCGCCCATCAGCATAACAAGGCTCCCAGTTCTCCATGGCCTGTCCTGCCTTTCTGGATTTTACACTTTTTTCAGATGGCCCTTTTGACCGGGGGGAAGTGAGACTTCATTGTAGTGCAGATTTCCTTTGCAAGCTTGCTTGGTTGGCCAAAAAGGGCGTATGCGTTTCTTCCTGAATATATTCAGGAAAAAACGCATACGCCCTTTTTGGCCAAGTGCATCATGGTGGACGTTCTGCCTCTTTTCCTATGCTTTCAATGCAATTCCAGTCTGCCTCCTGAAATCGGTTTCCTGCAATTCTGCCCCGCTTTCAAGTCCTCTTGGCAGCCTTACTTCAGTATATTTTTGGACGATAGCTGTCATTTATAACTCTGCAGGTTTGTGAATTACAGTGCCCCTGAGCTCCTTTCTTCAACTCGCTTTCTTTTGAGCTGGCCGCAACACCGCAGGATGGCTTCAGGCCCTAATCTGGTTCCGGCACGGCACGCTGAGCCTTTGGTTAATTCCTCTTCCTGGTGGGAAATGAGAGTTAAATTTGCCCGTCCAGACACCTCCAGCTAGTCTCTCATTGGTTCTCGCTATTCCTGTTCATCTTCCGCAGAAATTGCAAACTGGGCCAAACAGGAGGTTAAAGGGACTGACTCTCCAAGTCGGGAGGGTGTTAGTAAAGCGTCTGGAATGTTGCACCCGAGTACCAGGGTACGAAAACTGAGACATATTTGAACACGTCTCCCGATCACATGGTTGATCATACTCTAGGTTCCACATGCATGTTTTAGCTGAAGGAAGAATACCTTAAACCTGGGTAGTTGAAACCCGTGGAATGGGTACCATGCAATATGACTTCAAAGGGTTTTCATTTGCTCACCGAACCTCTCCAATCCTATCACTGCTGCGTTTATGCCCCTGTACACATGCTTGATTCTCTTTCGGAGACATAGCAATCCATAGGTTTTAAGATACTTACTCGTCAGGTACATTCTTAGGCATTTAATATGCGGTGTTGAGTCCATTTCGTTGAGCAAGAGGTAGCTCTTGTCTATTCCATATTTGGCTTAAGGAACTTTATCTGTGCTCATTTCAATCTCTGGTTTTATGCAGCACCCCAACTCACCTTTACCCTTAAGAAAGCATAAGTTGGTTTTCTAAATTTGAGACCCTGTTCTGTTCTGTAATTCAGTTCCTGTGTAGCCAAGTTTACATTCCGTGTATTACTGATATCTTATGATGTTTCTTTTTCTGTGTGACTTATTTCAGTTAGAATCATCATACCTGAATCCACTCATTGTGCTGCTAAGGGCCTGATGACATAGATTTCATTGCTGAGTGATATTGCTTTGTAAGTAAATACCACAACTTCTTTATCCATTTTTCACTTTCTGCGATGTTGAACTTGTACTGTAAACGAGGTTCTTGTAAACAGAGGCGTCCCAAACTTTGGGGTGGCTGTGTCTTTTTGATTTTAATTTCCCTAAGCTATAGGACCATAAGTGGAAGTGCCCTAGGCTCTGTTGCTTTGTTTTTTAGATGTTTCAGGAAACACCATACACTTCTCCCGAGTGTCTGTTGGCAATTTACATCCCGCCCATCAGCATAACAAGGCTCCCAGTTCTCCATGGCCTGTCCTGTCTTTCTGGATTTTACACTTTTTTCAGATGGCCCTTTTGACCGGGGGGAAGTGAGACTTCATTGTAGTGCAGATTTCCTTTGCAAGCTTGCTTGGTTGGCCAAAAAGGGCGTATGCGTTTTTTCCTGAATATATTCAGGAAAAAACGCATACGCCCTTTTTGGCCAAGTGCATCATGGTGGACGTTCTGCCTCTTTTCCTATGCTTTCAATGCAATTCCAGTCTGCCTCCTGAAATCGGTTTCCTGCAATTCTGCCCCGCTTTCGAGTCCTCTTGGCAGCCTTACTTCAGTATATTTTTGGACGATAGCTGTCATTTATAACTCTGCAGGTTTGTGAATTACAGTGCCCCTGAGCTCCTTTCTTCAACTCGCTTTCTTTTGAGCTGGCCGCAACACCGCAGGATGGCTTCAGGCCCTAATCTGGTTCCGGCACGGCATGCTGAGCCTTTGGTTAATTCCTCTTCCTGGTGGGAAATGAGTTAAATTTGCCCGTCCAGACACCTCCAGCTAGTCTCTCATTGGTTCTCGCTATTCCTGTTCATCTTCCGCAGAAATTGCAAACTGGGCCAAACAGGAGGTTAAAGGGACTGACTCTCCAAGTCGGGAGGGTGTTAGTAAAGCGTCTGGAATGTTGCACCCGAGTACCAGGGTACGAAAACTGAGACATATTTGAACACGTCTCCCGATCACATGGTTGATCATACTCTAGGTTCCACATGCATGTTTTAGCTGAAGGAAGAATACCTTAAACCTGGGTAGTTGAAACCCGTGGAATGGGTACCATGCAATATGACTTCAAAGGGTCTTCATTTGCTCACCGAACCTCTCCAATCCTATCACTGCTGCGTTTATGCCCCTGTACACATGCTTGATTCTCTTTCGGAGACATAGCAATCCATAGGTTTTAAGATACTTACTCGTCAGGTACATTCTTAGGCATTTAATATGCGGTGTTGAGTCCATTTCGTTGAGCAAGGAGTAGCTCTTGTCTATTCCATATTTGGCTTAAGGAACTTTATCTGTGCTCATTTCAATCTCTGGTTTTATGCAGCACCCCAACTCACCTTTACCCTTAAGCAAGCATAAGTTGGTTTTCTAAATTTGAGACCCTGTTCTGTTCTGTAATTCAGTTCCTGTGTAGCCAAGTTTACATTCCGTGTATTACTGATATCTTATGATGTTTCTTTTTCTGTGTGACTTATTTCAGTTAGAATCATCATACCTGAATCCACTCATTGTGCTGCTAAGGGCCTGATGACATAGATTTCATTGCTGAGTGATATTGCTTTGTAAGTAAATACCACAACTTCTTTATCCATTTTTCACTTTCTGCGATGTTGAACTTGTACTGTAAACGAGGTTCTTGTAAACAGAGGCGTCCCAAACTTTGGGGTGGCTGTGTCTTTTTGATTTTAATTTCCCTAAGCTATAGGACCATAAGTGGAAGTGCCCTAGGCTCTGTTGCTTTGTTTTTTAGATGTTTCAGGAAACACCATACACTTCTCCCGAGTGTCTGTTGGCAATTTACATCCCGCCCATCAGCATAACAAGGCTCCCAGTTCTCCATGGCCTGTCCTGCCTTTCTGGATTTTACACTTTTTTCAGATGGCCCTTTTGACCGGGGGGAAGTGAGACTTCATTGTAGTGCAGATTTCCTTTGCAAGCTTGCTTGGTTGGCCAAAAAGGGCGTATGCGTTTTTTCCTGAATATATTCAGGAAAAAACGCATACGCCCTTTTTGGCCAAGTGCATCATGGTGGACGTTCTGCCTCTTTTCCTATGCTTTCAATGCAATTCCAGTCTACCTCCTGAAATCGGTTTCCTGCAATTCTGCCCCGCTTTCAAGTCCTCTTGGCAGCCTTACTTCAGTATATTTTTGGACGATAGCTGTCATTTATAACTCTGCAGGTTTGTGAATTACAGTGCCCCTGAGCTCCTTTCTTCAACTCGCTTTCTTTTGAGCTGGCCGCAACACCGCAGGATGGCTTCAGGCCCTAATCTGGTTCCGGCACGGCACGCTGAGCCTTTGGTTAATTCCTCTTCCTGGTGGGAAATGAGAGTTAAATTTGCCCGTCCAGACACCTCCAGCTAGTCTCTCATTGGTTCTCGCTATTCCTGTTCATCTTCCGCAGAAATTGCAAACTGGGCCAAACAGGAGGTTAAAGGGACTGACTCTCCAAGTCGGGAGGGTGTTAGTAAAGCGTCTGGAATGTTGCACCCGAGTACCAGGGTACGAAAACTGAGACATATTTGAACACGTCTCCCGATCACATGGTTGATCATACTCTAGGTTCCACATGCATGTTTTAGCTGAAGGAAGAATACCTTAAACCTGGGTAGTTGAAACCCGTGGAATGGGTACCATGCAATATGACTTCAAAGGGTCTTCATTTGCTCACCGAACCTCTCCAATCCTATCACTGCTGCGTTTATGCCCCTGTACACATGCTTGATTCTCTTTCGGAGACATAGCAATCCATAGGTTTTAAGATACTTACTAGTCAGGTACATTCTTAGGCATTTAATATGCGGTGTTGAGTCCATTTCGTTGAGCAAGGAGTAGCTCTTGTCTATTCCATATTTGGCTTAAGGAACTTTATCTGTGCTCATTTCAATCTCTGGTTTTATGCAGCACCCCAACTCACCTTTACCCTTAAGCAAGCATAAGTTGGTTTTCTAAATTTGAGACCCTGTTCTGTTCTGTAATTCAGTTCCTGTGTAGCCAAGTTTACATTCCGTGTATTACTGATATCTTATGATGTTTCTTTTTCTGTGTGACTTATTTCAGTTAGAATCATCATACCTGAATCCACTCATTGTGCTGCTAAGGGCCTGATGACATAGATTTCATTGCTGAGTGATATTGCTTTGTAAGTAAATACCACAACTTCTTTATCCATTTTTCACTTTCTGCGATGTTGAACTTGTACTGTAAACGAGGTTCTTGTAAACAGAGGCGTCCCAAACTTTGGGGTGGCTGTGTCTTTTTGATTTTAATTTCCCTAAGCTATAGGACCATAAGTGGAAGTGCCCTAGGCTCTGTTGCTTTGTTTTTTAGATGTTTCAGGAAACACCATACACTTCTCCCGAGTGTCTGTTGGCAATTTACATCCCGCCCATCAGCATAACAAGGCTCCCAGTTCTCCATGGCCTGTCCTGCCTTTCTGGATTTTACACTTTTTTCAGATGGCCCTTTTGACCGGGGGGAAGTGAGACTTCATTGTAGTGCAGATTTCCTTTGCAAGCTTGCTTGGTTGGCCAAAAAGGGCGTATGCGTTTTTTCCTGAATATATTCAGGAAAAAACGCATACGCCCTTTTTGGCCAAGTGCATCATTGTGGACGTTCTGCCTCTTTTCCTATGCTTTCAATGCAATTCCAGTCTACCTCCTGAAATCGGTTTCCTGCAATTCTGCCCCGCTTTCAAGTCCTCTTGGCAGCCTTACTTCAGTATATTTTTGGACGATAGCTGTCATTTATAACTCTGCAGGTTTGTGAATTACAGTGCCCCTGAGCTCCTTTCTTCAACTCGCTTTCTTTTGAGCTGGCCGCAACACCGCAGGATGGCTTCAGGCCCTAATCTGGTTCCGGCACGGCACGCTGAGCCTTTGGTTAATTCCTCTTCCTGGTGGGAAATGAGAGTTAAATTTGCCCGTCCAGACACCTCCAGCTAGTCTCTCATTGGTTCTCGCTATTCCTGTTCATCTTCCGCAGAAATTGCAAACTGGGCCAAACAGGAGGTTAAAGGGACTGACTCTCCAAGTCGGGAGGGTGTTAGTAAAGCGTCTGGAATGTTGCACCCGAGTACCAGGGTACGAAAACTGAGACATATTTGAACACGTCTCCCGATCACATGGTTGATCATACTCTAGGTTCCACATGCATGTTTTAGCTGAAGGAAGAATACCTTAAACCTGGGTAGTTGAAACCCGTGGAATGGGTACCATGCAATATGACTTCAAAGGGTCTTCATTTGCTCACCGAACCTCTCCAATCCTATCACTGCTGCGTTTATGCCCCTGTACACATGCTTGATTCTCTTTCGGAGACATAGCAATCCATAGGTTTTAAGATACTTACTAGTCAGGTACATTCTTAGGCATTTAATATGCGGTGTTGAGTCCATTTCGTTGAGCAAGGAGTAGCTCTTGTCTATTCCATATTTGGCTTAAGGAACTTTATCTGTGCTCATTTCAATCTCTGGTTTTATGCAGCACCCCAACTCACCTTTACCCTTAAGCAAGCATTAGTTGGTTTTCTAAATTTGAGACCCTGTTCTGTTCTGTAATTCAGTTCCTGTGTAGCCAAGTTTACATTCCGTGTATTACTGATATCTTATGATGTTTCTTTTTCTGTGTGACTTATTTCAGTTAGAATCATCATACCTGAATCCACTCATTGTGCTGCTAAGGGCCTGATGACATAGATTTCATTGCTGAGTGATATTGCTTTGTAAGTAAATACCACAACTTCTTTATCCATTTTTCACTTTCTGCGATGTTGAACTTGTACTGTAAACGAGGTTCTTGTAAACAGAGGCGTCCCAAACTTTGGGGTGGCTGTGTCTTTTTGATTTTAATTTCCCTAAGCTATAGGACCATAAGTGGAAGTGCCCTAGGCTCTGTTGCTTTGTTTTTTAGATGTTTCAGGAAACACCATACACTTCTCCCGAGTGTCTGTTGGCAATTTACATCCCGCCCATCAGCATAACAAGGCTCCCAGTTCTCCATGGCCTGTCCTGCCTTTCTGGATTTTACACTTTTTTCAGATGGCCCTTTTGACCGGGGGGAAGTGAGACTTCATTGTAGTGCAGATTTCCTTTGCAAGCTTGCTTGGTTGGCCAAAAAGGGCGTATGCGTTTCTTCCTGAATATATTCAGGAAAAAACGCATACGCCCTTTTTGGCCAAGTGCATCATGGTGGACGTTCTGCCTCTTTTCCTATGCTTTCAATGCAATTCCAGTCTACCTCCTGAAATCGGTTTCCTGCAATTCTGCCCCGCTTTCAAGTCCTCTTGGCAGCCTTACTTCAGTATATTTTTGGACGATAGCTGTCATTTATAACTCTGCAGGTTTGTGAATTACAGTGCCCCTGAGCTCCTTTCTTCAACTCGCTTTCTTTTGAGCTGGCCGCAACACCGCAGGATGGCTTCAGGCCCTAATCTGGTTCCGGCACGGCACGCTGAGCCTTTGGTTAATTCCTCTTCCTGGTGGGAAATGAGAGTTAAATTTGCCCGTCCAGACACCTCCAGCTAGTCTCTCATTGGTTCTCGCTATTCCTGTTCATCTTCCGCAGAAATTGCAAACTGGGCCAAACAGGAGGTTAAAGGGACTGACTCTCCAAGTCGGGAGGGTGTTAGTAAAGCGTCTGGAATGTTGCACCCGAGTACCAGGGTACGAAAACTGAGACATATTTGAACACGTCTCCCGATCACATGGTTGATCATACTCTAGGTTCCACATGCATGTTTTAGCTGAAGGAAGAATACCTTAAACCTGGGTAGTTGAAACCCGTGGAATGGGTACCATGCAATATGACTTCAAAGGGTCTTCATTTGCTCACCGAACCTCTCCAATCCTATCACTGCTGCGTTTATGCCCCTGTACACATGCTTGATTCTCTTTCGGAGACATAGCAATCCATAGGTTTTAAGATACTTACTAGTCAGGTACATTCTTAGGCATTTAATATGCGGTGTTGAGTCCATTTCGTTGAGCAAGGAGTAGCTCTTGTCTATTCCATATTTGGCTTAAGGAACTTTATCTGTGCTCATTTCAATCTCTGGTTTTATGCAGCACCCCAACTCACCTTTACCCTTAAGCAAGCATAAGTTGGTTTTCTAAATTTGAGACCCTGTTCTGTTCTGTAATTCAGTTCCTGTGTAGCCAAGTTTACATTCCGTGTATTACTGATATCTTATGATGTTTCTTTTTCTGTGTGACTTATTTCAGTTAGAATCATCATACCTGAATCCACTCATTGTGCTGCTAAGGGCCTGATGACATAGATTTCATTGCTGAGTGATATTGCTTTGTAAGTAAATACCACAACTTCTTTATCCATTTTTCACTTTCTGCGATGTTGAACTTGTACTGTAAACGAGGTTCTTGTAAACAGAGGCGTCCCAAACTTTGGGGTGGCTGTGTCTTTTTGATTTTAATTTCC
This sequence comes from Pseudorca crassidens, assembly GCF_039906515.1. Taxonomy (NCBI): domain Eukaryota; kingdom Metazoa; phylum Chordata; class Mammalia; order Artiodactyla; family Delphinidae; genus Pseudorca; species Pseudorca crassidens. The sequence continues at coordinate 1,413,199 of NW_027136311.1, forward strand.
CTAAGCTATAGGACCATAAGTGGAAGTGCCCTAGGCTCTGTTGCTTTGTTTTTTAGATGTTTCAGGAAACACCATACACTTCTCCCGAGTGTCTGTTGGCAATTTACATCCCGCCCATCAGCATAACAAGGCTCCCAGTTCTCCATGGCCTGTCCTGCCTTTCTGGATTTTACACTTTTTTCAGATGGCCCTTTTGACCGGGGGGAAGTGAGACTTCATTGTAGTGCAGATTTCCTTTGCAAGCTTGCTTGGTTGGCCAAAAAGGGCGTATGCGTTTCTTCCTGAATATATTCAGGAAAAAACGCATACGCCCTTTTTGGCCAAGTGCATCATGGTGGACGTTCTGCCTCTTTTCCTATGCTTTCAATGCAATTCCAGTCTACCTCCTGAAATCGGTTTCCTGCAATTCTGCCCCGCTTTCAAGTCCTCTTGGCAGCCTTACTTCAGTATATTTTTGGACGATAGCTGTCATTTATAACTCTGCAGGTTTGTGAATTACAGTGCCCCTGAGCTCCTTTCTTCAACTCGCTTTCTTTTGAGCTGGCCGCAACACCGCAGGATGGCTTCAGGCCCTAATCTGGTTCCGGCACGGCACGCTGAGCCTTTGGTTAATTCCTCTTCCTGGTGGGAAATGAGAGTTAAATTTGCCCGTCCAGACACCTCCAGCTAGTCTCTCATTGGTTCTCGCTATTCCTGTTCATCTTCCGCAGAAATTGCAAACTGGGCCAAACAGGAGGTTAAAGGGACTGACTCTCCAAGTCGGGAGGGTGTTAGTAAAGCGTCTGGAATGTTGCACCCGAGTACCAGGGTACGAAAACTGAGACATATTTGAACACGTCTCCCGATCACATGGTTGATCATACTCTAGGTTCCACATGCATGTTTTAGCTGAAGGAAGAATACCTTAAACCTGGGTAGTTGAAACCCGTGGAATGGGTACCATGCAATATGACTTCAAAGGGTCTTCATTTGCTCACCGAACCTCTCCAATCCTATCACTGCTGCGTTTATGCCCCTGTACACATGCTTGATTCTCTTTCGGAGACATAGCAATCCATAGGTTTTAAGATACTTACTAGTCAGGTACATTCTTAGGCATTTAATATGCGGTGTTGAGTCCATTTCGTTGAGCAAGGAGTAGCTCTTGTCTATTCCATATTTGGCTTAAGGAACTTTATCTGTGCTCATTTCAATCTCTGGTTTTATGCAGCACCCCAACTCACCTTTACCCTTAAGCAAGCATAAGTTGGTTTTCTAAATTTGAGACCCTGTTCTGTTCTGTAATTCAGTTCCTGTGTAGCCAAGTTTACATTCCGTGTATTACTGATATCTTATGATGTTTCTTTTTCTGTGTGACTTATTTCAGTTAGAATCATCATACCTGAATCCACTCATTGTGCTGCTAAGGGCCTGATGACATAGATTTCATTGCTGAGTGATATTGCTTTGTAAGTAAATACCACAACTTCTTTATCCATTTTTCACTTTCTGCGATGTTGAACTTGTACTGTAAACGAGGTTCTTGTAAACAGAGGCGTCCCAAACTTTGGGGTGGCTGTGTCTTTTTGATTTTAATTTCCCTAAGCTATAGGACCATAAGTGGAAGTGCCCTAGGCTCTGTTGCTTTGTTTTTTAGATGTTTCAGGAAACACCATACACTTCTCCCGAGTGTCTGTTGGCAATTTACATCCCGCCCATCAGCATAACAAGGCTCCCAGTTCTCCATGGCCTGTCCTGCCTTTCTGGATTTTACACTTTTTTCAGATGGCCCTTTTGACCGGAGGGAAGTGAGACTTCATTGTAGTGCAGATTTCCTTTGCAAGCTTGCTTGGTTGGCCAAAAAGGGCGTATGCGTTTTTTCCTGAATATATTCAGGAAAAAACGCATACGCCCTTTTTGGCCAAGTGCATCATGGTGGACGTTCTGCCTCTTTTCCTATGCTTTCAATGCAATTCCAGTCTACCTCCTGAAATTGGTTTCCTGCAATTCTGCCCCGCTTTCAAGTCCTCTTGGCAGCCTTACTTCAGTATATTTTTGGACGATAGCTGTCATTTATAACTCTGCAGGTTTGTGAATTACAGTGCCCCTGAGCTCCTTTCTTCAACTCGCTTTCTTTTGAGCTGGCCGCAACACCGCAGGATGGCTTCAGGCCCTAATCTGGTTCCGGCACGGCACGCTGAGCCTTTGGTTAATTCCTCTTCCTGGTGGGAAATGAGAGTTAAATTTGCCCGTCCAGACACCTCCAGCTAGTCTCTCATTGGTTCTCGCTATTCCTGTTCATCTTCCGCAGAAATTGCAAACTGGGCCAAACAGGAGGTTAAAGGGACTGACTCTCCAAGTCGGGAGGGTGTTAGTAAAGCGTCTGGAATGTTGCACCCGAGTACCAGGGTACGAAAACTGAGACATATTTGAACACGTCTCCCGATCACATGGTTGATCATACTCTAGGTTCCACATGCATGTTTTAGCTGAAGGAAGAATACCTTAAACCTGGGTAGTTGAAACCCGTGGAATGGGTACCATGCAATATGACTTCAAAGGGTCTTCATTTGCTCACCGAACCTCTCCAATCCTATCACTGCTGCGTTTATGCCCCTGTACACATGCTTGATTCTCTTTCGGAGACATAGCAATCCATAGGTTTTAAGATACTTACTAGTCAGGTACATTCTTAGGCATTTAATATGCGGTGTTGAGTCCATTTCGTTGAGCAAGGAGTAGCTCTTGTCTATTCCATATTTGGCTTAAGGAACTTTATCTGTGCTCATTTCAATCTCTGGTTTTATGCAGCACCCCAACTCACCTTTACCCTTAAGAAAGCATAAGTTGGTTTTCTAAATTTGAGACCCTGTTCTGTTCTGTAATTCAGTTCCTGTGTAGCCAAGTTTACATTCCGTGTATTACTGATATCTTATGATGTTTCTTTTTCTGTGTGACTTATTTCAGTTAGAATCATCATACCTGAATCCACTCATTGTGCTGCTAAGGGCCTGATGACATAGATTTCATTGCTGAGTGATATTGCTTTGTAAGTAAATACCACAACTTCTTTATCCATTTTTCACTTTCTGCGATGTTGAACTTGTACTGTAAACGAGGTTCTTGTAAACAGAGGCGTCCCAAACTTTGGGGTGGCTGTGTCTTTTTGATTTTAATTTCCCTAAGCTATAGGACCATAAGTGGAAGTGCCCTAGGCTCTGTTGCTTTGTTTTTTAGATGTTTCAGGAAACACCATACACTTCTCCCGAGTGTCTGTTGGCAATTTACATCCCGCCCATCAGCATAACAAGGCTCCCAGTTCTCCATGGCCTGTCCTGCCTTTCTGGATTTTACACTTTTTTCAGATGGCCCTTTTGACCGGGGGAAGTGAGATTTCATTGTAGTGCAGATTTCCTTTGCAAGCTTGCTTGGTTGGCCAAAAAGGGCGTATGCGTTTTTTCCTGAATATATTCAGGAAAAAACGCATACGCCCTTTTTGGCCAAGTGCATCATTGTGGACGTTCTGCCTCTTTTCCTATGCTTTCAATGCAATTCCAGTCTACCTCCTGAAATCGGTTTCCTGCAATTCTGCCCCGCTTTCAAGTCCTCTTGGCAGCCTTACTTCAGTATATTTTTGGACGATAGCTGTCATTTATAACTCTGCAGGTTTGTGAATTACAGTGCCCCTGAGCTCCTTTCTTCAACTCGCTTTCTTTTGAGCTGGCCGCAACACCGCAGGATGGCTTCAGGCCCTAATCTGGTTCTGGCACGGCACGCTGAGCCTTTGGTTAATTCCTCTTCCTGGTGGGAAATGAGAGTTAAATTTGCCCGTCCAGACACCTCCAGCTAGTCTCTCATTGGTTCTCGCTATTCCTGTTCATCTTCCGCAGAAATTGCAAACTGGGCCAAACAGGAGGTTAAAGGGACTGACTCTCCAAGTCGGGAGGGTGTTAGTAAAGCGTCTGGAATGTTGCACCCGAGTACCAGGGTACGAAAACTGAGACATATTTGAACACGTCTCCCGATCACATGGTTGATCATACTCTAGGTTCCACATGCATGTTTTAGCTGAAGGAAGAATACCTTAAACCTGGGTAGTTGAAACCCGTGGAATGGGTACCATGCAATATGACTTCAAAGGGTCTTCATTTGCTCACCGAACCTCTCCAATCCTATCACTGCTGCGTTTATGCCCCTGTACACATGCTTGATTCTCTTTCGGAGACATAGCAATCCATAGGTTTTAAGATACTTACTAGTCAGGTACATTCTTAGGCATTTAATATGCGGTGTTGAGTCCATTTCGTTGAGCAAGGAGTAGCTCTTGTCTATTCCATATTTGGCTTAAGGAACTTTATCTGTGCTCATTTCAATCTCTGGTTTTATGCAGCACCCCAACTCACCTTTACCCTTAAGCAAGCATAAGTTGGTTTTCTAAATTTGAGACCCTGTTCTGTTCTGTAATTCAGTTCCTGTGTAGCCAAGTTTACATTCCGTGTATTACTGATATCTTATGATGTTTCTTTTTCTGTGTGACTTATTTCAGTTAGAATCATCATACCTGAATCCACTCATTGTGCTGCTAAGGGCCTGATGACATAGATTTCATTGCTGAGTGATATTGCTTTGTAAGTAAATACCACAACTTCTTTATCCATTTTTCACTTTCTGCGATGTTGAACTTGTACTGTAAACGAGGTTCTTGTAAACAGAGGCGTCCCAAACTTTGGGGTGGCTGTGTCTTTTTGATTTTAATTTCCCTAAGCTATAGGACCATAAGTGGAAGTGCCCTAGGCTCTGTTGCTTTGTTTTTTAGATGTTTCAGGAAACACCATACACTTCTCCCGAGTGTCTGTTGGCAATTTACATCCCGCCCATCAGCATAACAAGGCTCCCAGTTCTCCATGGCCTGTCCTGCCTTTCTGGATTTTACACTTTTTTCAGATGGCCCTTTTGACCGGGGGGAAGTGAGACTTCATTGTAGTGCAGATTTCCTTTGCAAGCTTGCTTGGTTGGCCAAAAAGGGCGTATGCGTTTCTTCCTGAATATATTCAGGAAAAAACGCATACGCCCTTTTTGGCCAAGTGCATCATGGTGGACGTTCTGCCTCTTTTCCTATGCTTTCAATGCAATTCCAGTCTACCTCCTGAAATCGGTTTCCTGCAATTCTGCCCCGCTTTCAAGTCCTCTTGGCAGCCTTACTTCAGTATATTTTTGGACGATAGCTGTCATTTATAACTCTGCAGGTTTGTGAATTACAGTGCCCCTGAGCTCCTTTCTTCAACTCGCTTTCTTTTGAGCTGGCCGCAACACCGCAGGATGGCTTCAGGCCCTAATCTGGTTCCGGCACGGCACGCTGAGCCTTTGGTTAATTCCTCTTCCTGGTGGGAAATGAGAGTTAAATTTGCCCGTCCAGACACCTCCAGCTAGTCTCTCATTGGTTCTCGCTATTCCTGTTCATCTTCCACAGAAATTGCAAACTGGGCCAAACAGGAGGTTAAAGGGACTGACTCTCCAAGTCGGGAGGGTGTTAGTAAAGCGTCTGGAATGTTGCACCCGAGTACCAGGGTACGAAAACTGAGACATATTTGAACACGTCTCCCGATCACATGGTTGATCATACTCTAGGTTCCACATGCATGTTTTAGCTGAAGGAAGAATACCTTAAACCTGGGTAGTTGAAACCCGTGGAATGGGTACCATGCAATATGACTTCAAAGGGTCTTCATTTGCTCACCGAACCTCTCCAATCCTATCACTGCTGCGTTTATGCCCCTGTACACATGCTTGATTCTCTTTCGGAGACATAGCAATCCATAGGTTTTAAGATACTTACTAGTCAGGTACATTCTTAGGCATTTAATATGCGGTGTTGAGTCCATTTCGTTGAGCAAGGAGTAGCTCTTGTCTATTCCATATTTGGCTTAAGGAACTTTATCTGTGCTCATTTCAATCTCTGGTTTTATGCAGCACCCCAACTCACCTTTACCCTTAAGCAAGCATAAGTTGGTTTTCTAAATTTGAGACCCTGTTCTGTTCTGTAATTCAGTTCCTGTGTAGCCAAGTTTACATTCCGTGTATTACTGATATCTTATGATGTTTCTTTTTCTGTGTGACTTATTTCAGTTAGAATCATCATACCTGAATCCACTCATTGTGCTGCTAAGGGCCTGATGACATAGATTTCATTGCTGAGTGATATTGCTTTGTAAGTAAATACCACAACTTCTTTATCCATTTTTCACTTTCTGAGATGTTGAACTTGTACGGTAAACGAGGTTCTTGTAAACAGAGGCGTCCCAAACTTTGGGGTGGCTGTGTCTTTTTGATTTTAATTTCCCTAAGCTATAGGACCATAAGTGGAAGTGCCCTAGGCTCTGTTGCTTTGTTTTTTAGATGTTTCAGGAAACACCATACACTTCTCCCGAGTGTCTGTTGGCAATTTACATCCCGCCCATCAGCATAACAAGGCTCCCAGTTCTCCATGGCCTGTCCTGCCTTTCTGGATTTTACACTTTTTTCAGATGGCCCTTTTGACCGGGGGCAAGTGAGACTTCATTGTAGTGCAGATTTCCTTTGCAAGCTTGCTTGGTTGGCCAAAAAGGGCGTATGCGTTTTTTCCTGAATATATTCAGGAAAAAACGCATACGCCCTTTTTGGCCAAGTGCATCATTGTGGACGTTCTGCCTCTTTTCCTATGCTTTCAATGCAATTCCAGTCTACCTCCTGAAATCGGTTTCCTGCAATTCTGCCCCGCTTTCAAGTCCTCTTGGCAGCCTTACTTCAGTATATTTTTGGACGATAGCTGTCATTTATAACTCTGCAGGTTTGTGAATTACAGTGCCCCTGAGCTCCTTTCTTCAACTCGCTTTCTTTTGAGCTGGCCGCAACACCGCAGGATGGCTTCAGGCCCTAATCTGGTTCTGGCACGGCACGCTGAGCCTTTGGTTAATTCCTCTTCCTGGTGGGAAATGAGAGTTAAATTTGCCCGTCCAGACACCTCCAGCTAGTCTCTCATTGGTTCTCGCTATTCCTGTTCATCTTCCGCAGAAATTGCAAACTGGGCCAAACAGGAGGTTAAAGGGACTGACTCTCCAAGTCGGGAGGGTGTTAGTAAAGCGTCTGGAATGTTGCACCCGAGTACCAGGGTACGAAAACTGAGACATATTTGAACACGTCTCCCGATCACATGGTTGATCATACTCTAGGTTCCACATGCATGTTTTAGCTGAAGGAAGAATACCTTAAACCTGGGTAGTTGAAACCCGTGGAATGGGTACCATGCAATATGACTTCAAAGGGTCTTCATTTGCTCACCGAACCTCTCCAATCCTATCACTGCTGCGTTTATGCCCCTGTACACATGCTTGATTCTCTTTCGGAGACATAGCAATCCATAGGTTTTAAGATACTTACTAGTCAGGTACATTCTTAGGCATTTAATATGCGGTGTTGAGTCCATTTCGTTGAGCAAGGAGTAGCTCTTGTCTATTCCATATTTGGCTTAAGGAACTTTATCTGTGCTCATTTCAATCTCTGGTTTTATGCAGCACCCCAACTCACCTTTACCCTTAAGCAAGCATAAGTTGGTTTTCTAAATTTGAGACCCTGTTCTGTTCTGTAATTCAGTTCCTGTGTAGCCAAGTTTACATTCCGTGTATTACTGATATCTTATGATGTTTCTTTTTCTGTGTGACTTATTTCAGTTAGAATCATCATACCTGAATCCACTCATTGTGCTGCTAAGGGCCTGATGACATAGATTTCATTGCTGAGTGATATTGCTTTGTAAGTAAATACCACAACTTCTTTATCCATTTTTCACTTTCTGCGATGTTGAACTTGTACTGTAAACGAGGTTCTTGTAAACAGAGGCGTCCCAAACTTTGGGGTGGCTGTGTCTTTTTGATTTTAATTTCCCTAAGCTATAGGACCATAAGTGGAAGTGCCCTAGGCTCTGTTGCTTTGTTTTTTAGATGTTTCAGGAAACACCATACACTTCTCCCGAGTGTCTGTTGGCAATTTACATCCCGCTCATCAGCATAACAAGGCTCCCAGTTCTCCATGGCCTGTCCTGCCGTTCTGGATTTTACACTTTTTTCAGATGGCCCTTTTGACCGGGGGGAAGTGAGACTTCATTGTAGTGCAGATTTCCTTTGCAAGCTTGCTTGGTTGGCCAAAAAGGGCGTATGCGTTTTTTCCTGAATATATTCAGGAAAAAACGCATACGCCCTTTTTGGCCAAGTGCATCATGGTGGACGTTCTGCCTCTTTTCCTATGCTTTCAATGCAATTCCATTCTACCTCCTGAAATCGGTTTCCTGCAATTCTGCCCCGCTTTCAAGTCCTCTTGGCAGCCTTACTTCAGTATATTTTTGGACGATAGCTGTCATTTATAACTCTGCAGGTTTGTGAATTACAGTGCCCCTGAGCTCCTTTCTTCAACTCGCTTTCTTTTGAGCTGGCCGCAACACCGCAGGATGGCTTCAGGCCCTAATCTGGTTCCGGCACGGCACGCTGAGCCTTTGGTTAATTCCTCTTCCTGGTGGGAAATGAGAGTTAAATTTGCCCGTCCAGACACCTCCAGCTAGTCTCTCATTGGTTCTCGCTATTCCTGTTCATCTTCCGCAGAAATTGCAAACTGGGCCAAACAGGAGGTTAAAGGGACTGACTCTCCAAGTCGGGAGGGTGTTAGTAAAGCGTCTGGAATGTTGCACCCGAGTACCAGGGTACGAAAACTGAGACATATTTGAACACGTCTCCCGATCACATGGTTGATCATACTCTAGGTTCCACATGCATGTTTTAGCTGAAGGAAGAATACCTTAAACCTGGGTAGTTGAAACCCGTGGAATGGGTACCATGCAATATGACTTCAAAGGGTCTTCATTTGCTCACCGAACCTCTCCAATCCTATCACTGCTGCGTTTATGCCCCTGTACACATGCTTGATTCTCTTTCGGAGACATAGCAATCCATAGGTTTTAAGATACTTACTAGTCAGGTACATTCTTAGGCATTTAATATGCGGTGTTGAGTCCATTTCGTTGAGCAAGGAGTAGCTCTTGTCTATTCCATATTTGGCTTAAGGAACTTTATCTGTGCTCATTTCAATCTCTGGTTTTATGCAGCACCCCAACTCACCTTTACCCTTAAGCAAGCATAAGTTGGTTTTCTAAATTTGAGACCCTGTTCTGTTCTGTAATTCAGTTCCTGTGTAGCCAAGTTTACATTCCGTGTATTACTGATATCTTATGATGTTTCTTTTTCTGTGTGACTTATTTCAGTTAGAATCATCATACCTGAATCCACTCATTGTGCTGCTAAGGGCCTGATGACATAGATTTCATTGCTGAGTGATATTGCTTTGTAAGTAAATACCACAACTTCTTTATCCATTTTTCACTTTCTGCGATGTTGAACTTGTACTGTAAACGAGGTTCTTGTAAACAGAGGCGTCCCAAACTTTGGGGTGGCTGTGTCTTTTTGATTTTAATTTCCCTAAGCTATAGGACCATAAGTGGAAGTGCCCTAGGCTCTGTTGCTTTGTTTTTTAGATGTTTCAGGAAACACCATACACTTCTCCCGAGTGTCTGTTGGCAATTTACATCCCGCCCATCAGCATAACAAGGCTCCCAGTTCTCCATGGCCTGTCCTGCCTTTCTGGATTTTACACTTTTTTCAGATGGCCCTTTTGACCGGGGGGAAGTGAGACTTCATTGTAGTGCAGATTTCCTTTGCAAGCTTGCTTGGTTGGCCAAAAAGGGCGTATGCGTTTTTTCCTGAATATATTCAGGAAAAAACGCATACGCCCTTTTTGGCCAAGTGCATCATGGTGGACGTTCTGCCTCTTTTCCTATGCTTTCAATGCAATTCCAGTCTACCTCCTGAAATCGGTTTCCTGCAATTCTGCCCCGCTTTCAAGTCCTCTTGGCAGCCTTACTTCAGTATATTTTTGGACGATAGCTGTCATTTATAACTCTGCAGGTTTGTGAATTACAGTGCCCCTGAGCTCCTTTCTTCAACTCGCTTTCTTTTGAGCTGGCCGCAACACCGCAGGATGGCTTCAGGCCCTAATCTGGTTCCGGCACGGCACGCTGAGCCTTTGGTTAATTCCTCTTCCTGGTGGGAAATGAGAGTTAAATTTGCCCGTCCAGACACCTCCAGCTAGTCTCTCATTGGTTCTCGCTATTCCTGTTCATCTTCCGCAGAAATTGCAAACTGGGCCAAACAGGAGGTTAAAGGGACTGACTCTCCAAGTCGGGAGGGTGTTAGTAAAGCGTCTGGAATGTTGCACCCGAGTACCAGGGTACGAAAACTGAGACATATTTGAACACGTCTCCCGATCACATGGTTGATCATACTCTAGGTTCCACATGCATGTTTTAGCTGAAGGAAGAATACCTTAAACCTGGGTAGTTGAAACCCGTGGAATGGGTACCATGCAATATGACTTCAAAGGGTCTTCATTTGCTCACCGAACCTCTCCAATCCTATCACTGCTGCGTTTATGCCCCTGTACACATGCTTGATTCTCTTTCGGAGACATAGCAATCCATAGGTTTTAAGATACTTACTAGTCAGGTACATTCTTAGGCATTTAATATGCGGTGTTGAGTCCATTTCGTTGAGCAAGGAGTAGCTCTTGTCTATTCCATATTTGGCTTAAGGAACTTTATCTGTGCTCATTTCAATCTCTGGTTTTATGCAGCACCCCAACTCACCTTTACCCTTAAGCAAGCATAAGTTGGTTTTCTAAATTTGAGACCCTGTTCTGTTCTGTAATTCAGTTCCTGTGTAGCCAAGTTTACATTCCGTGTATTACTGATATCTTATGATGTTTCTTTTTCTGTGTGACTTATTTCAGTTAGAATCATCATACCTGAATCCACTCATTGTGCTGCTAAGGGCCTGATGACATAGATTTCATTGCTGAGTGATATTGCTTTGTAAGTAAATACCACAACTTCTTTATCCATTTTTCACTTTCTGCGATGTTGAACTTGTACTGTAAACGAGGTTCTTGTAAACAGAGGCGTCCCAAACTTTGGGGTGGCTGTGTCTTTTTGATTTTAATTTCCCTAAGCTATAGGACCATAAGTGGAAGTGCCCTAGGCTCTGTTGCTTTGTTTTTTAGATGTTTCAGGAAACACCATACACTTCTCCCGAGTGTCTGTTGGCAATTTACATCCCGCCCATCAGCATAACAAGGCTCCCAGTTCTCCATGGCCTGTCCTGCCTTTCTGGATTTTACACTTTTTTCAGATGGCCCTTTTGACCGGGGGGAAGTGAGACTTCATTGTAGTGCAGATTTCCTTTGCAAGCTTGCTTGGTTGGCCAAAAAGGGCGTATGCGTTTCTTCCTGAATATATTCAGGAAAAAACGCATACGCCCTTTTTGGCCAAGTGCATCATGGTGGACGTTCTGCCTCTTTTCCTATGCTTTCAATGCAATTCCAGTCTGCCTCCTGAAATCGGTTTCCTGCAATTCTGCCCCGCTTTCAAGTCCTCTTGGCAGCCTTACTTCAGTATATTTTTGGACGATAGCTGTCATTTATAACTCTGCAGGTTTGTGAATTACAGTGCCCCTGAGCTCCTTTCTTCAACTCGCTTTCTTTTGAGCTGGCCGCAACACCGCAGGATGGCTTCAGGCCCTAATCTGGTTCCGGCACGGCACGCTGAGCCTTTGGTTAATTCCTCTTCCTGGTGGGAAATGAGAGTTAAATTTGCCCGTCCAGACACCTCCAGCTAGTCTCTCATTGGTTCTCGCTATTCCTGTTCATCTTCCGCAGAAATTGCAAACTGGGCCAAACAGGAGGTTAAAGGGACTGACTCTCCAAGTCGGGAGGGTGTTAGTAAAGCGTCTGGAATGTTGCACCCGAGTACCAGGGTACGAAAACTGAGACATATTTGAACACGTCTCCCGATCACATGGTTGATCATACTCTAGGTTCCACATGCATGTTTTAGCTGAAGGAAGAATACCTTAAACCTGGGTAGTTGAAACCCGTGGAATGGGTACCATGCAATATGACTTCAAAGGGTCTTCATTTGCTCACCGAACCTCTCCAATCCTATCACTGCTGCGTTTATGCCCCTGTACACATGCTTGATTCTCTTTCGGAGACATAGCAATCCATAGGTTTTAAGATACTTACTAGTCAGGTACATTCTTAGGCATTTAATATGCGGTGTTGAGTCCATTTCGTTGAGCAAGGAGTAGCTCTTGTCTATTCCATATTTGGCTTAAGGAACTTTATCTGTGCTCATTTCAATCTCTGGTTTTATGCAGCACCCCAACTCACCTTTACCCTTAAGCAAGCATAAGTTGGTTTTCTAAATTTGAGACCCTGTTCTGTTCTGTAATTCAGTTCCTGTGTAGCCAAGTTTACATTCCGTGTATTACTGATATCTTATGATGTTTCTTTTTCTGTGTGACTTATTTCAGTTAGAATCATCATACCTGAATCCACTCATTGTGCTGCTAAGGGCCTGATGACATAGATTTCATTGCTGAGTGATATTGCTTTGTAAGTAAATACCACAACTTCTTTATCCATTTTTCACTTTCTGCGATGTTGAACTTGTACTGTAAACGAGGTTCTTGTAAACAGAGGCGTCCCAAACTTTGGGGTGGCTGTGTCTTTTTGATTTTAATTTCCCTAAGCTATAGGACCATAAGTGGAAGTGCCCTAGGCTCTGTTGCTTTGTTTTTTAGATGTTTCAGGAAACACCATACACTTCTCCCGAGTGTCTGTTGGCAATTTACATCCCGCCCATCAGCATAACAAGGCTCCCAGTTCTCCATGGCCTGTCCTGCCTTTCTGGATTTTACACTTTTTTCAGATGGCCCTTTTGACCGGGGGGAAGTGAGACTTCATTGTAGTGCAGATTTCCTTTGCAAGCTTGCTTGGTTGGCCAAAAAGGGCGTATGCGTTTCTTCCTGAATATATTCAGGAAAAAACGCATACGCCCTTTTTGGCCAAGTGCATCATGGTGGACGTTCTGCCTCTTTTCCTATGCTTTCAATGCAATTCCAGTCTGCCTCCTGAAATCGGTTTCCTGCAATTCTGCCCCGCTTTCAAGTCCTCTTGGCAGCCTTACTTCAGTATATTTTTGGACGATAGCTGTCATTTATAACTCTGCAGGTTTGTGAATTACAGTGCCCCTGAGCTCCTTTCTTCAACTCGCTTTCTTTTGAGCTGGCCGCAACACCGCAGGATGGCTTCAGGCCCTAATCTGGTTCCGGCACGGCACGCTGAGCCTTTGGTTAATTCCTCTTCCTGGTGGGAAATGAGAGTTAAATTTGCCCGTCCAGACACCTCCAGCTAGTCTCTCATTGGTTCTCGCTATTCCTGTTCATCTTCCGCAGAAATTGCAAACTGGGCCAAACAGGAGGTTAAAGGGACTGACTCTCCAAGTCGGGAGGGTGTTAGTAAAGCGTCTGGAATGTTGCACCCGAGTACCAGGGTACGAAAACTGAGACATATTTGAACACGTCTCCCGATCACATGGTTGATCATACTCTAGGTTCCACATGCATGTTTTAGCTGAAGGAAGAATACCTTAAACCTGGGTAGTTGAAACCCGTGGAATGGGTACCATGCAATATGACTTCAAAGGGTCTTCATTTGCTCACCGAACCTCTCCAATCCTATCACTGCTGCGTTTATGCCCCTGTACACATGCTTGATTCTCTTTCGGAGACATAGCAATCCATAGGTTTTAAGATACTTACTAGTCAGGTACATTCTTAGGCTTTTAATATGCGGTGTTGAGTCCATTTCGTTGAGCAAGGAGTAGCTCTTGTCTATTCCATATTTGGCTTAAGGAACTTTATCTGTGTTCATTTCAATCTCTGGTTTTATGCAGCACCCCAACTCACCTTTACCCTTAAGCAAGCATAAGTTGGTTTTCTAAATTTGAGACCCTGTTCTGTTCTGTAATTCAGTTCCTGTGTAGCCAAGTTTACATTCCGTGTATTACTGATATCTTATGATGTTTCTTTTTCTGTGTGACTTATTTCAGTTAGAATCATCATACCTGAATCCACTCATTGTGCTGCTAAGGGCCTGATGACATAGATTTCATTGCTGAGTGATATTGCTTTGTAAGTAAATACCACAACTTCTTTATCCATTTTTCACTTTCTGCGATGTTGAACTTGTACTGTAAACGAGGTTCTTGTAAACAGAGGCGTCCCAAACTTTGGGGTGGCTGTGTCTTTTTGATTTTAATTTCCCTAAGCTATAGGACCATAAGTGGAAGTGCCCTAGGCTCTGTTGCTTTGTTTTTTAGATGTTTCAGGAAACACCATACACTTCTCCCGAGTGTCTGTTGGCAATTTACATCCCGCCCATCAGCATAACAAGGCTCCCAGTTCTCCATGGCCTGTCCTGTCTTTCTGGATTTTACACTTTTTTCAGATGGCCCTTTTGACCGGGGGGAAGTGAGACTTCATTGTAGTGCAGATTTCCTTTGCAAGCTTGCTTGGTTGGCCAAAAAGGGCGTATGCGTTTCTTCCTGAATATATTCAGGAAAAAACACATACGCCCTTTTTGGCCAAGTGCATCATGGTGGACGTTCTGCCTCTTTTCCTATGCTTTCAATGCAATTCCAGTCTGCCTCCTGAAATCGGTTTCCTGCAATTCTGCCCCGCTTTCAAGTCCTCTTGGCAGCCTTACTTCAGTATATTTTTGGACGATAGCTGTCATTTATAACTCTGCAGGTTTGTGAATTACAGTGCCCCTGAGCTCCTTTCTTCAACTCGCTTTCTTTTGAGCTGGCCGCAACACCGCAGGATGGCTTCAGGCCCTAATCTGGTTCCGGCACGGCACGCTGAGCCTTTGGTTAATTCCTCTTCCTGGTGGGAAATGAGAGTTAAATTTGCCCGTCCAGACACCTCCAGCTAGTCTCTCATTGGTTCTCGCTATTCCTGTTCATCTTCCGCAGAAATTGCAAACTGGGCCAAACAGGAGGTTAAAGGGACTGACTCTCCAAGTCGGGAGGGTGTTAGTAAAGCGTCTGGAATGTTGCACCCGAGTACCAGGGTACGAAAACTGAGACATATTTGAACACGTCTCCCGATCACATGGTTGATCATACTCTAGGTTCCACATGCATGTTTTAGCTGAAGGAAGAATACCTTAAACCTGGGTAGTTGAAACCCGTGGAATGGGTACCATGCAATATGACTTCAAAGGGTCTTCATTTGCTCACCGAACCTCTCCAATCCTATCACTGCTGCGTTTATGCCCCTGTACACATGCTTGATTCTCTTTCGGAGACATAGCAATCCATAGGTTTTAAGATACTTACTCGTCAGGTACATTCTTAGGCATTTAATATGCGGTGTTGAGTCCATTTCGTTGAGCAAGAGGTAGCTCTTGTCTATTCCATATTTGGCTTAAGGAACTTTATCTGTGCTCATTTCAATCTCTGGTTTTATGCAGCACCCCAACTCACCTTTACCCTTAAGAAAGCATAAGTTGGTTTTCTAAATTTGAGACCCTGTTCTGTTCTGTAATTCAGTTCCTGTGTAGCCAAGTTTACATTCCGTGTATTACTGATATCTTATGATGTTTCTTTTTCTGTGTGACTTATTTCAGTTAGAATCATCATACCTGAATCCACTCATTGTGCTGCTAAGGGCCTGATGACATAGATTTCATTGCTGAGTGATATTGCTTTGTAAGTAAATACCACAACTTCTTTATCCATTTTTCACTTTCTGCGATGTTGAACTTGTACTGTAAACGAGGTTCTTGTAAACAGAGGCGTCCCAAACTTTGGGGTGGCTGTGTCTTTTTTATTTTAATTTCCCTAAGCTATAGGACCATAAGTGGAAGTGCCCTAGGCTCTGTTGCTTTGTTTTTTAGATGTTTCAGGAAACACCATACACTTCTCCCGAGTGTCTGTTGGCAATTTACATCCCGCCCATCAGCATAACAAGGCTCCCAGTTCTCCATGGCCTGTCCTGCCTTTCTGGATTTTACACTTTTTTCAGATGGCCCTTTTGACCGGGGGGAAGTGAGACTTCATTGTAGTGCAGATTTCCTTTGCAAGCTTGCTTGGTTGGCCAAAAAGGGCGTATGCGTTTTTTCCTGAATATATTCAGGAAAAAACGCATACGCCCTTTTTGGCCAAGTGCATCATGGTGGACGTTCTGCCTCTTTTCCTATGCTTTCAATGCAATTCCAGTCTACCTCCTGAAATCGGTTTCCTGCAATTCTGCCCCGCTTTCAAGTCCTCTTGGCAGCCTTACTTCCGTATATTTTTGGACGATAGCTGTCATTTATAACTCTGCAGGTTTGTGAATTACAGTGCCCCTGAGCTCCTTTCTTCAACTCGCTTTCTTTTGAGCTGGCCGCAACACCGCAGGATGGCTTCAGGCCCTAATCTGGTTCCGGCACAGCACGCTGAGCCTTTGGTTAATTCCTCTTCCTGGTGGGAAATGAGAGTTAAATTTGCCCGTCCAGACACCTCCAGCTAGTCTCTCATTGGTTCTCGCTATTCCTGTTCATCTTCCGCAGAAATTGCAAACTGGGCCAAACAAGAGGTTAAAGGGACTGACTCTCCAAGTCGGGAGGGTGTTAGTAAAGCGTCTGGAATGTTGCACCCGAGTACCAGGGTACGAAAACTGAGACATATTTGAACACGTCTCCCGATCACATGGTTGATCATACTCTAGGTTCCACATGCATGTTTTAGCTGAAGGAAGAATACCTTAAACCTGGGTAGTTGAAACCCGTGGAATGGGTACCATGCAATATGACTTCAAAGGGTCTTCATTTGCTCACCGAACCTCTCCAATCCTATCACTGCTGCGTTTATGCCCCTGTACACATGCTTGATTCTCTTTCGGAGACATAGCAATCCATAGGTTTTAAGATACTTACTCGTCAGGTACATTCTTAGGCATTTAATATGCGGTGTTGAGTCCATTTCGTTGAGCAAGAGGTAGCTCTTGTCTATTCCATATTTGGCTTAAGGAACTTTATCTGTGCTCATTTCAATCTCTGGTTTTATGCAGCACCCCAACTCACCTTTACCCTTAAGAAAGCATAAGTTGGTTTTCTAAATTTGAGACCCTGTTCTGTTCTGTAATTCAGTTCCTGTGTAGCCAAGTTTACATTCCGTGTATTACTGATATCTTATGATGTTTCTTTTTCTGTGTGACTTATTTCAGTTAGAATCATCATACCTGAATCCACTCATTGTGCTGCTAAGGGCCTGATGACATAGATTTCATTGCTGAGTGATATTGCTTTGTAAGTAAATACCACAACTTCTTTATCCATTTTTCACTTTCTGCGATGTTGAACTTGTACTGTAAACGAGGTTCTTGTAAACAGAGGCGTCCCAAACTTTGGGGTGGCTGTGTCTTTTTGATTTTAATTTCCCTAAGCTATAGGACCATAAGTGGAAGTGCCCTAGGCTCTGTTGCTTTGTTTTTTAGATGTTTCAGGAAACACCATACACTTCTCCCGAGTGTCTGTTGGCAATTTACATCCCGCCCATCAGCATAACAAGGCTCCCAGTTCTCCATGGCCTGTCCTGCCTTTCTGGATTTTACACTTTTTTCAGATGGCCCTTTTGACCGGGGGGAAGTGAGACTTCATTGTAGTGCAGATTTCCTTTGCAAGCTTGCTTGGTTGGCCAAAAAGGGCGTATGCGTTTCTTCCTGAATATATTCAGGAAAAAACGCATACGCCCTTTTTGGCCAAGTGCATCATGGTGGACGTTCTGCCTCTTTTCCTATGCTTTCAATGCAATTCCAGTCTGCCTCCTGAAATCGGTTTCCTGCAATTCTGCCCCGCTTTCAAGTCCTCTTGGCAGCCTTACTTCAGTATATTTTTGGACGATAGCTGTCATTTATAACTCTGCAGGTTTGTGAATTACAGTGCCCCTGAGCTCCTTTCTTCAACTCGCTTTCTTTTGAGCTGGCCGCAACACCGCAGGATGGCTTCAGGCCCTAATCTGGTTCCGGCACGGCACGCTGAGCCTTTGGTTAATTCCTCTTCCTGGTGGGAAATGAGAGTTAAATTTGCCCGTCCAGACACCTCCAGCTAGTCTCTCATTGGTTCTCGCTATTCCTGTTCATCTTCCGCAGAAATTGCAAACTGGGCCAAACAGGAGGTTAAAGGGACTGACTCTCCAAGTCGGGAGGGTGTTAGTAAAGCGTCTGGAATGTTGCACCCGAGTACCAGGGTACGAAAACTGAGACATATTTGAACACGTCTCCCGATCACATGGTTGATCATACTCTAGGTTCCACATGCATGTTTTAGCTGAAGGAAGAATACCTTAAACCTGGGTAGTTGAAACCCGTGGAATGGGTACCATGCAATATGACTTCAAAGGGTTTTCATTTGCTCACCGAACCTCTCCAATCCTATCACTGCTGCGTTTATGCCCCTGTACACATGCTTGATTCTCTTTCGGAGACATAGCAATCCATAGGTTTTAAGATACTTACTCGTCAGGTACATTCTTAGGCATTTAATATGCGGTGTTGAGTCCATTTCGTTGAGCAAGAGGTAGCTCTTGTCTATTCCATATTTGGCTTAAGGAACTTTATCTGTGCTCATTTCAATCTCTGGTTTTATGCAGCACCCCAACTCACCTTTACCCTTAAGAAAGCATAAGTTGGTTTTCTAAATTTGAGACCCTGTTCTGTTCTGTAATTCAGTTCCTGTGTAGCCAAGTTTACATTCCGTGTATTACTGATATCTTATGATGTTTCTTTTTCTGTGTGACTTATTTCAGTTAGAATCATCATACCTGAATCCACTCATTGTGCTGCTAAGGGCCTGACGACATAGATTTCATTGCTGAGTGATATTGCTTTGTAAGTAAATACCACAACTTCTTTATCCATTTTTCACTTTCTGCGATGTTGAACTTGTACTGTAAACGAGGTTCTTGTAAACAGAGGCGTCCCAAACTTTGGGGTGGCTGTGTCTTTTTGATTTTAATTTCCCTAAGCTATAGGACCATAAGTGGAAGTGCCCTAGGCTCTGTTGCTTTGTTTTTTAGATGTTTCAGGAAACACCATACACTTCTCCCGAGTGTCTGTTGGCAATTTACATCCCGCCCATCAGCATAACAAGGCTCCCAGTTCTCCATGGCCTGTCCTGTCTTTCTGGATTTTACACTTTTTTCAGATGGCCCTTTTGACCGGGGGGAAGTGAGACTTCATTGTAGTGCAGATTTCCTTTGCAAGCTTGCTTGGTTGGCCAAAAAGGGCGTATGCGTTTTTTCCTGAATATATTCAGGAAAAAACGCATACGCCCTTTTTGGCCAAGTGCATCATGGTGGACGTTCTGCCTCTTTTCCTATGCTTTCAATGCAATTCCAGTCTGCCTCCTGAAATCGGTTTCCTGCAATTCTGCCCCGCTTTCAAGTCCTCTTGGCAGCCTTACTTCAGTATATTTTTGGACGATAGCTGTCATTTATAACTCTGCAGGTTTGTGAATTACAGTGCCCCTGAGCTCCTTTCTTCAACTCGCTTTCTTTTGAGCTGGCCGCAACACCGCAGGATGGCTTCAGGCCCTAATCTGGTTCCGGCACGGCATGCTGAGCCTTTGGTTAATTCCTCTTCCTGGTGGGAAATGAGTTAAATTTGCCCGTCCAGACACCTCCAGCTAGTCTCTCATTGGTTCTCGCTATTCCTGTTCATCTTCCGCAGAAATTGCAAACTGGGCCAAACAGGAGGTTAAAGGGACTGACTCTCCAAGTCGGGAGGGTGTTAGTAAAGCGTCTGGAATGTTGCACCCGAGTACCAGGGTACGAAAACTGAGACATATTTGAACACGTCTCCCGATCACATGGTTGATCATACTCTAGGTTCCACATGCATGTTTTAGCTGAAGGAAGAATACCTTAAACCTGGGTAGTTGAAACCCGTGGAATGGGTACCATGCAATATGACTTCAAAGGGTCTTCATTTGCTCACCGAACCTCTCCAATCCTATCACTGCTGCGTTTATGCCCCTGTACACATGCTTGATTCTCTTTCGGAGACATAGCAATCCATAGGTTTTAAGATACTTACTCGTCAGGTACATTCTTAGGCATTTAATATGCGGTGTTGAGTCCATTTCGTTGAGCAAGAGGTAGCTCTTGTCTATTCCATATTTGGCTTAAGGAACTTTATCTGTGCTCATTTCAATCTCTGGTTTTATGCAGCACCCCAACTCACCTTTACCCTTAAGAAAGCATAAGTTGGTTTTCTAAATTTGAGACCCTGTTCTGTTCTGTAATTCAGTTCCTGTGTAGCCAAGTTTACATTCCGTGTATTACTGATATCTTATGATGTTTCTTTTTCTGTGTGACTTATTTCAGTTAGAATCATCATACCTGAATCCACTCATTGTGCTGCTAAGGGCCTGATGACATAGATTTCATTGCTGAGTGATATTGCTTTGTAAGTAAATACCACAACTTCTTTATCCATTTTTCACTTTCTGCGATGTTGAACTTGTACTGTAAACGAGGTTCTTGTAAACAGAGGCGTCCCAAACTTTGGGGTGGCTGTGTCTTTTTGATTTTAATTTCCCTAAGCTATAGGACCATAAGTGGAAGTGCCCTAGGCTCTGTTGCTTTGTTTTTTAGATGTTTCAGGAAACACCATACACTTCTCCCGAGTGTCTGTTGGCAATTTACATCCCGCCCATCAGCATAACAAGGCTCCCAGTTCTCCATGGCCTGTCCTGTCTTTCTGGATTTTACACTTTTTTCAGATGGCCCTTTTGACCGGGGGGAAGTGAGACTTCATTGTAGTGCAGATTTCCTTTGCAAGCTTGCTTGGTTGGCCAAAAAGGGCGTATGCGTTTTTTCCTGAATATATTCAGGAAAAAACGCATACGCACTTTTTGGCCAAGTGCATCATTGTGGACGTTCTGCCTCTTTTCCTATGCTTTCAATGCAATTCCAGTCTGCCTCCTGAAATCGGTTTCCTGCAATTCTGCCCCGCTTTCAAGTCCTCTTGGCAGCCTTACTTCAGTATATTTTTGGACGATAGCTGTCATTTATAACTCTGCAGGTTTGTGAATTACAGTGCCCCTGAGCTCCTTTCTTCAACTCGCTTTCTTTTGAGCTGGCCGCAACACCGCAGGATGGCTTCAGGCCCTAATCTGGTTCCGGCACAGCACGCTGAGCCTTTGGTTAATTCCTCTTCCTGGTGGGAAATGAGAGTTAAATTTGCCCGTCCAGACACCTCCAGCTAGTCTCTCATTGGTTCTCGCTATTCCTGTTCATCTTCCGCAGAAATTGCAAACTGGGCCAAACAGGAGGTTAAAGGGACTGACTCTCCAAGTCGGGAGGGTGTTAGTAAAGCGTCTGGAATGTTGCACCCGAGTACCAGGGTACGAAAACTGAGACATATTTGAACACGTCTCCCGATCACATGGTTGATCATACTCTAGGTTCCACATGCATGTTTTAGCTGAAGGAAGAATACCTTAAACCTGGGTAGTTGAAACCCGTGGAATGGGTACCATGCAATATGACTTCAAAGGGTCTTCATTTGCTCACCGAACCTCTCCAATCCTATCACTGCTGCGTTTATGCCCCTGTACACATGCTTGATTCTCTTTCGGAGACATAGCAATCCATAGGTTTTAAGATACTTACTCGTCAGGTACATTCTTAGGCATTTAATATGCGGTGTTGAGTCCATTTCGTTGAGCAAGAGGTAGCTCTTGTCTATTCCATATTTGGCTTAAGGAACTTTATCTGTGCTCATTTCAATCTCTGGTTTTATGCAGCACCCCAACTCACCTTTACCCTTAAGAAAGCATAAGTTGGTTTTCTAAATTTGAGACCCTGTTCTGTTCTGTAATTCAGTTCCTGTGTAGCCAAGTTTACATTCCATGTATTACTGATATCTTATGATGTTTCTTTTTCTGTGTGACTTATTTCAGTTAGAATCATCATACCTGAATCCACTCATTGTGCTGCTAAGGGCCTGATGACATAGATTTCATTGCTGAGTGATATTGCTTTGTAAGTAAATACCACAACTTCTTTATCCATTTTTCACTTTCTGCGATGTTGAACTTGTACTGTAAACGAGGTTCTTGTAAACAGAGGCGTCCCAAACTTTGGGGTGGCTGTGTCTTTTTGATTTTAATTTCCCTAAGCTATAGGACCATAAGTGGAAGTGCCCTAGGCTCTGTTGCTTTGTTTTTTAGATGTTTCAGGAAACACCATACACTTCTCCCGAGTGTCTGTTGGCAATTTACATCCCGCCCATCAGCATAACAAGGCTCCCAGTTCTCCATGGCCTGTCCTGCCTTTCTGGATTTTACAGTTTTTTCAGATGGCCCTTTTGACCGGGGGGAAGTGAGACTTCATTGTAGTGCAGATTTCCTTTGCAAGCTTGCTTGGTTGGCCAAAAAGGGCGTATGCATTTCTTCCTGAATATATTCAGGAAAAAACGCATACGCCCTTTTTGGCCAAGTGCATCATGGTGGACGTTCTGCCTCTTTTCCTATGCTTTCAATGCAATTCCAGTCTGCCTCCTGAAATCGGTTTCCTGCAATTCTGCCCCGCTTTCAAGTCCTCTTGGCAGCCTTACTTCAGTATATTTTTGGACGATAGCTGTCATTTATAACTCTGCAGGTTTGTGAATTACAGTGCCCCTGAGCTCCTTTCTTCAACTCGCTTTCTTTTGAGCTGGCCGCAACACCGCAGGATGGCTTCAGGCCCTAATCTGGTTCCGGCACGGCACGCTGAGCCTTTGGTTAATTCCTCTTCCTGGTGGGAAATGAGTTAAATTTGCCCGTCCAGACACCTCCAGCTAGTCTCTCATTGGTTCTCGCTATTCCTGTTCATCTTCCGCAGAAATTGCAAACTGGGCCAAACAGGAGGTTAAAGGGACTGACTCTCCAAGTCGGGAGGGTGTTAGTAAAGCGTCTGGAATGTTGCACCCGAGTACCAGGGTACGAAAACTGAGACATATTTGAACACGTCTCCCGATCACATGGTTGATCATACTCTAGGTTCCACATGCATGTTTTAGCTGAAGGAAGAATACCTTAAACCTGGGTAGTTGAAACCCGTGGAATGGGTACCATGCAATATGACTTCAAAGGGTCTTCATTTGCTCACCGAACCTCTCCAATCCTATCACTGCTGCGTTTATGCCCCTGTACACATGCTTGATTCTCTTTCGGAGACATAGCAATCCATAGGTTTTAAGATACTTACTAGTCAGGTACATTCTTAGGCTTTTAATATGCGGTGTTGAGTCCATTTCGTTGAGCAAGGAGTAGCTCTTGTCTATTCCATATTTGGCTTAAGGAACTTTATCTGTGCTCATTTCAATCTCTGGTTTTATGCAGCACCCCAACTCACCTTTACCCTTAAGCAAGCATAAGTTGGTTTTCTAAATTTGAGACCCTGTTCTGTTCTGTAATTCAGTTCCTGTGTAGCCAAGTTTACATTCCGTGTATTACTGATATCTTATGATGTTTCTTTTTCTGTGTGACTTATTTCAGTTAGAATCATCATACCTGAATCCACTCATTGTGCTGCTAAGGGCCTGATGACATAGATTTCATTGCTGAGTGATATTGCTTTGTAAGTAAATACCACAACTTCTTTATCCATTTTTCACTTTCTGCGATGTTGAACTTGTACTGTAAACGAGGTTCTTGTAAACAGAGGCGTCCCAAACTTTGGGGTGGCTGTGTCTTTTTGATTTTAATTTCCCTAAGCTATAGGACCATAAGTGGAAGTGCCCTAGGCTCTGTTGCTTTGTTTTTTAGATGTTTCAGGAAACACCATACACTTCTCCCGAGTGTCTGTTGGCAATTTACATCCCGCCCATCAGCATAACAAGGCTCCCAGTTCTCCATGGCCTGTCCTGCCTTTCTGGATTTTACACTTTTTTCAGATGGCCCTTTTGACCGGGGGGAAGTGAGACTTCATTGTAGTGCAGATTTCCTTTGCAAGCTTGCTTGGTTGGCCAAAAAGGGCGTATGCATTTCTTCCTGAATATATTCAGGAAAAAACGCATACGCCCTTTTTGGCCAAGTGCATCATGGTGGACGTTCTGCCTCTTTTCCTATGCTTTCAATGCAATTCCAGTCTGCCTCCTGAAATCGGTTTCCTGCAATTCTGCCCCGCTTTCAAGTCCTCTTGGCAGCCTTACTTCAGTATATTTTTGGACGATAGCTGTCATTTATAACTCTGCAGGTTTGTGAATTACAGTGCCCCTGAGCTCCTTTCTTCAACTCGCTTTCTTTTGAGCTGGCCGCAACACCGCAGGATGGCTTCAGGCCCTAATCTGGTTCCGGCACGGCACGCTGAGCCTTTGGTTAATTCCTCTTCCTGGTGGGAAATGAGTTAAATTTGCCCGTCCAGACACCTCCAGCTAGTCTCTCATTGGTTCTCGCTATTCCTGTTCATCTTCCGCAGAAATTGCAAACTGGGCCAAACAGGAGGTTAAAGGGACTGACTCTCCAAGTCGGGAGGGTGTTAGTAAAGCGTCTGGAATGTTGCACCCGAGTACCAGGGTACGAAAACTGAGACATATTTGAACACGTCTCCCGATCACATGGTTGATCATACTCTAGGTTCCACATGCATGTTTTAGCTGAAGGAAGAATACCTTAAACCTGGGTAGTTGAAACCCGTGGAATGGGTACCATGCAATATGACTTCAAAGGGTCTTCATTTGCTCACCGAACCTCTCCAATCCTATCACTGCTGCGTTTATGCCCCTGTACACATGCTTGATTCTCTTTCGGAGACATAGCAATCCATAGGTTTTAAGATACTTACTAGTCAGGTACATTCTTAGGCTTTTAATATGCGGTGTTGAGTCCATTTCGTTGAGCAAGGAGTAGCTCTTGTCTATTCCATATTTGGCTTAAGGAACTTTATCTGTGCTCATTTCAATCTCTGGTTTTATGCAGCACCCCAACTCACCTTTACCCTTAAGCAAGCATAAGTTGGTTTTCTAAATTTGAGACCCTGTTCTGTTCTGTAATTCAGTTCCTGTGTAGCCAAGTTTACATTCCGTGTATTACTGATATCTTATGATGTTTCTTTTTCTGTGTGACTTATTTCAGTTAGAATCATCATACCTGAATCCACTCATTGTGCTGCTAAGGGCCTGATGACATAGATTTCATTGCTGAGTGATATTGCTTTGTAAGTAAATACCACAACTTCTTTATCCATTTTTCACTTTCTGCGATGTTGAACTTGTACTGTAAACGAGGTTCTTGTAAACAGAGGCGTCCCAAACTTTGGGGTGGCTGTGTCTTTTTGATTTTAATTTCCCTAAGCTATAGGACCATAAGTGGAAGTGCCCTAGGCTCTGTTGCTTTGTTTTTTAGATGTTTCAGGAAACACCATACACTTCTCCCGAGTGTCTGTTGGCAATTTACATCCCGCCCATCAGCATAACAAGGCTCCCAGTTCTCCATGGCCTGTCCTGTCTTTCTGGATTTTACACTTTTTTCAGATGGCCCTTTTGACCGGGGGGAAGTGAGACTTCATTGTAGTGCAGATTTCCTTTGCAAGCTTGCTTGGTTGGCCAAAAAGGGCGTATGCGTTTTTTCCTGAATATATTCAGGAAAAAACGCATACGCACTTTTTGGCCAAGTGCATCATT
The DNA here is from genome assembly GCF_039906515.1 of Pseudorca crassidens. Taxonomy (NCBI): domain Eukaryota; kingdom Metazoa; phylum Chordata; class Mammalia; order Artiodactyla; family Delphinidae; genus Pseudorca; species Pseudorca crassidens. The sequence continues at coordinate 1,438,806 of NW_027136311.1, forward strand.
GTGGACGTTCTGCCTCTTTTCCTATGCTTTCAATGCAATTCCAGTCTGCCTCCTGAAATCGGTTTCCTGCAATTCTGCCCCGCTTTCAAGTCCTCTTGGCAGCCTTACTTCAGTATATTTTTGGACGATAGCTGTCATTTATAACTCTGCAGGTTTGTGAATTACAGTGCCCCTGAGCTCCTTTCTTCAACTCGCTTTCTTTTGAGCTGGCCGCAACACCGCAGGATGGCTTCAGGCCCTAATCTGGTTCCGGCACAGCACGCTGAGCCTTTGGTTAATTCCTCTTCCTGGTGGGAAATGAGAGTTAAATTTGCCCGTCCAGACACCTCCAGCTAGTCTCTCATTGGTTCTCGCTATTCCTGTTCATCTTCCGCAGAAATTGCAAACTGGGCCAAACAGGAGGTTAAAGGGACTGACTCTCCAAGTCGGGAGGGTGTTAGTAAAGCGTCTGGAATGTTGCACCCGAGTACCAGGGTACGAAAACTGAGACATATTTGAACACGTCTCCCGATCACATGGTTGATCATACTCTAGGTTCCACATGCATGTTTTAGCTGAAGGAAGAATACCTTAAACCTGGGTAGTTGAAACCCGTGGAATGGGTACCATGCAATATGACTTCAAAGGGTCTTCATTTGCTCACCGAACCTCTCCAATCCTATCACTGCTGCGTTTATGCCCCTGTACACATGCTTGATTCTCTTTCGGAGACATAGCAATCCATAGGTTTTAAGATACTTACTCGTCAGGTACATTCTTAGGCATTTAATATGCGGTGTTGAGTCCATTTCGTTGAGCAAGAGGTAGCTCTTGTCTATTCCATATTTGGCTTAAGGAACTTTATCTGTGCTCATTTCAATCTCTGGTTTTATGCAGCACCCCAACTCACCTTTACCCTTAAGAAAGCATAAGTTGGTTTTCTAAATTTGAGACCCTGTTCTGTTCTGTAATTCAGTTCCTGTGTAGCCAAGTTTACATTCCATGTATTACTGATATCTTATGATGTTTCTTTTTCTGTGTGACTTATTTCAGTTAGAATCATCATACCTGAATCCACTCATTGTGCTGCTAAGGGCCTGATGACATAGATTTCATTGCTGAGTGATATTGCTTTGTAAGTAAATACCACAACTTCTTTATCCATTTTTCACTTTCTGCGATGTTGAACTTGTACTGTAAACGAGGTTCTTGTAAACAGAGGCGTCCCAAACTTTGGGGTGGCTGTGTCTTTTTGATTTTAATTTCCCTAAGCTATAGGACCATAAGTGGAAGTGCCCTAGGCTCTGTTGCTTTGTTTTTTAGATGTTTCAGGAAACACCATACACTTCTCCCGAGTGTCTGTTGGCAATTTACATCCCGCCCATCAGCATAACAAGGCTCCCAGTTCTCCATGGCCTGTCCTGCCTTTCTGGATTTTACAGTTTTTTCAGATGGCCCTTTTGACCGGGGGGAAGTGAGACTTCATTGTAGTGCAGATTTCCTTTGCAAGCTTGCTTGGTTGGCCAAAAAGGGCGTATGCATTTCTTCCTGAATATATTCAGGAAAAAACGCATACGCCCTTTTTGGCCAAGTGCATCATGGTGGACGTTCTGCCTCTTTTCCTATGCTTTCAATGCAATTCCAGTCTGCCTCCTGAAATCGGTTTCCTGCAATTCTGCCCCGCTTTCAAGTCCTCTTGGCAGCCTTACTTCAGTATATTTTTGGACGATAGCTGTCATTTATAACTCTGCAGGTTTGTGAATTACAGTGCCCCTGAGCTCCTTTCTTCAACTCGCTTTCTTTTGAGCTGGCCGCAACACCGCAGGATGGCTTCAGGCCCTAATCTGGTTCCGGCACGGCACGCTGAGCCTTTGGTTAATTCCTCTTCCTGGTGGGAAATGAGTTAAATTTGCCCGTCCAGACACCTCCAGCTAGTCTCTCATTGGTTCTCGCTATTCCTGTTCATCTTCCGCAGAAATTGCAAACTGGGCCAAACAGGAGGTTAAAGGGACTGACTCTCCAAGTCGGGAGGGTGTTAGTAAAGCGTCTGGAATGTTGCACCCGAGTACCAGGGTACGAAAACTGAGACATATTTGAACACGTCTCCCGATCACATGGTTGATCATACTCTAGGTTCCACATGCATGTTTTAGCTGAAGGAAGAATACCTTAAACCTGGGTAGTTGAAACCCGTGGAATGGGTACCATGCAATATGACTTCAAAGGGTCTTCATTTGCTCACCGAACCTCTCCAATCCTATCACTGCTGCGTTTATGCCCCTGTACACATGCTTGATTCTCTTTCGGAGACATAGCAATCCATAGGTTTTAAGATACTTACTAGTCAGGTACATTCTTAGGCTTTTAATATGCGGTGTTGAGTCCATTTCGTTGAGCAAGGAGTAGCTCTTGTCTATTCCATATTTGGCTTAAGGAACTTTATCTGTGCTCATTTCAATCTCTGGTTTTATGCAGCACCCCAACTCACCTTTACCCTTAAGCAAGCATAAGTTGGTTTTCTAAATTTGAGACCCTGTTCTGTTCTGTAATTCAGTTCCTGTGTAGCCAAGTTTACATTCCGTGTATTACTGATATCTTATGATGTTTCTTTTTCTGTGTGACTTATTTCAGTTAGAATCATCATACCTGAATCCACTCATTGTGCTGCTAAGGGCCTGATGACATAGATTTCATTGCTGAGTGATATTGCTTTGTAAGTAAATACCACAACTTCTTTATCCATTTTTCACTTTCTGCGATGTTGAACTTGTACTGTAAACGAGGTTCTTGTAAACAGAGGCGTCCCAAACTTTGGGGTGGCTGTGTCTTTTTGATTTTAATTTCCCTAAGCTATAGGACCATAAGTGGAAGTGCCCTAGGCTCTGTTGCTTTGTTTTTTAGATGTTTCAGGAAACACCATACACTTCTCCCGAGTGTCTGTTGGCAATTTACATCCCGCCCATCAGCATAACAAGGCTCCCAGTTCTCCATGGCCTGTCCTGCCTTTCTGGATTTTACACTTTTTTCAGATGGCCCTTTTGACCGGGGGGAAGTGAGACTTCATTGTAGTGCAGATTTCCTTTGCAAGCTTGCTTGGTTGGCCAAAAAGGGCGTATGCATTTCTTCCTGAATATATTCAGGAAAAAACGCATACGCCCTTTTTGGCCAAGTGCATCATGGTGGACGTTCTGCCTCTTTTCCTATGCTTTCAATGCAATTCCAGTCTGCCTCCTGAAATCGGTTTCCTGCAATTCTGCCCCGCTTTCAAGTCCTCTTGGCAGCCTTACTTCAGTATATTTTTGGACGATAGCTGTCATTTATAACTCTGCAGGTTTGTGAATTACAGTGCCCCTGAGCTCCTTTCTTCAACTCGCTTTCTTTTGAGCTGGCCGCAACACCGCAGGATGGCTTCAGGCCCTAATCTGGTTCCGGCACGGCACGCTGAGCCTTTGGTTAATTCCTCTTCCTGGTGGGAAATGAGTTAAATTTGCCCGTCCAGACACCTCCAGCTAGTCTCTCATTGGTTCTCGCTATTCCTGTTCATCTTCCGCAGAAATTGCAAACTGGGCCAAACAGGAGGTTAAAGGGACTGACTCTCCAAGTCGGGAGGGTGTTAGTAAAGCGTCTGGAATGTTGCACCCGAGTACCAGGGTACGAAAACTGAGACATATTTGAACACGTCTCCCGATCACATGGTTGATCATACTCTAGGTTCCACATGCATGTTTTAGCTGAAGGAAGAATACCTTAAACCTGGGTAGTTGAAACCCGTGGAATGGGTACCATGCAATATGACTTCAAAGGGTCTTCATTTGCTCACCGAACCTCTCCAATCCTATCACTGCTGCGTTTATGCCCCTGTACACATGCTTGATTCTCTTTCGGAGACATAGCAATCCATAGGTTTTAAGATACTTACTAGTCAGGTACATTCTTAGGCTTTTAATATGCGGTGTTGAGTCCATTTCGTTGAGCAAGGAGTAGCTCTTGTCTATTCCATATTTGGCTTAAGGAACTTTATCTGTGCTCATTTCAATCTCTGGTTTTATGCAGCACCCCAACTCACCTTTACCCTTAAGCAAGCATAAGTTGGTTTTCTAAATTTGAGACCCTGTTCTGTTCTGTAATTCAGTTCCTGTGTAGCCAAGTTTACATTCCGTGTATTACTGATATCTTATGATGTTTCTTTTTCTGTGTGACTTATTTCAGTTAGAATCATCATACCTGAATCCACTCATTGTGCTGCTAAGGGCCTGATGACATAGATTTCATTGCTGAGTGATATTGCTTTGTAAGTAAATACCACAACTTCTTTATCCATTTTTCACTTTCTGCGATGTTGAACTTGTACTGTAAACGAGGTTCTTGTAAACAGAGGCGTCCCAAACTTTGGGGTGGCTGTGTCTTTTTGATTTTAATTTCCCTAAGCTATAGGACCATAAGTGGAAGTGCCCTAGGCTCTGTTGCTTTGTTTTTTAGATGTTTCAGGAAACACCATACACTTCTCCCGAGTGTCTGTTGGCAATTTACATCCCGCCCATCAGCATAACAAGGCTCCCAGTTCTCCATGGCCTGTCCTGCCTTTCTGGATTTTACAGTTTTTTCAGATGGCCCTTTTGACCGGGGGGAAGTGAGACTTCATTGTAGTGCAGATTTCCTTTGCAAGCTTGCTTGGTTGGCCAAAAAGGGCGTATGCATTTCTTCCTGAATATATTCAGGAAAAAACGCATACGCCCTTTTTGGCCAAGTGCATCATGGTGGACGTTCTGCCTCTTTTCCTATGCTTTCAATGCAATTCCAGTCTGCCTCCTGAAATCGGTTTCCTGCAATTCTGCCCCGCTTTCAAGTCCTCTTGGCAGCCTTACTTCAGTATATTTTTGGACGATAGCTGTCATTTATAACTCTGCAGGTTTGTGAATTACAGTGCCCCTGAGCTCCTTTCTTCAACTCGCTTTCTTTTGAGCTGGCCGCAACACCGCAGGATGGCTTCAGGCCCTAATCTGGTTCCGGCACGGCACGCTGAGCCTTTGGTTAATTCCTCTTCCTGGTGGGAAATGAGAGTTAAATTTGCCCGTCCAGACACCTCCAGCTAGTCTCTCATTGGTTCTCGCTATTCCTGTTCATCTTCCGCAGAAATTGCAAACTGGGCCAAACAGGAGGTTAAAGGGACTGACTCTCCAAGTCGGGAGGGTGTTAGTAAAGCGTCTGGAATGTTGCACCCGAGTACCAGGGTACGAAAACTGAGACATATTTGAACACGTCTCCCGATCACATGGTTGATCATACTCTAGGTTCCACATGCATGTTTTAGCTGAAGGAAGAATACCTTAAACCTGGGTAGTTGAAACCCGTGGAATGGGTACCATGCAATATGACTTCAAAGGGTCTTCATTTGCTCACCGAACCTCTCCAATCCTATCACTGCTGCGTTTATGCCCCTGTACACATGCTTGATTCTCTTTCGGAGACATAGCAATCCATAGGTTTTAAGATACTTACTCGTCAGGTACATTCTTAGGCATTTAATATGCGGTGTTGAGTCCATTTCGTTGAGCAAGAGGTAGCTCTTGTCTATTCCATATTTGGCTTAAGGAACTTTATCTGTGCTCATTTCAATCTCTGGTTTTATGCAGCACCCCAACTCACCTTTACCCTTAAGAAAGCATAAGTTGGTTTTCTAAATTTGAGACCCTGTTCTGTTCTGTAATTCAGTTCCTGTGTAGCCAAGTTTACATTCCGTGTATTACTGATATCTTATGATGTTTCTTTTTCTGTGTGACTTATTTCAGTTAGAATCATCATACCTGAATCCACTCATTGTGCTGCTAAGGGCCTGATGACATAGATTTCATTGCTGAGTGATATTGCTTTGTAAGTAAATACCACAACTTCTTTATCCATTTTTCACTTTCTGCGATGTTGAACTTGTACTGTAAACGAGGTTCTTGTAAACAGAGGCGTCCCAAACTTTGGGGTGGCTGTGTCTTTTTTATTTTAATTTCCCTAAGCTATAGGACCATAAGTGGAAGTGCCCTAGGCTCTGTTGCTTTGTTTTTTAGATGTTTCAGGAAACACCATACACTTCTCCCGAGTGTCTGTTGGCAATTTACATCCCGCCCATCAGCATAACAAGGCTCCCAGTTCTCCATGGCCTGTCCTGCCTTTCTGGATTTTACACTTTTTTCAGATGGCCCTTTTGACCGGGGGGAAGTGAGACTTCATTGTAGTGCAGATTTCCTTTGCAAGCTTGCTTGGTTGGCCAAAAAGGGCGTATGCGTTTTTTCCTGAATATATTCAGGAAAAAACGCATACGCCCTTTTTGGCCAAGTGCATCATGGTGGACGTTCTGCCTCTTTTCCTATGCTTTCAATGCAATTCCAGTCTACCTCCTGAAATCGGTTTCCTGCAATTCTGCCCCGCTTTCAAGTCCTCTTGGCAGCCTTACTTCCGTATATTTTTGGACGATAGCTGTCATTTATAACTCTGCAGGTTTGTGAATTACAGTGCCCCTGAGCTCCTTTCTTCAACTCGCTTTCTTTTGAGCTGGCCGCAACACCGCAGGATGGCTTCAGGCCCTAATCTGGTTCCGGCACAGCACGCTGAGCCTTTGGTTAATTCCTCTTCCTGGTGGGAAATGAGAGTTAAATTTGCCCGTCCAGACACCTCCAGCTAGTCTCTCATTGGTTCTCGCTATTCCTGTTCATCTTCCGCAGAAATTGCAAACTGGGCCAAACAAGAGGTTAAAGGGACTGACTCTCCAAGTCGGGAGGGTGTTAGTAAAGCGTCTGGAATGTTGCACCCGAGTACCAGGGTACGAAAACTGAGACATATTTGAACACGTCTCCCGATCACATGGTTGATCATACTCTAGGTTCCACATGCATGTTTTAGCTGAAGGAAGAATACCTTAAACCTGGGTAGTTGAAACCCGTGGAATGGGTACCATGCAATATGACTTCAAAGGGTCTTCATTTGCTCACCGAACCTCTCCAATCCTATCACTGCTGCGTTTATGCCCCTGTACACATGCTTGATTCTCTTTCGGAGACATAGCAATCCATAGGTTTTAAGATACTTACTCGTCAGGTACATTCTTAGGCATTTAATATGCGGTGTTGAGTCCATTTCGTTGAGCAAGAGGTAGCTCTTGTCTATTCCATATTTGGCTTAAGGAACTTTATCTGTGCTCATTTCAATCTCTGGTTTTATGCAGCACCCCAACTCACCTTTACCCTTAAGAAAGCATAAGTTGGTTTTCTAAATTTGAGACCCTGTTCTGTTCTGTAATTCAGTTCCTGTGTAGCCAAGTTTACATTCCGTGTATTACTGATATCTTATGATGTTTCTTTTTCTGTGTGACTTATTTCAGTTAGAATCATCATACCTGAATCCACTCATTGTGCTGCTAAGGGCCTGATGACATAGATTTCATTGCTGAGTGATATTGCTTTGTAAGTAAATACCACAACTTCTTTATCCATTTTTCACTTTCTGCGATGTTGAACTTGTACTGTAAACGAGGTTCTTGTAAACAGAGGCGTCCCAAACTTTGGGGTGGCTGTGTCTTTTTGATTTTAATTTCCCTAAGCTATAGGACCATAAGTGGAAGTGCCCTAGGCTCTGTTGCTTTGTTTTTTAGATGTTTCAGGAAACACCATACACTTCTCCCGAGTGTCTGTTGGCAATTTACATCCCGCCCATCAGCATAACAAGGCTCCCAGTTCTCCATGGCCTGTCCTGCCTTTCTGGATTTTACACTTTTTTCAGATGGCCCTTTTGACCGGGGGGAAGTGAGACTTCATTGTAGTGCAGATTTCCTTTGCAAGCTTGCTTGGTTGGCCAAAAAGGGCGTATGCGTTTCTTCCTGAATATATTCAGGAAAAAACGCATACGCCCTTTTTGGCCAAGTGCATCATGGTGGACGTTCTGCCTCTTTTCCTATGCTTTCAATGCAATTCCAGTCTGCCTCCTGAAATCGGTTTCCTGCAATTCTGCCCCGCTTTCAAGTCCTCTTGGCAGCCTTACTTCAGTATATTTTTGGACGATAGCTGTCATTTATAACTCTGCAGGTTTGTGAATTACAGTGCCCCTGAGCTCCTTTCTTCAACTCGCTTTCTTTTGAGCTGGCCGCAACACCGCAGGATGGCTTCAGGCCCTAATCTGGTTCCGGCACGGCACGCTGAGCCTTTGGTTAATTCCTCTTCCTGGTGGGAAATGAGAGTTAAATTTGCCCGTCCAGACACCTCCAGCTAGTCTCTCATTGGTTCTCGCTATTCCTGTTCATCTTCCGCAGAAATTGCAAACTGGGCCAAACAGGAGGTTAAAGGGACTGACTCTCCAAGTCGGGAGGGTGTTAGTAAAGCGTCTGGAATGTTGCACCCGAGTACCAGGGTACGAAAACTGAGACATATTTGAACACGTCTCCCGATCACATGGTTGATCATACTCTAGGTTCCACATGCATGTTTTAGCTGAAGGAAGAATACCTTAAACCTGGGTAGTTGAAACCCGTGGAATGGGTACCATGCAATATGACTTCAAAGGGTTTTCATTTGCTCACCGAACCTCTCCAATCCTATCACTGCTGCGTTTATGCCCCTGTACACATGCTTGATTCTCTTTCGGAGACATAGCAATCCATAGGTTTTAAGATACTTACTCGTCAGGTACATTCTTAGGCATTTAATATGCGGTGTTGAGTCCATTTCGTTGAGCAAGAGGTAGCTCTTGTCTATTCCATATTTGGCTTAAGGAACTTTATCTGTGCTCATTTCAATCTCTGGTTTTATGCAGCACCCCAACTCACCTTTACCCTTAAGAAAGCATAAGTTGGTTTTCTAAATTTGAGACCCTGTTCTGTTCTGTAATTCAGTTCCTGTGTAGCCAAGTTTACATTCCGTGTATTACTGATATCTTATGATGTTTCTTTTTCTGTGTGACTTATTTCAGTTAGAATCATCATACCTGAATCCACTCATTGTGCTGCTAAGGGCCTGACGACATAGATTTCATTGCTGAGTGATATTGCTTTGTAAGTAAATACCACAACTTCTTTATCCATTTTTCACTTTCTGCGATGTTGAACTTGTACTGTAAACGAGGTTCTTGTAAACAGAGGCGTCCCAAACTTTGGGGTGGCTGTGTCTTTTTGATTTTAATTTCCCTAAGCTATAGGACCATAAGTGGAAGTGCCCTAGGCTCTGTTGCTTTGTTTTTTAGATGTTTCAGGAAACACCATACACTTCTCCCGAGTGTCTGTTGGCAATTTACATCCCGCCCATCAGCATAACAAGGCTCCCAGTTCTCCATGGCCTGTCCTGTCTTTCTGGATTTTACACTTTTTTCAGATGGCCCTTTTGACCGGGGGGAAGTGAGACTTCATTGTAGTGCAGATTTCCTTTGCAAGCTTGCTTGGTTGGCCAAAAAGGGCGTATGCGTTTTTTCCTGAATATATTCAGGAAAAAACGCATACGCCCTTTTTGGCCAAGTGCATCATGGTGGACGTTCTGCCTCTTTTCCTATGCTTTCAATGCAATTCCAGTCTGCCTCCTGAAATCGGTTTCCTGCAATTCTGCCCCGCTTTCAAGTCCTCTTGGCAGCCTTACTTCAGTATATTTTTGGACGATAGCTGTCATTTATAACTCTGCAGGTTTGTGAATTACAGTGCCCCTGAGCTCCTTTCTTCAACTCGCTTTCTTTTGAGCTGGCCGCAACACCGCAGGATGGCTTCAGGCCCTAATCTGGTTCCGGCACGGCATGCTGAGCCTTTGGTTAATTCCTCTTCCTGGTGGGAAATGAGTTAAATTTGCCCGTCCAGACACCTCCAGCTAGTCTCTCATTGGTTCTCGCTATTCCTGTTCATCTTCCGCAGAAATTGCAAACTGGGCCAAACAGGAGGTTAAAGGGACTGACTCTCCAAGTCGGGAGGGTGTTAGTAAAGCGTCTGGAATGTTGCACCCGAGTACCAGGGTACGAAAACTGAGACATATTTGAACACGTCTCCCGATCACATGGTTGATCATACTCTAGGTTCCACATGCATGTTTTAGCTGAAGGAAGAATACCTTAAACCTGGGTAGTTGAAACCCGTGGAATGGGTACCATGCAATATGACTTCAAAGGGTCTTCATTTGCTCACCGAACCTCTCCAATCCTATCACTGCTGCGTTTATGCCCCTGTACACATGCTTGATTCTCTTTCGGAGACATAGCAATCCATAGGTTTTAAGATACTTACTCGTCAGGTACATTCTTAGGCATTTAATATGCGGTGTTGAGTCCATTTCGTTGAGCAAGAGGTAGCTCTTGTCTATTCCATATTTGGCTTAAGGAACTTTATCTGTGCTCATTTCAATCTCTGGTTTTATGCAGCACCCCAACTCACCTTTACCCTTAAGAAAGCATAAGTTGGTTTTCTAAATTTGAGACCCTGTTCTGTTCTGTAATTCAGTTCCTGTGTAGCCAAGTTTACATTCCGTGTATTACTGATATCTTATGATGTTTCTTTTTCTGTGTGACTTATTTCAGTTAGAATCATCATACCTGAATCCACTCATTGTGCTGCTAAGGGCCTGATGACATAGATTTCATTGCTGAGTGATATTGCTTTGTAAGTAAATACCACAACTTCTTTATCCATTTTTCACTTTCTGCGATGTTGAACTTGTACTGTAAACGAGGTTCTTGTAAACAGAGGCGTCCCAAACTTTGGGGTGGCTGTGTCTTTTTGATTTTAATTTCCCTAAGCTATAGGACCATAAGTGGAAGTGCCCTAGGCTCTGTTGCTTTGTTTTTTAGATGTTTCAGGAAACACCATACACTTCTCCCGAGTGTCTGTTGGCAATTTACATCCCGCCCATCAGCATAACAAGGCTCCCAGTTCTCCATGGCCTGTCCTGCCTTTCTGGATTTTACAGTTTTTTCAGATGGCCCTTTTGACCGGGGGGAAGTGAGACTTCATTGTAGTGCAGATTTCCTTTGCAAGCTTGCTTGGTTGGCCAAAAAGGGCGTATGCGTTTCTTCCTGAATATATTCAGGAAAAAACGCATACGCCCTTTTTGGCCAAGTGCATCATGGTGGACGTTCTGCCTCTTTTCCTATGCTTTCAATGCAATTCCAGTCTGCCTCCTGAAATCGGTTTCCTGCAATTCTGCCCCGCTTTCAAGTCCTCTTGGCAGCCTTACTTCAGTATATTTTTGGACGATAGCTGTCATTTATAACTCTGCAGGTTTGTGAATTACAGTGCCCCTGAGCTCCTTTCTTCAACTCGCTTTCTTTTGAGCTGGCCGCAACACCGCAGGATGGCTTCAGGCCCTAATCTGGTTCCGGCACGGCACGCTGAGCCTTTGGTTAATTCCTCTTCCTGGTGGGAAATGAGTTAAATTTGCCCGTCCAGACACCTCCAGCTAGTCTCTCATTGGTTCTCGCTATTCCTGTTCATCTTCCGCAGAAATTGCAAACTGGGCCAAACAGGAGGTTAAAGGGACTGACTCTCCAAGTCGGGAGGGTGTTAGTAAAGCGTCTGGAATGTTGCACCCGAGTACCAGGGTACGAAAACTGAGACATATTTGAACACGTCTCCCGATCACATGGTTGATCATACTCTAGGTTCCACATGCATGTTTTAGCTGAAGGAAGAATACCTTAAACCTGGGTAGTTGAAACCCGTGGAATGGGTACCATGCAATATGACTTCAAAGGGTCTTCATTTGCTCACCGAACCTCTCCAATCCTATCACTGCTGCGTTTATGCCCCTGTACACATGCTTGATTCTCTTTCGGAGACATAGCAATCCATAGGTTTTAAGATACTTACTAGTCAGGTACATTCTTAGGCTTTTAATATGCGGTGTTGAGTCCATTTCGTTGAGCAAGGAGTAGCTCTTGTCTATTCCATATTTGGCTTAAGGAACTTTATCTGTGCTCATTTCAATCTCTGGTTTTATGCAGCACCCCAACTCACCTTTACCCTTAAGCAAGCATAAGTTGGTTTTCTAAATTTGAGACCCTGTTCTGTTCTGTAATTCAGTTCCTGTGTAGCCAAGTTTACATTCCGTGTATTACTGATATCTTATGATGTTTCTTTTTCTGTGTGACTTATTTCAGTTAGAATCATCATACCTGAATCCACTCATTGTGCTGCTAAGGGCCTGATGACATAGATTTCATTGCTGAGTGATATTGCTTTGTAAGTAAATACCACAACTTCTTTATCCATTTTTCACTTTCTGCGATGTTGAACTTGTACTGTAAACGAGGTTCTTGTAAACAGAGGCGTCCCAAACTTTGGGGTGGCTGTGTCTTTTTGATTTTAATTTCCCTAAGCTATAGGACCATAAGTGGAAGTGCCCTAGGCTCTGTTGCTTTGTTTTTTAGATGTTTCAGGAAACACCATACACTTCTCCCGAGTGTCTGTTGGCAATTTACATCCCGCCCATCAGCATAACAAGGCTCCCAGTTCTCCATGGCCTGTCCTGCCTTTCTGGATTTTACACTTTTTTCAGATGGCCCTTTTGACCGGGGGGAAGTGAGACTTCATTGTAGTGCAGATTTCCTTTGCAAGCTTGCTTGGTTGGCCAAAAAGGGCGTATGCATTTCTTCCTGAATATATTCAGGAAAAAACGCATACGCCCTTTTTGGCCAAGTGCATCATGGTGGACGTTCTGCCTCTTTTCCTATGCTTTCAATGCAATTCCAGTCTGCCTCCTGAAATCGGTTTCCTGCAATTCTGCCCCGCTTTCAAGTCCTCTTGGCAGCCTTACTTCAGTATATTTTTGGACGATAGCTGTCATTTATAACTCTGCAGGTTTGTGAATTACAGTGCCCCTGAGCTCCTTTCTTCAACTCGCTTTCTTTTGAGCTGGCCGCAACACCGCAGGATGGCTTCAGGCCCTAATCTGGTTCCGGCACGGCACGCTGAGCCTTTGGTTAATTCCTCTTCCTGGTGGGAAATGAGTTAAATTTGCCCGTCCAGACACCTCCAGCTAGTCTCTCATTGGTTCTCGCTATTCCTGTTCATCTTCCGCAGAAATTGCAAACTGGGCCAAACAGGAGGTTAAAGGGACTGACTCTCCAAGTCGGGAGGGTGTTAGTAAAGCGTCTGGAATGTTGCACCCGAGTACCAGGGTACGAAAACTGAGACATATTTGAACACGTCTCCCGATCACATGGTTGATCATACTCTAGGTTCCACATGCATGTTTTAGCTGAAGGAAGAATACCTTAAACCTGGGTAGTTGAAACCCGTGGAATGGGTACCATGCAATATGACTTCAAAGGGTCTTCATTTGCTCACCGAACCTCTCCAATCCTATCACTGCTGCGTTTATGCCCCTGTACACATGCTTGATTCTCTTTCGGAGACATAGCAATCCATAGGTTTTAAGATACTTACTAGTCAGGTACATTCTTAGGCTTTTAATATGCGGTGTTGAGTCCATTTCGTTGAGCAAGGAGTAGCTCTTGTCTATTCCATATTTGGCTTAAGGAACTTTATCTGTGCTCATTTCAATCTCTGGTTTTATGCAGCACCCCAACTCACCTTTACCCTTAAGCAAGCATAAGTTGGTTTTCTAAATTTGAGACCCTGTTCTGTTCTGTAATTCAGTTCCTGTGTAGCCAAGTTTACATTCCGTGTATTACTGATATCTTATGATGTTTCCTTTTCTGTGTGACTTATTTCAGTTAGAATCATCATACCTGAATCCACTCATTGTGCTGCTAAGGGCCTGATGACATAGATTTCATTGCTGAGTGATATTGCTTTGTAAGTAAATACCACAACTTCTTTATCCATTTTTCACTTTCTGCGATGTTGAACTTGTACTGTAAACAAGGTTCTTGTAAACAGAGGCGTCCCAAACTTTGGGGTGGCTGTGTCTTTTTGATTTTAATTTCCCTAAGCTATAGGACCATAAGTGGAAGTGCCCTAGGCTCTGTTGCTTTGTTTTTTAGATGTTTCAGGAAACACCATACACTTCTCCCGAGTGTCTGTTGGCAATTTACATCCCGCCCATCAGCATAACAAGGCTCCCAGTTCTCCATGGCCTGTCCTGTCTTTCTGGATTTTACACTTTTTTCAGATGGCCCTTTTGACCGGGGGGAAGTGAGACTTCATTGTAGTGCAGATTTCCTTTGCAAGCTTGCTTGGTTGGCCAAAAAGGGCGTATGCGTTTCTTCCTGAATATATTCAGGAAAAAACGCATACGCCCTTTTTGGCCAAGTGCATCATGGTGGACGTTCTGCCTCTTTTCCTATGCTTTCAATGCAATTCCAGTCTGCCTCCTGAAATCGGTTTCCTGCAATTCTGCCCCACTTTCAAGTCCTCTTGGCAGCCTTACTTCAGTATATTTTTGGACGATAGCTGTCATTTATAACTCTGCAGGTTTGTGAATTACAGTGCCCCTGAGCTCCTTTCTTCAACTCGCTTTCTTTTGAGCTGGCCGCAACACCGCAGGATGGCTTCAGGCCCTAATCTGGTTCCGGCACGGCACGCTGAGCCTTTGGTTAATTCCTCTTCCTGGTGGGAAATGAGTTAAATTTGCCCGTCCAGACACCTCCAGCTAGTCTCTCATTGGTTCTCGCTATTCCTGTTCATCTTCCGCAGAAATTGCAAACTGGGCCAAACAGGAGGTTAAAGGGACTGACTCTCCAAGTCGGGAGGGTGTTAGTAAAGCGTCTGGAATGTTGCACCCGAGTACCAGGGTACGAAAACTGAGACATATTTGAACACGTCTCCCGATCACATGGTTGATCATACTCTAGGTTCCACATGCATGTTTTAGCTGAAGGAAGAATACCTTAAACCTGGGTAGTTGAAACCCGTGGAATGGGTACCATGCAATATGACTTCAAAGGGTCTTCATTTGCTCACCGAACCTCTCCAATCCTATCACTGCTGCGTTTATGCCCCTGTACACATGCTTGATTCTCTTTCGGAGACATAGCAATCCATAGGTTTTAAGATACTTACTCGTCAGGTACATTCTTAGGCTTTTAATATGCGGTGTTGAGTCCATTTCGTTGAGCAAGGAGTAGCTCTTGTCTATTCCATATTTGGCTTAAGGAACTTTATCTGTGCTCATTTCAATCTCTGGTTTTATGCAGCACCCCAACTCACCTTTACCCTTAAGCAAGCATAAGTTGGTTTTCTAAATTTGAGACCCTGTTCTGTTCTGTAATTCAGTTCCTGTGTAGCCAAGTTTACATTCCGTGTATTACTGATATCTTATGATGTTTCTTTTTCTGTGTGACTTATTTCAGTTAGAATCATCATACCTGAATCCACTCATTGTGCTGCTAAGGGCCTGATGACATAGATTTCATTGCTGAGTGATATTGCTTTGTAAGTAAATACCACAACTTCTTTATCCATTTTTCACTTTCTGCGATGTTGAACTTGTACTGTAAACGAGGTTCTTGTAAACAGAGGCGTCCCAAACTTTGGGGTGGCTGTGTCTTTTTGATTTTAATTTCCCTAAGCTATAGGACCATAAGTGGAAGTGCCCTAGGCTCTGTTGCTTTGTTTTTTAGATGTTTCAGGAAACACCATACACTTCTCCCGAGTGTCTGTTGGCAATTTACATCCCGCCCATCAGCATAACAAGGCTCCCAGTTCTCCATGGCCTGTCCTGCCTTTCTGGATTTTACAGTTTTTTCAGATGGCCCTTTTGACCGGGGGGAAGTGAGACTTCATTGTAGTGCAGATTTCCTTTGCAAGCTTGCTTGGTTGGCCAAAAAGGGTGTATGCGTTTCTTCCTGAATATATTCAGGAAAAAACGCATACGCCCTTTTTGGCCAAGTGCATCATGGTGGACGTTCTGCCTCTTTTCCTATGCTTTCAATGCAATTCCAGTCTGCCTCCTGAAATCGGTTTCCTGCAATTCTGCCCCGCTTTCAAGTCCTCTTGGCAGCCTTACTTCAGTATATTTTTGGACGATAGCTGTCATTTATAACTCTGCAGGTTTGTGAATTACAGTGCCCCTGAGCTCCTTTCTTCAACTCGCTTTCTTTTGAGCTGGCCGCAACACCGCAGGATGGCTTCAGGCCCTAATCTGGTTCCGGCACGGCACGCTGAGCCTTTGGTTAATTCCTCTTCCTGGTGGGAAATGAGAGTTAAATTTGCCCGTCCAGACACCTCCAGCTAGTCTCTCATTGGTTCTCGCTATTCCTGTTCATCTTCCGCAGAAATTGCAAACTGGGCCAAACAGGAGGTTAAAGGGACTGACTCTCCAAGTCGGGAGGGTGTTAGTAAAGCGTCTGGAATGTTGCACTCGAGTACCAGGGTACGAAAACTGAGACATATTTGAACACGTCTCCCGATCACATGGTTGATCATACTCTAGGTTCCACATGCATGTTTTAGCTGAAGGAAGAATACCTTAAACCTGGGTAGTTGAAACCCGTGGAATGGGTACCATGCAATATGACTTCAAAGGGTCTTCATTTGCTCACCGAACCTCTCCAATCCTATCACTGCTGCGTTTATGCCCCTGTACACATGCTTGATTCTCTTTCGGAGACATAGCAATCCATAGGTTTTAAGATATTTACTAGTCAGGTACATTCTTAGGCTCTTAATATGCGGTGTTGAGTCCATTTCGTTGAGCAAGGAGTAGCTCTTGTCTATTCCATATTTGGCTTAAGGAACTTTATCTGTGCTCATTTCAATCTCTGGTTTTATGCAGCACCCCAACTCACCTTTACCCTTAAGCAAGCATAAGTTGGTTTTCTAAATTTGAGACCCTGTTCTGTTCTGTAATTCAGTTCCTGTGTAGCCAAGTTTACATTCCGTGTATTACTGATATCTTATGATGTTTCTTTTTCTGTGTGACTTATTTCAGTTAGAATCATCATACCTGAATCCACTCATTGTGCTGCTAAGGGCCTGATGACATAGATTTCATTGCTGAGTGATATTGCTTTGTAAGTAAATACCACAACTTCTTTATCCATTTTTCACTTTCTGCGATGTTGAACTTGTACTGTAAACGAGGTTCTTGTAAACAGAGGCGTCCCAAACTTTGGGGTGGCTGTGTCTTTTTGATTTTAATTTCCCTAAGCTATAGGACCATAAGTGGAAGTGCCCTAGGCTCTGTTGCTTTGTTTTTTAGATGTTTCAGGAAACACCATACACTTCTCCCGAGTGTCTGTTGGCAATTTACATCCCGCCCATCAGCATAACAAGGCTCCCAGTTCTCCATGGCCTGTCCTGTCTTTCTGGATTTTACACTTTTTTCAGATGGCCCTTTTGACCGGGGGGAAGTGAGACTTCATTGTAGTGCAGATTTCCTTTGCAAGCTTGCTTGGTTGGCCAAAAAGGGCGTATGCGTTTCTTCCTGAATATATTCAGGAAAAAACGCATACGCCCTTTTTGGCCAAGTGCATCATGGTGGACGTTCTGCCTCTTTTCCTATGCTTTCAATGCAATTCCAGTCTGCCTCCTGAAATCGGTTTCCTGCAATTCTGCCCCGCTTTCAAGTCCTCTTGGCAGCCTTACTTCAGTATATTTTTGGACGATAGCTGTCATTTATAACTCTGCAGGTTTGTGAATTACAGTGCCCCTGAGCTCCTTTCTTCAACTCGCTTTCTTTTGAGCTGGCCGCAACACCGCAGGATGGCTTCAGGCCCTAATCTGGTTCCGGCACGGCACGCTGAGCCTTTGGTTAATTCCTCTTCCTGGTGGGAAATGAGAGTTAAATTTGCCCGTCCAGACACCTCCAGCTAGTCTCTCATTGGTTCTCGCTATTCCTGTTCATCTTCCGCAGAAATTGCAAACTGGGCCAAACAGGAGGTTAAAGGGACTGACTCTCCAAGTCGGGAGGGTGTTAGTAAAGCGTCTGGAATGTTGCACCCGAGTACCAGGGTACGAAAACTGAGACATATTTGAACACGTCTCCCGATCACATGGTTGATCATACTCTAGGTTCCACATGCATGTTTTAGCTGAAGGAAGAATACCTTAAACCTGGGTAGTTGAAACCCGTGGAATGGGTACCATGCAATATGACTTCAAAGGGTCTTCATTTGCTCACCGAACCTCTCCAATCCTATCACTGCTGCGTTTATGCCCCTGTACACATGCTTGATTCTCTTTCGGAGACATAGCAATCCATAGGTTTTAAGATACTTACTCGTCAGGTACATTCTTAGGCATTTAATATGCGGTGTTGAGTCCATTTCGTTGAGCAAGAGGTAGCTCTTGTCTATTCCATATTTGGCTTAAGGAACTTTATCTGTGCTCATTTCAATGTCTGGTTTTATGCAGCACCCTAACTCACCTTTACCCTTAAGAAAGCATAAGTTGGTTTTCTAAATTTGAGACCCTGTTCTGTTCTGTAATTCAGTTCCTGTGTAGCCAAGTTTACATTCCGTGTATTACTGATATCTTATGATGTTTCTTTTTCTGTGTGACTTATTTCAGTTAGAATCATCATACCTGAATCCACTCATTGTGCTGCTAAGGGCCTGATGACATAGATTTCATTGCTGAGTGATATTGCTTTGTAAGTAAATACCACAACTTCTTTATCCATTTTTCACTTTCTGCGATGTTGAACTTGTACTGTAAACGAGGTTCTTGTAAACAGAGGCGTCCCAAACTTTGGGGTGGCTGTGTCTTTTTGATTTTAATTTCCCTAAGCTATAGGACCATAAGTGGAAGTGCCCTAGGCTCTGTTGCTTTGTTTTTTAGATGTTTCAGGAAACACCATACACTTCTCCCGAGTGTCTGTTGGCAATTTACATCCCGCCCATCAGCATAACAAGGCTCCCAGTTCTCCATGGCCTGTCCTGCCTTTCTGGATTTTACAGTTTTTTCAGATGGCCCTTTTGACCGGGGGGAAGTGAGACTTCATTGTAGTGCAGATTTCCTTTGCAAGCTTGCTTGGTTGGCCAAAAAGGGCGTATGCGTTTCTTCCTGAATATATTCAGGAAAAAACGCATACGCCCTTTTTGGCCAAGTGCATCATGGTGGACGTTCTGCCTCTTTTCCTATGCTTTCAATGCAATTCCAGTCTGCCTCCTGAAATCGGTTTCCTGCAATTCTGCCCCGCTTTCAAGTCCTCTTGGCAGCCTTACTTCAGTATATTTTTGGACGATAGCTGTCATTTATAACTCTGCAGGTTTGTGAATTACAGTGCCCCTGAGCTCCTTTCTTCAACTCGCTTTCTTTTGAGCTGGCCGCAACACCGCAGGATGGCTTCAGGCCCTAATCTGGTTCCGGCACGGCACGCTGAGCCTTTGGTTAATTCCTCTTCCTGGTGGGAAATGAGAGTTAAATTTGCCCGTCCAGACACCTCCAGCTAGTCTCTCATTGGTTCTCGCTATTCCTGTTCATCTTCCGCAGAAATTGCAAACTGGGCCAAACAGGAGGTTAAAGGGACTGACTCTCCAAGTCGGGAGGGTGTTAGTAAAGCATCTGGAATGTTGCACCCGAGTACCAGGGTACGAAAACTGAGACATATTTGAACACGTCTCCCGATCACATGGTTGATCATACTCTAGGTTCCACATGCATGTTTTAGCTGAAGGAAGAATACCTTAAACCTGGGTAGTTGAAACCCATGGAATGGGTACCATGCAATATGACTTCAAAGGGTCTTCATTTGCTCACCGAACCTCTCCAATCCTATCACTGCTGCGTTTATGCCCCTGTACACATGCTTGATTCTCTTTCGGAGACATATCAATCCATAGGTTTTAAGATACTTACTAGTCAGGTACATTCTTAGGCTTTTAATATGCGGTGTTGAGTCCATTTCGTTGAGCAAGGAGTAGCTCTTGTCTATTCCATATTTGGCTTAAGGAACTTTATCTGTGCTCATTTCAATCTCTGGTTTTATGCAGCACCCCAACTCACCTTTACCCTTAAGCAAGCATAAGTTGGTTTTCTAAATTTGAGACCCTGTTCTGTTCTGTAATTCAGTTCCTGTGTAGCCAAGTTTACATTCCGTGTATTACTGATATCTTATGATGTTTCTTTTTCTGTGTGACTTATTTCAGTTAGAATCATCATACCTGAATCCACTCATTGTGCTGCTAAGGGCCTGATGACATAGATTTCATTGCTGAGTGATATTGCTTTGTAAGTAAATACCACAACTTCTTTATCCATTTTTCACTTTCTGCGATGTTGAACTTGTACTGTAAATGAGGTTCTTGTAAACAGAGGCGTCCCAAACTTTGGGGTGGCTGTGTCTTTTTGATTTTAATTTCCCTAAGCTATAGGACCATAAGTGGAAGTGCCCTAGGCTCTGTTGCTTTGTTTTTTAGATGTTTCAGGAAACACCATACACTTCTCCCGAGTGTCTGTTGGCAATTTACATCCCGCCCATCAGCATAACAAGGCTCCCAGTTCTCCATGGCCTGTCCTGTCTTTCTGGATTTTAATCTTTTTTCAGATGGCCCTTTTGACCGGGGGGAAGTGAGACTTCATTGTAGTGCAGATTTCCTTTGCAAGCTTGCTTGGTTGGCCAAAAAGGGCGTATGCGTTTTTTCCTGAATATATTCAGGAAAAAACGCATACGCCCTTTTTGGCCAAGTGCATCATGGTGGACGTTCTGCCTCTTTTCCTATGCTTTCAATGCAATTCCAGTCTGCCTCCTGAAATCGGTTTCCTGCAATTCTGCCCCGCTTTCAAGTCCTCTTGGCAGCCTTACTTCAGTATATTTTTGGACGATAGCTGTCATTTATAACTCTGCAGGTTTGTGAATTACAGTGCCCCTGAGCTCCTTTCTTCAACTCGCTTTCTTTTGAGCTGGCCGCAACACCGCAGGATGGCTTCAGGCCCTAATCTGGTTCCGGCACGGCACGCTGAGCCTTTGGTTAATTCCTCTTCCTGGTGGGAAATGAGAGTTAAATTTGCCCGTCCAGACACCTCCAGCTAGTCTCTCATTGGTTCTCGCTATTCCTGTTCATCTTCCGCAGAAATTGCAAACTGGGCCAAACAGGAGGTTAAAGGGACTGACTCTCCAAGTCGGGAGGGTGTTAGTAAAGCGTCTGGAATGTTGCACCCGAGTACCAGGGTACGAAAACTGAGACATATTTGAACACGTCTCCCGATCACATGGTTGATCATACTCTAGGTTCCACATGCATGTTTTAGCTGAAGGAAGAATACCTTAAACCTGGGTAGTTGAAACCCGTGGAATGGGTACCATGCAATATGACTTCAAAGGGTCTTCATTTGCTCACCGAACCTCTCCAATCCTATCACTGCTGCGTTTATGCCCCTGTACACATGCTTGATTCTCTTTCAGAGACATAGCAATCCATAGGTTTTAAGATACTTACTAGTCAGGTACATTCTTAGGCATTTAATATGCGGTGTTGAGTCCATTTCGTTGAGCAAGAGGTAGCTCTTGTCTATTCCATATTTGGCTTAAGGAACTTTATCTGTGCTCATTTCAATCTCTGGTTTTATGCAGCACCCCAACTCACCTTTACCCTTAAGCAAGCATAAGTTGGTTTTCTAAATTTGAGACCCTGTTCTGTTCTGTAATTCAGTTCCTGTGTAGCCAAGTTTACATTCCGTGTATTACTGATATCTTATGATGTTTCTTTTTCTGTGTGACTTATTTCAGTTAGAATCATCATACCTGAATCCACTCATTGTGCTGCTAAGGGCCTGATGACATAGATTTCATTGCTGAGTGATATTGCTTTGTAAGTAAATACCACAACTTCTTTATCCATTTTTCACTTTCTGCGATGTTGAACTTGTACTGTAAACGAGGTTCTTGTAAACAGAGGCGTCCCAAACTTTGGGGTGGCTGTGTCTTTTTGATTTTAATTTCCCTAAGCTATAGGACCATAAGTGGAAGTGCCCTAGGCTCTGTTGCTTTGTTTTTTAGATGTTTCAGGAAACACCATACACTTCTCCCGAGTGTCTGTTGGCAATTTACATCCCGCCCATCAGCATAACAAGGCTCCCAGTTCTCCATGGCCTGTCCTGCCTTTCTGGATTTTACACTTTTTTCAGATGGCCCTTTTGACCGGGGGGAAGTGAGACTTCATTGTAGTGCAGATTTCCTTTGCAAGCTTGCTTGGTTGGCCAAAAAGGGCGTATGCGTTTCTTCCTGAATATATTCAGGAAAAAACGCATACGCCCTTTTTGGCCAAGTGCATCATTGTGGACGTTCTGCCTCTTTTCCTATGCTTTCAATGCAATTCCAGTCTACCTCCTGAAATCGGTTTCCTGCAATTCTGCCCCGCTTTCAAGTCCTCTTGGCAGCCTTACTTCAGTATATTTTTGGACGATAGCTGTCATTTATAACTCTGCAGGTTTGTGAATTACAGTGCCCCTGAGCTCCTTTCTTCAACTCGCTTTCTTTTGAGCTGGCCGCAACACCGCAGGATGGCTTCAGGCCCTAATCTGGTTCCGGCATGGCACGCTGAGCCTTTGGTTAATTCCTCTTCCTGGTGGGAAATGAGAGTTAAATTTGCCCGTCCAGACACCTCCAGCTAGTCTCTCATTGGTTCTCGCTATTCCTGTTCATCTTCCGCAGAAATTGCAAACTGGGCCAAACAGGAGGTTAAAGGGACTGACTCTCCAAGTCGGGAGGGTGTTAGTAAAGCGTCTGGAATGTTGCACCCGAGTACCAGGGTACGAAAACTGAGACTTATTTGAACACGTCTCCCGATCACATGGTTGATCATACTCTAGGTTCCACATGCATGTTTTAGCTGAAGGAAGAATACCTTAAACCTGGGTAGTTGAAACCCGTGGAATGGGTACCATGCAATATGACTTCAAAGGGTCTTCATTTGCTCACCGAACCTCTCCAATCCTATCACTGCTGCGTTTATGCCCCTGTACACATGCTTGATTCTCTTTCGGAGACATAGCAATCCATAGGTTTTAAGATACTTACTAGTCAGGTACATTCTTAGGCTTTTAATATGCGGTGTTGAGTCCATTTCGTTGAGCAAGGAGTAGCTCTTGTCTATTCCATATTTGGCTTAAGGAACTTTATCTGTGCTCATTTCAATCTCTGGTTTTATGCAGCACCCCAACTCACCTTTCCCCTTAAGCAAGCATAAGTTGGTTTTCTAAATTTGAGACCCTGTTCTGTTCTGTAATTCAGTTCCTGTGTAGCCAAGTTTACATTCCGTGTATTACTGATATCTTATGATGTTTCTTTTTCTGTGTGACTTATTTCAGTTAGAATCATCATACCTGAATCCACTCATTGTGCTGCTAAGGGCCTGATGACATAGATTTCATTGCTGAGTGATATTGCTTTGTAAGTAAATACCACAACTTCTTTATCCATTTTTCACTTTCTGCGATGTTGAACTTGTACTGTAAACGAGGTTCTTGTAAACAGAGGCGTCCCAAACTTTGGGGTGGCTGTGTCTTTTTGATTTTAATTTCCCTAAGCTATAGGACCATAAGTGGAAGTGCCCTAGGCTCTGTTGCTTTGTTTTTTAGATGTTTCAGGAAACACCATACACTTCTCCCGAGTGTCTGTTGGCAATTTACATCCCGCCCATCAGCATAACAAGGCTCCCAGTTCTCCATGGCCTGTCCTGCCTTTCTGGATTTTACACTTTTTTCAGATGGCCCTTTTGACCGGGGGGAAGTGAGACTTCATTGTAGTGCAGATTTCCTTTGCAAGCTTGCTTGGTTGGCCAAAAAGGGCGTATGCGTTTCTTCCTGAATATATTCAGGAAAAAACGCATACGCCCTTTTTGGCCAAGTGCATCATGGTGGACGTTCTACCTCTTTTCCTATGCTTTCAATGCAATTCCAGTCTGCCTCCTGAAATCGGTTTCCTGCAATTCTGCCCCGCTTTCAAGTCCTCTTGGCAGCCTTACTTCAGTATATTTTTGGACGATAGCTGTCATTTATAACTCTGCAGGTTTGTGAATTACAGTGCCCCTGAGCTCCTTTCTTCAACTCGCTTTCTTTTGAGCTGGACGCAACACCGCAGGATGGCTTCAGGCCCTAATCTGGTTCCGGCACGGCACGCTGAGCCTTTGGTTAATTCCTCTTCCTGGTGGGAAATGAGAGTTAAATTTGCCCGTCCAGACACCTCCAGCTAGTCTCTCATTGATTCTCGCTATTCCTGTTCATCTTCCGCAGAAATTGCAAACTGGGCCAAACAGGAGGTTAAAGGGACTGACTCTCCAAGTCGGGAGGGTGTTAGTAAAGCGTCTGGAATGTTGCACCCGAGTACCAGGGTACGAAAACTGAGACATATTTGAACACGTCTCCCGATCACATGGTTGATCATACTCTAGGTTCCACATGCATGTTTTAGCTGAAGGAAGAATACCTTAAACCTGGGTAGTTGAAACCCGTGGAATGGGTACCATGCAATATGACTTCAAAGGGTCTTCATTTGCTCACCGAACCTCTCCAATCCTATCACTGCTGCGTTTATGCCCCTGTACACATGCTTGATTCTCTTTCGGAGACATAGCAATCCATAGGTTTTAAGATACTTACTCGTCAGGTACATTCTTAGGCATTTAATATGCGGTGTTGAGTCCATTTCGTTGAGCAAGAGGTAGCTCTTGTCTATTCCATATTTGGCTTAAGGAACTTTATCTGTGCTCATTTCAATCTCTGGTTTTATGCAGCACCCCAACTCACCTTTACCCTTAAGCAAGCATAAGTTGGTTTTCTAAATTTGAGACCCTGTTCTGTTCTGTAATTCAGTTCCTGTGTAGCCAAGTTTACATTCCGTGTATTACTGATATCTTATGATGTTTCTTTTTCTGTGTGACTTATTTCAGTTAGAATCATCATACCTGAATCCACTCATTGTGCTGCTAAGGGCCTGATGACATAGATTTCATTGCTGAGTGATATTGCTTTGTAAGTAAATACCACAACTTCTTTATCCATTTTTCACTTTCTGCGATGTTGAACTTGTACTGTAAACGAGGTTCTTGTAAACAGAGGCGTCCCAAACTTTGGGGTGGCTGTGTCTTTTTGATTTTAATTTCCCTAAGCTATAGGACCATAAGTGGAAGTGCCCTAGGCTCTGTTGCTTTGTTTTTTAGATGTTTCAGGAAACACCATACACTTCTCCCGAGTGTCTGTTGGCAATTTACATCCCGCCCATCAGCATAACAAGGCTCCCAGTTCTCCATGGCCTGTCCTGTCTTTCTGGATTTTACACTTTTTTCAGATGGCCCTTTTGACCGGGGGGAAGTGAGACTTCATTGTAGTGCAGATTTCCTTTGCAAGCTTGCTTGGTTGGCCAAAAAGGGCGTATGCGTTTCTTCCTGAATATATTCAGGAAAAAACGCATACGCCCTTTTTGGCCAAGTGCATCATGGTGGACGTTCTGCCTCTTTTCCTATGCTTTCAATGCAATTCCAGTCTGCCTCCTGAAATCGGTTTCCTGCAATTCTGCCCCGCTTTCAAGTCCTCTTGGCAGCCTTACTTCAGTATATTTTTGGACGATAGCTGTCATTTATAACTCTGCAGGTTTGTGAATTACAGTGCCCCTGAGCTCCTTTCTTCAACTCGCTTTCTTTTGAGCTGGCCGCAACACCGCAGGATGGCTTCAGGCCCTAATCTGGTTCCGGCACGGCACGCTGAGCCTTTGGTTAATTCCTCTTCCTGGTGGGAAATGAGAGTTAAATTTGCCCGTCCAGACACCTCCAGCTAGTCTCTCATTGGTTCTCGCTATTCCTGTTCATCTTCCGCAGAAATTGCAAACTGGGCCAAACAGGAGGTTAAAGGGACTGACTCTCCAAGTCGGGAGGGTGTTAGTAAAGCGTCTGGAATGTTGCACCCGAGTACCAGGGTACGAAAACTGAGACATATTTGAACACGTCTCCCGATCACATGGTTGATCATACTCTAGGTTCCACATGCATGTTTTAGCTGAAGGAAGAATACCTTAAACCTGGGTAGTTGAAACCCGTGGAATGGGTACCATGCAATATGACTTCAAAGGGTCTTCATTTGCTCACCGAACCTCTCCAATCCTATCACTGCTGCGTTTATGCCCCTGTACACATGCTTGATTCTCTTTCGGAGACATAGCAATCCATAGGTTTTAAGATACTTACTCGTCAGGTACATTCTTAGGCATTTAATATGCGGTGTTGAGTCCATTTCGTTGAGCAAGAGGTAGCTCTTGTCTATTCCATATTTGGCTTAAGGAACTTTATCTGTGCTCATTTCAATCTCTGGTTTTATGCAGCACCCCAACTCACCTTTACCCTTAAGAAAGCATAAGTTGGTTTTCTAAATTTGAGACCCTGTTCTGTTCTGTAATTCAGTTCCTGTGTAGCCAAGTTTACATTCCGTGTATTACTGATATCTTATGATGTTTCTTTTTCTGTGTGACTTATTTCAGTTAGAATCATCATACCTGAATCCACTCATTGTGCTGCTAAGGGCCTGATGACATAGATTTCATTGCTGAGTGATATTGCTTTGTAAGTAAATACCACAACTTCTTTATCCATTTTTCACTTTCTGCGATGTTGAACTTGTACTGTAAACGAGGTTCTTGTAAACAGAGGCGTCCCAAACTTTGGGGTGGCTGTGTCTTTTTGATTTTAATTTCCCTAAGCTATAGGACCATAAGTGGAAGTGCCCTAGGCTCTGTTGCTTTGTTTTTTAGATGTTTCAGGAAACACCATACACTTCTCCCGAGTGTCTGTTGGCAATTTACATCCCGCCCATCAGCATAACAAGGCTCCCAGTTCTCCATGGCCTGTCCTGTCTTTCTGGATTTTACACTTTTTTCAGATGGCCCTTTTGACCGGGGGGAAGTGAGACTTCATTGTAGTGCAGATTTCCTTTGCAAGCTTGCTTGGTTGGCCAAAAAGGGCGTATGCGTTTTTTCCTGAATATATTCAGGAAAAAACGCATACGCCCTTTTTGGCCAAGTGCATCATGGTGGACGTTCTGCCTCTTTTCCTATGCTTTCAATGCAATTCCAGTCTGCCTCCTGAAATCGGTTTCCTGCAATTCTGCCCCGCTTTCAAGTCCTCTTGGCAGCCTTACTTCAGTATATTTTTGGACGATAGCTGTCATTTATAACTCTGCAGGTTTGTGAATTACAGTGCCCCTGAGCTCCTTTCTTCAACTCGCTTTCTTTTGAGGTGGCCGCAACACCGCAGGATGGCTTCAGGCCCTAATCTGGTTCCGGCACGGCACGCTGAGCCTTTGGTTAATTCCTCTTCCTGGTGGGAAATGAGAGTTAAATTTGCCCGTCCAGACACCTCCAGCTAGTCTCTCATTGGTTCTCGCTATTCCTGTTCATCTTCCTCAGAAATTGCAAACTGGGCCAAACAGGAGGTTAAAGGGACTGACTCTCCAAGTCGGGAGGGTGTTAGTAAAGCGTCTGGAATGTTGCACCCGAGTACCAGGGTACGAAAACTGAGACATATTTGAACACGTCTCCCGATCACATGGTTGATCATACTCTAGGTTCCACATGCATGTTTTAGCTGAAGGAAGAATACCTTAAACCTGGGTAGTTGAAACCCGTGGAATGGGTACCATGCAATATGACTTCAAAGGGTCTTCATTTGCTCACCGAACCTCTCCAATCCTATCACTGCTGCGTTTATGCCCCTGTACACATGCTTGATTCTCTTTCGGAGACATAGCAATCCATAGGTTTTAAGATACTTACTCGTCAGGTACATTCTTAGGCATTTAATATGCGGTGTTGAGTCCATTTCGTTGAGCAAGAGGTAGCACTTGTCTATTCCATATTTGGCTTAAGGAACTTTATCTGTGCTCATTTCAATCTCTGGTTTTATGCAGCACCCCAACTCACCTTTACCCTTAAGAAAGCATAAGTTGGTTTTCTAAATTTGAGACCCTGTTCTGTTCTGTAATTCAGTTCCTGTGTAGCCAAGTTTACATTCCGTGTATTACTGATATCTTATGATGTTTCTTTTTCTGTGTGACTTATTTCAGTTAGAATCATCATACCTGAATCCACTCATTGTGCTGCTAAGGGCCTGATGACATAGATTTCATTGCTGAGTGATATTGCTTTGTAAGTAAATACCACAACTTCTTTATCCATTTTTCACTTTCTGCGATGTTGAACTTGTACTGTAAACGAGGTTCTTGTAAACAGAGGCGTCCCAAACTTTGGGGTGGCTGTGTCTTTTTGATTTTAATTTCCCTAAGCTATAGGACCATAAGTGGAAGTGCCCTAGGCTCTGTTGCTTTGTTTTTTAGATGTTTCAGGAAACACCATACACTTCTCCCGAGTGTCTGTTGGCAATTTACATCCCGCCCATCAGCATAACAAGGCTCCCAGTTCTCCATGGCCTGTCCTGTCTTTCTGGATTTTACACTTTTTTCAGATGGCCCTTTTGACCGGGGGGAAGTGAGACTTCATTGTAGTGCAGATTTCCTTTGCAAGCTTGCTTGGTTGGCCAAAAAGGGCGTATGCGTTTTTTCCTGAATATATTCAGGAAAAAACGCATACGCCCTTTTTGGCCAAGTGCATCATGGTGGACGTTCTGCCTCTTTTCCTATGCTTTCAATGCAATTCCAGTCTACCTCCTGAAATCGGTTTCCTGCAATTCTGCCCCGCTTTCAAGTCCTCTTGGCAGCCTTACTTCAGTATATTTTTGGACGATAGCTGTCATTTATAACTCTGCAGGTTTGTGAATTACAGTGCCCCTGAGCTCCTTTCTTCAACTCGCTTTCTTTTGAGCTGGCCGCAACACCGCAGGATGGCTTCAGGCCCTAATCTGGTTCCGGCACGGCACGCTGAGCCTTTGGTTATTTCCTCTTCCTGGTGGGAAATGAGTTAAATTTGCCCGTCCAGACACCTCCAGCTAGTCTCTCATTGGTTCTCGCTATTCCTGTTCATCTTCCGCAGAAATTGCAAACTGGGCCAAACAGGAGGTTAAAGGGACTGACTCTCCAAGTCGGGAGGGTGTTAGTAAAGCGTCTGGAATGTTGCACCCGAGTACCAGGGTACGAAAACTGAGACATATTTGAACACGTCTCCCGATCACATGGTTGATCATACTCTAGGTTCCACATGCATGTTTTAGCTGAAGGAAGAATACCTTAAACCTGGGTAGTTGAAACCCGTGGAATGGGTACCATGCAATATGACTTCAAAGGGTCTTCATTTGCTCACCGAACCTCTCCAATCCTATCACTGCTGCGTTTATGCCCCTGTACACATGCTTGATTCTCTTTCGGAGACATAGCAATCCATAGGTTTTAAGATACTTACTAGTCAGGTACATTCTTAGGCATTTAATATGCGGTGTTGAGTCCATTTCGTTGAGCAAGAGGTAGCTCTTGTCTATTCCATATTTGGCTTAAGGAACTTTATCTGTGCTCATTTCAATCTCTGGTTTTATGCAGCACCCCAACTCACCTTTACCCTTAAGAAAGCATAAGTTGGTTTTCTAAATTTGAGACCCTGTTCTGTTCTGTAATTCAGTTCCTGTGTAGCCAAGTTTACATTCCGTGTATTACTGATATCTTATGATGTTTCTTTTTCTGTGTGACTTATTTCAGTTAGAATCATCATACCTGAATCCACTCATTGTGCTGCTAAGGGCCTGATGACATAGATTTCATTGCTGAGTGATATTGCTTTGTAAGTAAATACCACAACTTCTTTATCCATTTTTCACTTTCTGCGATGTTGAACTTGTACTGTAAACGAGGTTCTTGTAAACAGAGGCGTCCCAAACTTTGGGGTGGCTGTGTCTTTTTGATTTTAATTTCCCTAAGCTATAGGACCATAAGTGGAAGTGCCCTAGGCTCTGTTGCTTTGTTTTTTAGATGTTTCAGGAAACACCATACACTTCTCCCGAGTGTCTGTTGGCAATTTACATCCCGCCCATCAGCATAACAAGGCTCCCAGTTCTCCATGGCCTGTCCTGCCTTTCTGGATTTTACACTTTTTTCAGATGGCCCTTTTGACCGGGGGGAAGTGAGACTTCATTGTAGTGCAGATTTCCTTTGCAAGCTTGCTTGGTTGGCCAAAAAGGGCGTATGCGTTTTTTCCTGAATATATTCAGGAAAAAACGCATACGCCCTTTTTGGCCAAGTGCATCATTGTGGACGTTCTGCCTCTTTTCCTATGCTTTCAATGCAATTCCAATCTGCCTCCTGAAATCGGTTTCCTGCAATTCTGCCCCGCTTTCAAGTCCTCTTGGCAGCCTTACTTCAGTATATTTTTGGACGATAGCTGTCATTTATAACTCTGCAGGTTTGTGAATTACAGTGCCCCTGAGCTCCTTTCTTCAACTCGCTTTCTTTTGAGCTGGACGCAACACCGCAGGATGGCTTCAGGCCCTAATCTGGTTCCGGCACAGCACGCTGAGCCTTTGGTTAATTCCTCTTCCTGGTGGGAAATGAGAGTTAAATTTGCCCGTCCAGACACCTCCAGCTAGTCTCTCATTGGTTCTCGCTATTCCTGTTCATCTTCCGCAGAAATTGCAAACTGGGCCAAACAGGAGGTTAAAGGGACTGACTCTCCAAGTCGGGAGGGTGTTAGTAAAGCGTCTGGAATGTTGCACCCGAGTACCAGGGTACGAAAACTGAGACATATTTGAACACGTCTCCCGATCACATGGTTGATCATACTGTAGGTTCCACATGCATGTTTTAGCTGAAGGAAGAATACCTTAAACCTGGGTAGTTGAAACCCGTGGAATGGGTACCATGCAATATGACTTCAAAGGGTCTTCATTTGCTCACCGAACCTCTCCAATCCTATCACTGCTGCGTTTATGCCCCTGTACACATGCTTGATTCTCTTTCGGAGACATAGCAATCCATAGGTTTTAAGATACTTACTCGTCAGGTACATTCTTAGGCATTTAATATGCGGTGTTGAGTCCATTTCGTTGAGCAAGAGGTAGCTCTTGTCTATTCCATATTTGGCTTAAGGAACTTTATCTGTGCTCATTTCAATCTCTGGTTTTATGCAGCACCCTAACTCACCTTTACCCTTAAGAAAGCATAAGTTGGTTTTCTAAATTTGAGACCCTGTTCTGTTCTGTAATTCAGTTCCTGTGTAGCCAAGTTTACATTCCGTGTATTACTGATATCTTATGATGTTTCTTTTTCTGTGTGACTTATTTCAGTTAGAATCATCATACCTGAATCCACTCATTGTGCTGCTAAGGCCCTGATGACATAGATTTCATTGCTGAGTGATATTGCTTTGTAAGTAAATACCACAACTTCTTTATCCATTTTTCACTTTCTGCGATGTTGAACTTGTACTGTAAACGAGGTTCTTGTAAACAGAGGCGTCCCAAACTTTGGGGTGGCTGTGTCTTTTTGATTTTAATTTCCCTAAGCTATAGGACCATAAGTGGAAGTGCCCTAGGCTCTGTTGCTTTGTTTTTTAGATGTTTCAGGAAACACCATACACTTCTCCCGAGTGTCTGTTGGCAATTTACATCCCGCCCATCAGCATAACAAGGCTCCCAGTTCTCCATGGCCTGTCCTGTCTTTCTGGATTTTACACTTTTTTCAGATGGCCCTTTTGACCGGGGGGAAGTGAGACTTCATTGTAGTGCAGATTTCCTTTGCAAGCTTGCTTGGTTGGCCAAAAAGGGCGTATGCGTTTCTTCCTGAATATATTCAGGAAAAAACGCATACGCCCTTTTTGGCCAAGTGCATCATGGTGGACGTTCTGCCTCTTTTCCTATGCTTTCAATGCAATTCCAGTCTGCCTCCTGAAATCGGTTTCCTGCAATTCTGCCCCGCTTTCAAGTCCTCTTGGCAGCCTTACTTCAGTATATTTTTGGACGATAGCTGTCATTTATAACTCTGCAGGTTTGTGAATTACAGTGCCCCTGAGCTCCTTTCTTCAACTCGCTTTCTTTTGAGCTGGCCGCAACACCGCAGGATGGCTTCAGGCCCTAATCTGGTTCCGGCACGGCACGCTGAGCCTTTGGTTAATTCCTCTTCCTGGTGGGAAATGAGAGTTAAATTTGCCCGTCCAGACACCTCCAGCTAGTCTCTCATTGGTTCTCGCTATTCCTGTTCATCTTCCGCAGAAATTGCAAACTGGGCCAAACAGGAGGTTAAAGGGACTGACTCTCCAAGTCGGGAGGGTGTTAGTAAAGCGTCTGGAATGTTGCACCCGAGTACCAGGGTACGAAAACTGAGACATATTTGAACGCGTCTCCCGATCACATGGTTGATCATACTCTAGGTTCCACATGCATGTTTTAGCTGAAGGAAGAATACCTTAAACCTGGGTAGTTGAAACCCGTGGAATGGGTACCATGCAATATGACTTCAAAGGGTCTTCATTTGCTCACCGAACCTCTCCAATCCTATCACTGCTGCGTTTATGCCCCTGTACACATGCTTGATTCTCTTTCGGAGACATAGCAATCCATAGGTTTTAAGATACTTACTAGTCAGGTATATTCTTAGGCATTTAATATGCGGTGTTGAGTCCATTTCGTTGAGCAAGAGGTAGCTCTTGTCTATTCCATATTTGGCTTAAGGAACTTTATCTGTGCTCATTTCAATGTCTGGTTTTATGCAGCACCCCAACTCACCTTTACCCTTAAGAAAGCATAAGTTGGTTTTCTAAATTTGAGACCCTGTTCTGTTCTGTAATTCAGTTCCTGTGTAGCCAAGTTTACATTCCGTGTATTACTGATATCTTATGATGTTTCTTTTTCTGTGTGACTTATTTCAGTTAGAATCATCATACCTGAATCCACTCATTGTGCTGCTAAGGGCCTGATGACATAGATTTCATTGCTGAGTGATATTGCTTTGTAAGTAAATACCACAACTTCTTTATCCATTTTTCACTTTCTGCGATGTTGAACTTGTACTGTAAACGAGGTTCTTGTAAACAGAGGCGTCCCAAACTTTGGGGTGGCTGTGTCTTTTTGATTTTAATTTCCCTAAGCTATAGGACCATAAGTGGAAGTGCCCTAGGCTCTGTTGCTTTGTTTTTTAGATGTTTCAGGAAACACCATACACTTCTCCCGAGTGTCTGTTGGCAATTTACATCCCGCCCATCAGCATAACAAGGCTCCCAGTTCTCCATGGCCTGTCCTGTCTTTCTGGATTTTACACTTTTTTCAGATGGCCCTTTTGACCGGAGGGAAGTGAGACTTCATTGTAGTGCAGATTTCCTTTGCAAGCTTGCTTGGTTGGCCAAAAAGGGCGTATGCGTTTTTTCCTGAATATATTCAGGAAAAAACGCATACGCCCTTTTTGGCCAAGTGCATCATGGTGGACGTTCTGCCTCTTTTCCTATGCTTTCAATGCAATTCCAGTCTGCCTCCTGAAATCGGTTTCCTGCAATTCTGCCCCGCTTTCAAGTCCTCTTGGCAGCCTTACTTCAGTATATTTTTGGACGATAGCTGTCATTTATAACTCTGCAGGTTTGTGAATTACAGTGCCCCTGAGCTCCTTTCTTCAACTCGCTTTCTTTTGAGCTGGCCGCAACACCGCAGGATGGCTTCAGGCCCTAATCTGGTTCCGGCACGGCACGCTGAGCCTTTGGTTAATTCCTCTTCCTGGTGGGAAATGAGAGTTAAATTTGCCCGTCCAGACACCTCCAGCTAGTCTCTCATTGGTTCTCGCTATTCCTGTTCATCTTCCGCAGAAATTGCAAACTGGGCCAAACAGGAGGTTAAAGGGACTGACTCTCCAAGTCGGGAGGGTGTTAGTAAAGCGTCTGGAATGTTGCACTCGAGTACCAGGGTACGAAAACTGAGACATATTTGAACACGTCTCCCGATCACATGGTTGATCATACTCTAGGTTCCACATGCATGTTTTAGCTGAAGGAAGAATACCTTAAACCTGGGTAGTTGAAACCCGTGGAATGGGTACCATGCAATATGACTTCAAAGGGTCTTCATTTGCTCACCGAACCTCTCCAATCCTATCACTGCTGCGTTTATGCCCCTGTACACATGCTTGATTCTCTTTCGGAGACATAGCAATCCATAGGTTTTAAGATACTTACTAGTCAGGTACATTCTTAGGCTTTTAATATGCGGTGTTGAGTCCATTTCGTTGAGCAAGGAGTAGCTCTTGTCTATTCCATATTTGGCTTAAGGAACTTTATCTGTGCTCATTTCAATCTCTGGTTTTATGCAGCACCCCAACTCACCTTTACCCTTAAGCAAGCATAAGTTGGTTTTCTAAATTTGAGACCCTGTTCTGTTCTGTAATTCAGTTCCTGTGTAGCCAAGTTTACATTCCGTGTATTACTGATATCTTATGATGTTTCTTTTTCTGTGTGACTTATTTCAGTTAGAATCATCATACCTGAATCCACTCATTGTGCTGCTAAGGGCCTGATGACATAGATTTCATTGCTGAGTGATATTGCTTTGTAAGTAAATACCACAACTTCTTTATCCATTTTTCACTTTCTGCGATGTTGAACTTGTACTGTAAACGAGGTTCTTGTAAACAGAGGCGTCCCAAACTTTGGGGTGGCTGTGTCTTTTTGATTTTAATTTCCCTAAGCTATAGGACCATAAGTGGAAGTGCCCTAGGCTCTGTTGCTTTGTTTTTTAGATGTTTCAGGAAACACCATACACTTCTCCCGAGTGTCTGTTGGCAATTTACATCCCGCCCATCAGCATAACAAGGCTCCCAGTTCTCCATGGCCTGTCCTGTCTTTCTGGATTTTACACTTTTTTCAGATGGCCCTTTTGACCGGGGGGAAGTGAGACTTCATTGTAGTGCAGATTTCCTTTGCAAGCTTGCTTGGTTGGCCAAAAAGGGCGTATGCGTTTCTTCCTGAATATATTCAGGAAAAAACGCATACGCCCTTTTTGGCCAAGTGCATCATGGTGGATGTTCTGCCTCTTTTCCTATGCTTTCAATGCAATTCCAGTCTGCCTCCTGAAATCAGTTTCCTGCAATTCTGCCCCGCTTTCAAGTCCTCTTGGCAGCCTTACTTCAGTATATTTTTGGACGATAGCTGTCATTTATAACTCTGCAGGTTTGTGAATTACAGTGCCCCTGAGCTCCTTTCTTCAACTCGCTTTCTTTTGAGCTGGCCGCAACACCGCAGGATGGCTTCAGGCCCTAATCTGGTTCCGGCACGGCACGCTGAGCCTTTGGTTAATTCCTCTTCCTGGTGGGAAATGAGAGTTAAATTTGCCCGTCCAGACACCTCCAGCTAGTCTCTCATTGGTTCTCGCTATTCCTGTTCATCTTCCGCAGAAATTGCAAACTGGGCCAAACAGGAGGTTAAAGGGACTGACTCTCCAAGTCGGGAGGGTGTTAGTAAAGCGTCTGGAATGTTGCACCCGAGTACCAGGGTACGAAAACTGAGACATATTTGAACACGTCTCCCGATCACATGGTTGATCATACTCTAGGTTCCACATGCATGTTTTAGCTGAAGGAAGAATACCTTAAACCTGGGTAGTTGAAACCCGTGGAATGGGTACCATGCAATATGACTTCAAAGGGTCTTCATTTGCTCACCGAACCTCTCCAATCCTATCACTGCTGCGTTTATGCCCCTGTACACATGCTTGATTCTCTTTCGGAGACATAGCAATCCATAGGTTTTAAGATACTTACTAGTCAGGTACATTCTTAGGCATTTAATATGCGGTGTTGAGTCCATTTCGTTGAGCAAGAGGTAGCTCTTGTCTATTCCATATTTGGCTTAAGGAACTTTATCTGTGCTCATTTCAATCTCTGGTTTTATGCAGCACCCCAACTCACCTTTCCCCTTAAGCAAGCATAAGTTGGTTTTCTAAATTTGAGACCCTGTTCTGTTCTGTAATTCAGTTCCTGTGTAGCCAAGTTTACATTCCGTGTATTACTGATATCTTATGATGTTTCTTTTTCTGTGTGACTTATTTCAGTTAGAATCATCATACCTGAATCCACTCATTGTGCTGCTAAGGGCCTGATGACATAGATTTCATTGCTGAGTGATATTGCTTTGTAAGTAAATACCACAACTTCTTTATCCATTTTTCACTTTCTGCGATGTTGAACTTGTACTGTAAACGAGGTTCTTGTAAACAGAGGCGTCCCAAACTTTGGGGTGGCTGTGTCTTTTTGATTTTAATTTCCCTAAGCTATAGGACCATAAGTGGAAGTGCCCTAGGCTCTGTTGCTTTGTTTTTTAGATGTTTCAGGAAACACCATACACTTCTCCCGAGTGTCTGTTGGCAATTTACATCCCGCCCATCAGCATAACAAGGCTCCCAGTTCTCCATGGCCTGTCCTGCCTTTCTGGATTTTACACTTTTTTCAGATGGCCCTTTTGACCGGGGGCAAGTGAGACTTCATTGTAGTGCAGATTTCCTTTGCAAGCTTGCTTGGTTGGCCAAAAAGGGCGTATGCGTTTTTTCCTGAATATATTCAGGAAAAAACGCATACGCCCTTTTTGGCCAAGTGCATCATTGTGGACGTTCTGCCTCTTTTCCTATGCTTTCAATGCAATTCCAGTCTACCTCCTGAAATCGGTTTCCTGCAATTCTGCCCCGCTTTCAAGTCCTCTTGGCAGCCTTACTTCAGTATATTTTTGGACGATAGCTGTCATTTATAACTCTGCAGGTTTGTGAATTACAGTGCCCCTGAGCTCCTTTCTTCAACTCGCTTTCTTTTGAGCTGGCCGCAACACCGCAGGATGGCTTCAGGCCCTAATCTGGTTCCGTCACGGCACGCTGAGCCTTTGGTTAATTCCTCTTCCTGGTGGGAAATGAGAGTTAAATTTGCCCGTCCAGACACCTCCAGCTAGTCTCTCATTGGTTCTCGCTATTCCTGTTCATCTTCCACAGAAATTGCAAACTGGGCCAAACAGGAGGTTAAAGGGACTGACTCTCCAAGTCGGGAGGGTGTTAGTAAAGCGTCTGGAATGTTGCACCCGAGTACCAGGGTACGAAAACTGAGACATATTTGAACACGTCTCCCGATCACATGGTTGATCATACTCTAGGTTCCACATGCATGTTTTAGCTGAAGGAAGAATACCTTAAACCTGGGTAGTTGAAACCCGTGGAATGGGTACCATGCAATATGACTTCAAAGGGTCTTCATTTGCTCACCGAACCTCTCCAATCCTACCACTGCTGCGTTTATGCCCCTGTACACATGCTTGATTCTCTTTCGGAGACATAGCAATCCATAGGTTTTAAGATACTTACTAGTCAGGTACATTCTTAGGCATTTAATATGCGGTGTTGAGTCCATTTCGTTGAGCAAGGAGTAGCTCTTGTCTATTCCATATTTGGCTTAAGGAACTTTATCTGTGCTCATTTCAATCTCTGGTTTTATGCAGCACCCCAACTCACCTTTACCCTTAAGCAAGCATAAGTTGGTTTTCTAAATTTGAGACCCTGTTCTGTTCTGTAATTCAGTTCCTGTGTAGCCAAGTTTACATTCCGTGTATTACTGATATCTTATGATGTTTCTTTTTCTGTGTGACTTATTTCAGTTAGAATCATCATATCTGAATCCACTCATTGTGCTGCTAAGGGCCTGATGACATAGATTTCATTGCTGAGTGATATTGCTTTGTAAGTAAATACCACAACTTCTTTATCCATTTTTCACTTTCTGAGATGTTGAACTTGTACGGTAAACGAGGTTCTTGTAAACAGAGGCGTCCCAAACTTTGGGGTGGCTGTGTCTTTTTGATTTTAATTTCCCTAAGCTATAGGACCATAAGTGGAAGTGCCCTAGGCTCTGTTGCTTTGTTTTTTAGATGTTTCAGGAAACACCATACACTTCTCCCGAGTGTCTGTTGGCAATTTACATCCCGCCCATCAGCATAACAAGGCTCCCAGTTCTCCATGGCCTGTCCTGCCTTTCTGGATTTTACACTTTTTTCAGTTGGCCCTTTTGACCGGGGGCAAGTGAGACTTCATTGTAGTGCAGATTTCCTTTGCAAGCTTGCTTGGTTGGCCAAAAAGGGCGTATGCGTTTTTTCCTGAATATATTCAGGAAAAAACGCATACGCCCTTTTTGGCCAAGTGCATCATGGTGGACGTTCTGCCTCTTTTCCTATGCTTTCAATGCAATTCCAGTCTACCTCCTGAAATCGGTTTCCTGCAATTCTGCCCCGCTTTCAAGTCCTCTTGGCAGCCTTACTTCAGTATATTTTTGGACGATAGCTGTCATTTATAACTCTGCAGGTTTGTGAATTACAGTGCCCCTGAGCTCCTTTCTTCAACTCGCTTTCTTTTGAGCTGGCCGCAACACCGCAGGATGGCTTCAGGCCCTAATCTGGTTCCGGCACGGCACGCTGAGCCTTTGGTTAATTCCTCTTCCTGGTGGGAAATGAGAGTTAAATTTGCCCGTCCAGACACCTCCAGCTAGTCTCTCATTGGTTCTCGCTATTCCTGTTCATCTTCCGCAGAAATTGCAAACTGGGCCAAACAGGAGGTTAAAGGGACTGACTCTCCAAGTCGGGAGGGTGTTAGTAAAGCGTCTGGAATGTTGCACCCGAGTACCAGGGTACGAAAACTGAGGCATATTTGAACACGTCTCCCGATCACATGGTTGATCATACTCTAGGTTCCACATGCATGTTTTAGCTGAAGGAAGAATACCTTAAACCTGGGTAGTTGAAATCCGTGGAATGGGTACCATGCAATATGACTTCAAAGGGTCTTCATTTGCTCACCGAACCTCTCCAATCCTATCACTGCTGCGTTTATGCCCCTGTACACATGCTTGATTCTCTTTCGGAGACATAGCAATCCATAGGTTTTAAGATACTTACTAGTCAGGTACATTCTTAGGCATTTAATATGCGGTGTTGAGTCCATTTCGTTGAGCAAGGAGTAGCTCTTGTCTATTCCATATTTGGCTTAAGGAACTTTATCTGTGCTCATTTCAATCTCTGGTTTTATGCAGCACCCCAACTCACCTTTACCCTTAAGCAAGCATAAGTTGGTTTTCTAAATTTGAGACCCTGTTCTGTTCTGTAATTCAGTTCCTGTGTAGCCAAGTTTACATTCCGTGTATTACTGATATCTTATGATGTTTCTTTTTCTGTGTGACTTATTTCAGTTAGAATCATCATACCTGAATCCACTCATTGTGCTGCTAAGGGCCTGATGACATAGATTTCATTGCTGAGTGATATTGCTTTGTAAGTAAATACCACAACTTCTTTATCCATTTCTCACTTTCTGCGATGTTGAACTTGTACTGTAAACGAGGTTCTTGTAAACAGAGGCGTCCCAAACTTTGGGGTGGCTGTGTCTTTTTGATTTTAATTTCCCTAAGCTATAGGACCATAAGTGGAAGTGCCCTAGGCTCTGTTGCTTTGTTTTTTAGATGTTTCAGGAAACACCATACACTTCTCCCGAGTGTCTGTTGGCAATTTACATCCCGCCCATCAGCATAACAAGGCTCCCAGTTCTCCATGGCCTGTCCTGCCTTTCTGGATTTTACACTTTTTTCAGATGGCCCTTTTGACCGGGGGCAAGTGAGACTTCATTGTAGTGCAGATTTCCTTTGCAAGCTTGCTTGGTTGGCCAAAAAGGGCGTATGCGTTTTTTCCTGAATATATTCAGGAAAAAACGCATACGCCCTTTTTGGCCAAGTGCATCATTGTGGACGTTCTGCCTCTTTTCCTATGCTTTCAATGCAATTCCTGTCTACCTCCTGAAATTGGTTTCCTGCAATTCTGCCCCGCTTTCAAGTCCTCTTGGCAGCCTTACTTCAGTATATTTTTGGACGATAGCTGTCATTTATAACTCTGCAGGTTTGTGAATTACAGTGCCCCTGAGCTCCTTTCTTCAACTCGCTTTCTTTTGAGCTGGCCGCAACACCGCAGGATGGCTTCAGGCCCTAATCTGGTTCCGGCACGGCACGCTGAGCCTTTGGTTAATTCCTCTTCCTGGTGGGAAATGAGAGTTAAATTTGCCCGTCCAGACACCTCCAGCTAGTCTCTCATTGGTTCTCGCTATTCCTGTTCATCTTCCGCAGAAATTGCAAACTGGGCCAAACAGGAGGTTAAAGGGACTGACTCTCCAAGTCGGGAGGGTGTTAGTAAAGCGTCT
The DNA here is from genome assembly GCF_039906515.1 of Pseudorca crassidens. Lineage (NCBI taxonomy): Eukaryota > Metazoa > Chordata > Mammalia > Artiodactyla > Delphinidae > Pseudorca > Pseudorca crassidens. The sequence continues at coordinate 1,478,742 of NW_027136311.1, forward strand.
GGAATGTTGCACCCGAGTACCAGGGTACGAAAACTGAGACATATTTGAACACGTCTCCCGATCACATGGTTGATCATACTCTAGGTTCCACATGCATGTTTTAGCTGAAGGAAGAATACCTTAAACCTGGGTAGTTGAAACCCGTGGAATGGGTACCATGCAATATGACTTCAAAGGGTCTTCATTTGCTCACCGAACCTCTCCAATCCTATCACTGCTGCGTTTATGCCCCTGTACACATGCTTGATTCTCTTTCGGAGACATAGCAATCCATAGGTTTTAAGATACTTACTAGTCAGGTACATTCTTAGGCATTTAATATGCGGTGTTGAGTCCATTTCGTTGAGCAAGGAGTAGCTCTTGTCTATTCCATATTTGGCTTAAGGAACTTTATCTGTGCTCATTTCAATCTCTGGTTTTATGCAGCACCCCAACTCACCTTTACCCTTAAGCAAGCATAAGTTGGTTTTCTAAATTTGAGACCCTGTTCTGTTCTGTAATTCAGTTCCTGTGTAGCCAAGTTTACATTCCGTGTATTACTGATATCTTATGATGTTTCTTTTTCTGTGTGACTTATTTCAGTTAGAATCATCATACCTGAATCCACTCATTGTGCTGCTAAGGGCCTGATGACATAGATTTCATTGCTGAGTGATATTGCTTTGTAAGTAAATACCACAACTTCTTTATCCATTTTTCACTTTCTGCGATGTTGAACTTGTACTGTAAACGAGGTTCTTGTAAACAGAGGCGTCCCAAACTTTGGGGTGGCTGTGTCTTTTTGATTTTAATTTCCCTAAGCTATAGGACCATAAGTGGAAGTGCCCTAGGCTCTGTTGCTTTGTTTTTTAGATGTTTCAGGAAACACCATACACTTCTCCCGAGTGTCTGTTGGCAATTTACATCCCGCCCATCAGCATAACAAGGCTCCCAGTTCTCCATGGCCTGTCCTGCCTTTCTGGATTTTACACTTTTTTCAGATGGCCCTTTTGACCGGGGGCAAGTGAGACTTCATTGTAGTGCAGATTTCCTTTGCAAGCTTGCTTGGTTGGCCAAAAAGGGCGTATGCGTTTTTTCCTGAATATATTCAGGAAAAAACGCATACGCCCTTTTTGGCCAAGTGCATCATTGTGGACGTTCTGCCTCTTTTCCTATGCTTTCAATGCAATTCCAGTCTACCTCCTGAAATCGGTTTCCTGCAATTCTGCCCCGCTTTCAAGTCCTCTTGGCAGCCTTACTTCAGTATATTTTTGGACGATAGCTGTCATTTATAACTCTGCAGGTTTGTGAATTACAGTGCCCCTGAGCTCCTTTCTTCAACTCGCTTTCTTTTGAGCTGGCCGCAACACCGCAGGATGGCTTCAGGCCCTAATCTGGTTCCGGCACGGCACGCTGAGCCTTTGGTTAATTCCTCTTCCTGGTGGGAAATGAGAGTTAAATTTGCCCGTCCAGACACCTCCAGCTAGTCTCTCATTGGTTCTCGCTATTCCTGTTCATCTTCCGCAGAAATTGCAAACTGGGCCAAACAGGAGGTTAAAGGGACTGACTCTCCAAGTCGGGAGGGTGTTAGTAAAGCGTCTGGAATGTTGCACCCGAGTACCAGGGTACGAAAACTGAGACATATTTGAACACGTCTCCCGATCACATGGTTGATCATACTCTAGGTTCCACATGCATGTTTTAGCTGAAGGAAGAATACCTTAAACCTGGGTAGTTGAAACCCGTGGAATGGGTACCATGCAATATGACTTCAAAGGGTCTTCATTTGCTCACCGAACCTCTCCAATCCTATCACTGCTGCGTTTATGCCCCTGTACACATGCTTGATTCTCTTTCGGAGACATAGCAATCCATAGGTTTTAAGATACTTACTAGTCAGGTACATTCTTAGGCATTTAATATGCGGTGTTGAGTCCATTTCGTTGAGCAAGGAGTAGCTCTTGTCTATTCCATATTTGGCTTAAGGAACTTTATCTGTGCTCATTTCAATCTCTGGTTTTATGCAGCACCCCAACTCACCTTTACCCTTAAGCAAGCATAAGTTGGTTTTCTAAATTTGAGACCCTGTTCTGTTCTGTAATTCAGTTCCTGTGTAGCCAAGTTTACATTCCATGTATTACTGATATCTTATGATGTTTCTTTTTCTGTGTGACTTATTTCAGTTAGAATCATCATACCTGAATCCACTCATTGTGCTGCTAAGGGCCTGATGACATAGATTTCATTGCTGAGTGATATTGCTTTGTAAGTAAATACCACAACTTCTTTATCCATTTTTCACTTTCTGCGATGTTGAACTTGTACGGTAAACGAGGTTCTTGTAAACAGAGGCGTCCCAAACTTTGGGGTGGCTGTGTCTTTTTGATTTTAATTTCCCTAAGCTATAGGACCATAAGTGGAAGTGCCCTAGGCTCTGTTGCTTTGTTTTTTAGATGTTTCAGGAAACACCATACACTTCTCCCGAGTGTCTGTTGGCAATTTACATCCCGCCCATCAGCATAACAAGGCTCCCATTTCTCCATGGCCTGTCCTGCCTTTCTGGATTTTACACTTTTTTCAGATGGCCCTTTTGACCGGGGGGAAGTGAGACTTCATTGTAGTGCAGATTTCCTTTGCAAGCTTGCTTGGTTGGCCAAAAAGGGCGTATGCGTTTTTTCCTGAATATATTCAGGAAAAAACGCATACGCCCTTTTTGGCCAAGTGCATCATTGTGGACGTTCTGCCTCTTTTCCTATGCTTTCAATGCAATTCCAGTCTACCTCCTGAAATCGGTTTCCTGCAATTCTGCCCCGCTTTCAAGTCCTCTTGGCAGCCTTACTTCAGTATATTTTTGGACGATAGCTGTCATTTATAACTCTGCAGGTTTGTGAATTACAGTGCCCCTGAGCTCCTTTCTTCAACTCGCTTTCTTTTGAGCTGGCCGCAACACCGCAGGATGGCTTCAGGCCCTAATCTGGTTCCGGCACGGCACGCTGAGCCTTTGGTTAATTCCTCTTCCTGGTGGGAAATGAGAGTTAAATTTGCCCGTCCAGACACCTCCAGCTAGTCTCTCATTGGTTCTCGCTATTCCTGTTCATCTTCCGCAGAAATTGCAAACTGGGCCAAACAGGAGGTTAAAGGGACTGACTCTCCAAGTCGGGAGGGTGTTAGTAAAGCGTCTGGAATGTTGCACCCGAGTACCAGGGTACGAAAACTGAGACATATTTGAACACGTCTCCCGATCACATGGTTGATCATACTCTAGGTTCCACATGCATGTTTTAGCTGAAGGAAGAATACCTTAAACCTGGGTAGTTGAAACCCGTGGAATGGGTACCATGCAATATGACTTCAAAGGGTCTTCATTTGCTCACCGAACCTCTCCAATCCTATCACTGCTGCGTTTATGCCCCTGTACACATGCTTGATTCTCTTTCGGAGACATAGCAATCCATAGGTTTTAAGATACTTACTAGTCAGGTACATTCTTAGGCATTTAATATGTGGTGTTGAGTCCATTTCGTTGAGCAAGAGGTAGCTCTTGTCTATTCCATATTTGGCTTAAGGAACTTTATCTGTGCTCATTTCAATCTCTGGTTTTATGCAGCACCCCAACTCACCTTTCCCCTTAAGCAAGCATAAGTTGGTTTTCTAAATTTGAGACCCTGTTCTGTTCTGTAATTCAGTTCCTGTGTAGCCAAGTTTACATTCCGTGTATTACTGATATCTTATGATGTTTCTTTTTCTGTGTGACTTATTTCAGTTAGAATCATCATACCTGAATCCACTCATTGTGCTGCTAAGGGCCTGATGACATAGATTTCATTGCTGAGTGATATTGCTTTGTAAGTAAATACCACAACTTCTTTATCCATTTTTCACTTTCTGAGATGTTGAACTTGTACGGTAAACGAGGTTCTTGTAAACAGAGGCGTCCCAAACTTTGGGGTGGCTGTGTCTTTTTGATTTTAATTTCCCTAAGCTATAGGACCATAAGTGGAAGTGCCCTAGGCTCTGTTGCTTTGTTTTTTAGATGTTTCAGGAAACACCATACACTTCTCCCGAGTGTCTGTTGGCAATTTACATCCCGCCCATCAGCATAACAAGGCTCCCAGTTCTCCATGGCCTGTCCTGCCTTTCTGGATTTTACACTTTTTTCAGTTGGCCCTTTTGACCGGGGGCAAGTGAGACTTCATTGTAGTGCAGATTTCCTTTGCAAGCTTGCTTGGTTGGCCAAAAAGGGCGTATGCGTTTTTTCCTGAATATATTCAGGAAAAAACGCATACGCCCTTTTTGGCCAAGTGCATCATTGTGGACGTTCTGCCTCTTTTCCTATGCTTTCAATGCAATTCCAGTCTACCTCCTGAAATCGGTTTCTTGCAATTCTGCCCCGCTTTCAAGTCCTCTTGGCAGCCTTACTTCAGTATATTTTTGGACGATAGCTGTCATTTATAACTCTGCAGGTTTGTGAATTACAGTGCCCCTGAGCTCCTTTCTTCAACTCGCTTTCTTTTGAGCTGGCCGCAACACCGCAGGATGGCTTCAGGCCCTAATCTGGTTCCGGCACGGCACGCTGAGCCTTTGGTTAATTCCTCTTCCTGGTGGGAAATGAGAGTTAAATTTGCCCGTCCAGACACCTCCAGCTAGTCTCTCATTGGTTCTCGCTATTCCTGTTCATCTTCCGCAGAAATTGCAAACTGGGCCAAACAGGAGGTTAAAGGGACTGACTCTCCAAGTCGGGAGGGTGTTAGTAAAGCGTCTGGAATGTTGCACCCGAGTACCAGGGTACGAAAACTGAGACATATTTGAACACGTCTCCCGATCACATGGTTGATCATACTCTAGGTTCCACATGCATGTTTTAGCTGAAGGAAGAATACCTTAAACCTGGGTAGTTGAAACCCGTGGAATGGGTACCATGCAATATGACTTCAAAGGGTCTTCATTTGCTCACCGAACCTCTCCAATCCTATCACTGCTGCGTTTATGCCCCTGTACACATGCTTGATTCTCTTTCGGAGACATAGCAATCCATAGGTTTTAAGATACTTACTAGTCAGGTACATTCTTAGGCATTTAATATGCGGTGTTGAGTCCATTTCGTTGAGCAAGGAGTAGCTCTTGTCTATTCCATATTTGGCTTAAGGAACTTTATCTGTGCTCATTTCAATCTCTGGTTTTATGCAGCACCCCAACTCACCTTTCCCCTTAAGCAAGCATAAGTTGGTTTTCTAAATTTGAGACCCTGTTCTGTTCTGTAATTCAGTTCCTGTGTAGCCAAGTTTACATTCCGTGTATTACTGATATCTTATGATGTTTCTTTTTCTGTGTGACTTATTTCAGTTAGAATCATCATACCTGAATCCACTCATTGTGCTGCTAAGGGCCTGATGACATAGATTTCATTGCTGAGTGATATTGCTTTGTAAGTAAATACCACAACTTCTTTATCCATTTTTCACTTTCTGCGATGTTGAACTTGTACTGTAAACGAGGTTCTTGTAAACAGAGGCGTCCCAAACTTTGGGGTGGCTGTGTCTTTTTGATTTTAATTTCCCTAAGCTATAGGACCATAAGTGGAAGTGCCCTAGGCTCTGTTGCTTTGTTTTTTAGATGTTTCAGGAAACACCATACACTTCTCCCGAGTGTCTGTTGGCAATTTACATCCCGCCCATCAGCATAACAAGGCTCCCAGTTCTCCATGGCCTGTCCTGCCTTTCTGGATTTTACACTTTTTTCAGATGGCCCTTTTGACCGGGGGGAAGTGAGACTTCATTGTAGTGCAGATTTCCTTTGCAAGCTTGCTTGGTTGGCCAAAAAGGGCGTATGCGTTTTTTCCTGAATATATTCAGGAAAAAACGCATACGCCCTTTTTGGCCAAGTGCATCATGGTGGACGTTCTGCCTCTTTTCCTATGCTTTCAATGCAATTCCAGTCTACCTCCTGAAATCGGTTTCCTGCAATTCTGCCCCGCTTTCAAGTCCTCTTGGCAGCCTTACTTCAGTATATTTTTGGACGATAGCTGTCATTTATAACTCTGCAGGTTTGTGAATTACAGTGCCCCTGAGCTCCTTTCTTCAACTCGCTTTCTTTTGAGCTGGCCGCAACACCGCAGGATGGCTTCAGGCCCTAATCTGGTTCCGGCACGGCACGCTGAGCTTTTGGTTAATTCCTCTTCCTGGTGGGAAATGAGAGTTAAATTTGCCCGTCCAGACACCTCCAGCTAGTCTCTCATTGGTTCTCGCTATTCCTGTTCATCTTCCGCAGAAATTGCAAACTGGGCCAAACAGGAGGTTAAAGGGACTGACTCTCCAAGTCGGGAGGGTGTTAGTAAAGCGTCTGGAATGTTGCACCCGAGTACCAGGGTACGAAAACTGAGACATATTTGAACACGTCTCCCGATCACATGGTTGATCATACTCTAGGTTCCACATGCATGTTTTAGCTGAAGGAAGAATACCTTAAACCTGGGTAGTTGAAACCCGTGGAATGGGTACCATGCAATATGACTTCAAAGGGTCTTCATTTGCTCACCGAACCTCTCCAATCCTATCACTGCTGCGTTTATGCCCCTGTACACATGCTTGATTCTCTTTCGGAGACATAGCAATCCATAGGTTTTAAGATACTTACTAGTCAGGTACATTCTTAGGCATTTAATATGCGGTGTTGAGTCCATTTCGTTGAGCAAGGAGTAGCTCTTGTCTATTCCATATTTGGCTTAAGGAACTTTATCTGTGCTCATTTCAATCTCTGGTTTTATGCAGCACCCCAACTCACCTTTACCCTTAAGCAAGCATAAGTTGGTTTTCTAAATTTGAGACCCTGTTCTGTTCTGTAATTCAGTTCCTGTGTAGCCAAGTTTACATTCCGTGTATTACTGATATCTTATGATGTTTCTTTTTCTGTGTGACTTATTTCAGTTAGAATCATCATACCTGAATCCACTCATTGTGCTGCTAAGGGCCTGATGACATAGATTTCATTGCTGAGTGATATTGCTTTGTAAGTAAATACCACAACTTCTTTATCCATTTTTCACTTTCTGCGATGTTGAACTTGTACTGTAAACGAGGTTCTTGTAAACAGAGGCGTCCCAAACTTTGGGGTGGCTGTGTCTTTTTGATTTTAATTTCCCTAAGCTATAGGACCATAAGTGGAAGTGCCCTAGGCTCTGTTGCTTTGTTTTTTAGATGTTTCAGGAAACACCATACACTTCTCCCAAGTGTCTGTTGGCAATTTACATCCCGCCCATCAGCATAACAAGGCTCCCAGTTCTCCATGGCCTGTCCTGCCTTTCTGGATTTTACACTTTTTTCAGATGGCCCTTTTGACCGGGGGGAAGTGAGACTTCATTGTAGTGCAGATTTCCTTTGCAAGCTTGCTTGGTTGGCCAAAAAGGGCGTATGCGTTTTTTCCTGAATATATTCAGGAAAAAACGCATACGCCCTTTTTGGCCAAGTGCATCATGGTGGACGTTCTGCCTCTTTTCCTATGCTTTCAATGCAATTCCAGTCTACCTCCTGAAATCGGTTTCCTGCAATTCTGCCCCGCTTTCAAGTCCTCTTGGCAGCCTTACTTCAGTATATTTTTGGACGATAGCTGTCATTTATAACTCTGCAGGTTTGTGAATTACAGTGCCCCTGAGCTCCTTTCTTCAACTCGCTTTCTTTTGAGCTGGCCGCAACACCGCAGGATGGCTTCAGGCCCTAATCTGGTTCCGGCACGGCACGCTGAGCCTTTGGTTAATTCCTCTTCCTGGTGGGAAATGAGAGTTAAATTTGCCCGTCCAGACACCTCCAGCTAGTCTCTCATTGGTTCTCGCTATTCCTGTTCATCTTCCGCAGAAATTGCAAACTGGGCCAAACAGGAGGTTAAAGGGACTGACTCTCCAAGTCGGGAGGGTGTTAGTAAAGCGTCTGGAATGTTGCACCCGAGTACCAGGGTACGAAAACTGAGACATATTTGAACACGTCTCCCGATCACATGGTTGATCATACTCTAGGTTCCACATGCATGTTTTAGCTGAAGGAAGAATACCTTAAACCTGGGTAGTTGAAACCCGTGGAATGGGTACCATGCAATATGACTTCAAAGGGTCTTCATTTGCTCACCGAACCTCTCCAATCCTATCACTGCTGCGTTTATGCCCCTGTACACATGCTTGATTCTCTTTCGGAGACATAGCAATCCATAGGTTTTAAGATACTTACTAGTCAGGTACATTCTTAGGCATTTAATATGCGGTGTTGAGTCCATTTCGTTGAGCAAGGAGTAGCTCTTGTCTATTCCATATTTGGCTTAAGGAACTTTATCTGTGCTCATTTCAATCTCTGGTTTTATGCAGCACCCCAACTCACCTTTACCCTTAAGCAAGCATAAGTTGGTTTTCTAAATTTGAGACCCTGTTCTGTTCTGTAATTCAGTTCCTGTGTAGCCAAGTTTACATTCCGTGTATTACTGATATCTTATGATGTTTCTTTTTCTGTGTGACTTATTTCAGTTAGAATCATCATACCTGAATCCACTCATTGTGCTGCTAAGGGCCTGATGACATAGATTTCATTGCTGAGTGATATTGCTTTGTAAGTAAATACCACAACTTCTTTATCCATTTTTCACTTTCTGCGATGTTGAACTTGTACTGTAAACGAGGTTCTTGTAAACAGAGGCGTCCCAAACTTTGGGGTGGCTGTGTCTTTTTGATTTTAATTTCCCTAAGCTATAGGACCATAAGTGGAAGTGCCCTAGGCTCTGTTGCTTTGTTTTTTAGATGTTTCAGGAAACACCATACACTTCTCCCGAGTGTCTGTTGGCAATTTACATCCCGCCCATCAGCATAACAAGGCTCCCAGTTCTCCATGGCCTGTCCTGCCTTTCTGGATTTTACACTTTTTTCAGATGGCCCTTTTGACCGGGGGGAAGTGAGACTTCATTGTAGTGCAGATTTCCTTTGCAAGCTTGCTTGGTTGGCCAAAAAGGGCGTATGCGTTTCTTCCTGAATATATTCAGGAAAAAACGCATACGCCCTTTTTGGCCAAGTGCATCATGGTGGACGTTCTGCCTCTTTTCCTATGCTTTCAATGCAATTCCAGTCTACCTCCTGAAATCGGTTTCCTGCAATTCTGCCCCGCTTTCAAGTCCTCTTGGCAGCCTTACTTCAGTATATTTTTGGACGATAGCTGTCATTTATAACTCTGCAGGTTTGTGAATTACAGTGCCCCTGAGCTCCTTTCTTCAACTCGCTTTCTTTTGAGCTGGCCGCAACACCGCAGGATGGCTTCAGGCCCTAATCTGGTTCCGGCACGGCACGCTGAGCCTTTGGTTAATTCCTCTTCCTGGTGGGAAATGAGAGTTAAATTTGCCCGTCCAGACACCTCCAGCTAGTCTCTCATTGGTTCTCGCTATTCCTGTTCATCTTCCACAGAAATTGCAAACTGGGCCAAACAGGAGGTTAAAGGGACTGACTCTCCAAGTCGGGAGGGTGTTAGTAAAGCGTCTGGAATGTTGCACCCGAGTACCAGGGTACGAAAACTGAGACATATTTGAACACGTCTCCCGATCACATGGTTGATCATACTCTAGGTTCCACATGCATGTTTTAGCTGAAGGAAGAATACCTTAAACCTGGGTAGTTGAAACCCGTGGAATGGGTACCATGCAATATGACTTCAAAGGGTCTTCATTTGCTCACCGAACCTCTCCAATCCTATCACTGCTGCGTTTATGCCCCTGTACACATGCTTGATTCTCTTTCGGAGACATAGCAATCCATAGGTTTTAAGATACTTACTAGTCAGGTACATTCTTAGGCATTTAATATGCGGTGTTGAGTCCATTTCGTTGAGCAAGGAGTAGCTCTTGTCTATTCCATATTTGGCTTAAGGAACTTTATCTGTGCTCATTTCAATCTCTGGTTTTATGCAGCACCCCAACTCACCTTTACCCTTAAGCAAGCATAAGTTGGTTTTCTAAATTTGAGACCCTGTTCTGTTCTGTAATTCAGTTCCTGTGTAGCCAAGTTTACATTCCGTGTATTACTGATATCTTATGATGTTTCTTTTTCTGTGTGACTTATTTCAGTTAGAATCATCATACCTGAATCCACTCATTGTGCTGCTAAGGGCCTGATGACATAGATTTCATTGCTGAGTGATATTGCTTTGTAAGTAAATACCACAACTTCTTTATCCATTTTTCACTTTCTGAGATGTTGAACTTGTACGGTAAACGAGGTTCTTGTAAACAGAGGCGTCCCAAACTTTGGGGTGGCTGTGTCTTTTTGATTTTAATTTCCCTAAGCTATAGGACCATAAGTGGAAGTGCCCTAGGCTCTGTTGCTTTGTTTTTTAGATGTTTCAGGAAACACCATACACTTCTCCCGAGTGTCTGTTGGCAATTTACATCCCGCCCATCAGCATAACAAGGCTCCCAGTTCTCCATGGCCTGTCCTGCCTTTCTGGATTTTACACTTTTTTCAGATGGCCCTTTTGACCGGGGGCAAGTGAGACTTCATTGTAGTGCAGATTTCCTTTGCAAGCTTGCTTGGTTGGCCAAAAAGGGCGTATGCGTTTTTTCCTGAATATATTCAGGAAAAAACGCATACGCCCTTTTTGGCCAAGTGCATCATTGTGGACGTTCTGCCTCTTTTCCTATGCTTTCAATGCAATTCCAGTCTACCTCCTGAAATCGGTTTCCTGCAATTCTGCCCCGCTTTCAAGTCCTCTTGGCAGCCTTACTTCAGTATATTTTTGGACGATAGCTGTCATTTATAACTCTGCAGGTTTGTGAATTACAGTGCCCCTGAGCTCCTTTCTTCAACTCGCTTTCTTTTGAGCTGGCCGCAACACCGCAGGATGGCTTCAGGCCCTAATCTGGTTCCGGCACGGCACGCTGAGCCTTTGGTTAATTCCTTTTCGTGGTGGGAAATGAGAGTTAAATTTGCCCGTCCAGACACCTCCAGCTAGTCTCTCATTGGTTCTCGCTATTCCTGTTCATCTTCCGCAGAAATTGCAAACTGGGCCAAACAGGAGGTTAAAGGGACTGACTCTCCAAGTCGGGAGGGTGTTAGTAAAGCGTCTGGAATGTTGCACCCGAGTACCAGGGTACGAAAACTGAGACATATTTGAACACGTCTCCCGATCACATGGTTGATCATACTCTAGGTTCCACATGCATGTTTTAGCTGAAGGAAGAATACCTTAAACCTGGGTAGTTGAAACCCGTGGAATGGGTACCATGCAATATGACTTCAAAGGGTCTTCATTTGCTCACCGAACCTCTCCAATCCTATCACTGCTGCGTTTATGCCCCTGTACACATGCTTGATTCTCTTTCGGAGACATAGCAATCCATAGGTTTTAAGATACTTACTAGTCAGGTACATTCTTAGGCATTTAATATGCGGTGTTGAGTCCATTTCGTTGAGCAAGGAGTAGCTCTTGTCTATTCCATATTTGGCTTAAGGAACTTTATCTGTGCTCATTTCAATCTCTGGTTTTATGCAGCACCCCAACTCACCTTTACCCTTAAGCAAGCATAAGTTGGTTTTCTAAATTTGAGACCCTGTTCTGTTCTGTAATTCAGTTCCTGTGTAGCCAAGTTTACATTCCGTGTATTACTGATATCTTATGATGTTTCTTTTTCTGTGTGACTTATTTCAGTTAGAATCATCATACCTGAATCCACTCATTGTGCTGCTAAGGGCCTGATGACATAGATTTCATTGCTGAGTGATATTGCTTTGTAAGTAAATACCACAACTTCTTTATCCATTTTTCACTTTCTGAGATGTTGAACTTGTACGGTAAACGAGGTTCTTGTAAACAGAGGCATCCCAAACTTTGGGGTGGCTGTGTCTTTTTGATTTTAATTTCCCTAAGCTATAGGACCATAAGTGGAAGTGCCCTAGGCTCTGTTGCTTTGTTTTTTAGATGTTTCAGGAAACACCATACACTTCTCCCGAGTGTCTGTTGGCAATTTACATCCCGCCCATCAGCATAACAAGGCTCCCAGTTCTCCATGGCCTGTCCTGCCTTTCTGGATTTTACACTTTTTTCAGTTGGCCCTTTTGACCGGGGGCAAGTGAGACTTCATTGTAGTGCAGATTTCCTTTGCAAGCTTGCTTGGTTGGCCAAAAAGGGCGTATGCGTTTTTTCCTGAATATATTCAGGAAAAAACGCATACGCCCTTTTTGGCCAAGTGCATCATTGTGGACGTTCTGCCTCTTTTCCTATGCTTTCAATGCAATTCCAGTCTACCTCCTGAAATCGGTTTCCTGCAATTCTGCCCCGCTTTCAAGTCCTCTTGGCAGCCTTACTTCAGTATATTTTTGGACGATAGCTGTCATTTATAACTCTGCAGGTTTGTGAATTACAGTGCCCCTGAGCTCCTTTCTTCAACTCGCTTTCTTTTGAGCTGGCCGCAACACCGCAGGATGGCTTCAGGCCCTAATCTGGTTCCGGCACGGCACGCTGAGCCTTTGGTTAATTCCTCTTCCTGGTGGGAAATGAGAGTTAAATTTGCCCGTCCAGACACCTCCAGCTAGTCTCTCATTGGTTCTCGCTATTCCTGTTCATCTTCCGCAGAAATTGCAAACTGGGCCAAACAGGAGGTTAAAGGGACTGACTCTCCAAGTCGGGAGGGTGTTAGTAAAGCGTCTGGAATGTTGCACCCGAGTACCAGGGTACGAAAACTGAGACATATTTGAACACGTCTCCCGATCACATGGTTGATCATACTCTAGGTTCCACATGCATGTTTTAGCTGAAGGAAGAATACCTTAAACCTGGGTAGTTGAAACCCGTGGAATGGGTACCATGCAATATGACTTCAAAGGGTCTTCATTTGCTCACCGAACCTCTCCAATCCTATCACTGCTGCGTTTATGCCCCTGTACACATGCTTGATTCTCTTTCGGAGACATAGCAATCCATAGGTTTTAAGATACTTACTAGTCAGGTACATTCTTAGGCATTTAATATGCGGTGTTGAGTCCATTTCGTTGAGCAAGGAGTAGCTCTTGTCTATTCCATATTTGGCTTAAGGAACTTTATCTGTGCTCATTTCAATCTCTGGTTTTATGCAGCACCCCAACTCACCTTTACCCTTAAGCAAGCATAAGTTGGTTTTCTAAATTTGAGACCCTGTTCTGTTCTGTAATTCAGTTCCTGTGTAGCCAAGTTTACATTCCGTGTATTACTGATATCTTATGATGTTTCTTTTTCTGTGTGACTTATTTCAGTTAGAATCATCATACCTGAATCCACTCATTGTGCTGCTAAGGGCCTGATGACATAGATTTCATTGCTGAGTGATATTGCTTTGTAAGTAAATACCACAACTTCTTTATCCATTTTTCACTTTCTGCGATGTTGAACTTGTACTGTAAACGAGGTTCTTGTAAACAGAGGCGTCCCAAACTTTGGGGTGGCTGTGTCTTTTTGATTTTAATTTCCCTAAGCTATAGGACCATAAGTGGAAGTGCCCTAGGCTCTGTTGCTTTGTTTTTTAGATGTTTCAGGAAACACCATACACTTCTCCCGAGTGTCTGTTGGCAATTTACATCCCGCCCATCAGCATAACAAGGCTCCCAGTTCTCCATGGCCTGTCCTGCCTTTCTGGATTTTACACTTTTTTCAGATGGCCCTTTTGACCGGGGGGAAGTGAGACTTCATTGTAGTGCAGATTTCCTTTGCAAGCTTGCTTGGTTGGCCAAAAAGGGCGTATGCGTTTTTTCCTGAATATATTCAGGAAAAAACGCATACGCCCTTTTTGGCCAAGTGCATCATGGTGGACGTTCTGCCTCTTTTCCTATGCTTTCAATGCAATTCCAGTCTACCTCCTGAAATCGGTTTCCTGCAATTCTGCCCCGCTTTCAAGTCCTCTTGGCAGCCTTACTTCAGTATATTTTTGGACGATAGCTGTCATTTATAACTCTGCAGGTTTGTGAATTACAGTGCCCCTGAGCTCCTTTCTTCAACTCGCTTTCTTTTGAGCTGGCCGCAACACCGCAGGATGGCTTCAGGCCCTAATCTGGTTCCGGCACGGCACGCTGAGCCTTTGGTTAATTCCTCTTCCTGGTGGGAAATGAGAGTTAAATTTGCCCGTCCAGACACCTCCAGCTAGTCTCTCATTGGTTCTCGCTATTCCTGTTCATCTTCCGCAGAAATTGCAAACTGGGCCAAACAGGAGGTTAAAGGGACTGACTCTCCAAGTCGGGAGGGTGTTAGTAAAGCGTCTGGAATGTTGCACCCGAGTACCAGGGTACGAAAACTGAGACATATTTGAACACGTCTCCCGATCACATGGTTGATCATACTCTAGGTTCCACATGCATGTTTTAGCTGAAGGAAGAATACCTTAAACCTGGGTAGTTGAAACCCGTGGAATGGGTACCATGCAATATGACTTCAAAGGGTCTTCATTTGCTCACCGAACCTCTCCAATCCTATCACTGCTGCGTTTATGCCCCTGTACACATGCTTGATTCTCTTTCGGAGACATAGCAATCCATAGGTTTTAAGATACTTACTAGTCAGGTACATTCTTAGGCATTTAATATGCGGTGTTGAGTCCATTTCGTTGAGCAAGGAGTAGCTCTTGTCTATTCCATATTTGGCTTAAGGAACTTTATCTGTGCTCATTTCAATCTCTGGTTTTATGCAGCACCCCAACTCACCTTTACCCTTAAGCAAGCATAAGTTGGTTTTCTAAATTTGAGACCCTGTTCTGTTCTGTAATTCAGTTCCTGTGTAGCCAAGTTTACATTCCGTGTATTACTGATATCTTATGATGTTTCTTTTTCTGTGTGACTTATTTCAGTTAGAATCATCATACCTGAATCCACTCATTGTGCTGCTAAGGGCCTGATGACATAGATTTCATTGCTGAGTGATATTGCTTTGTAAGTAAATACCACAACTTCTTTATCCATTTTTCACTTTCTGCGATGTTGAACTTGTACTGTAAACGAGGTTCTTGTAAACAGAGGCGTCCCAAACTTTGGGGTGGCTGTGTCTTTTTGATTTTAATTTCCCTAAGCTATAGGACCATAAGTGGAAGTGCCCTAGGCTCTGTTGCTTTGTTTTTTAGATGTTTCAGGAAACACCATACACTTCTCCCGAGTGTCTGTTGGCAATTTACATCCCGCCCATCAGCATAACAAGGCTCCCAGTTCTCCATGGCCTGTCCTGCCTTTCTGGATTTTACACTTTTTTCAGATGGCCCTTTTGACCGGGGGGAAGTGAGACTTCATTGTAGTGCAGATTTCCTTTGCAAGCTTGCTTGGTTGGCCAAAAAGGGCGTATGCGTTTTTTCCTGAATATATTCAGGAAAAAACGCATACGCCCTTTTTGGCCAAGTGCATCATTGTGGACGTTCTGCCTCTTTTCCTATGCTTTCAATGCAATTCCAGTCTACCTCCTGAAATCGGTTTCCTGCAATTCTGCCCCGCTTTCAAGTCCTCTTGGCAGCCTTACTTCAGTATATTTTTGGACGATAGCTGTCATTTATAACTCTGCAGGTTTGTGAATTACAGTGCCCCTGAGCTCCTTTCTTCAACTCGCTTTCTTTTGAGCTGGCCGCAACACCGCAGGATGGCTTCAGGCCCTAATCTGGTTCCGGCACGGCACGCTGAGCCTTTGGTTAATTCCTCTTCCTGGTGGGAAATGAGAGTTAAATTTGCCCGTCCAGACACCTCCAGCTAGTCTCTCATTGGTTCTCGCTATTCCTGTTCATCTTCCGCAGAAATTGCAAACTGGGCCAAACAGGAGGTTAAAGGGACTGACTCTCCAAGTCGGGAGGGTGTTAGTAAAGCGTCTGGAATGTTGCACCCGAGTACCAGGGTACGAAAACTGAGACATATTTGAACACGTCTCCCGATCACATGGTTGATCATACTCTAGGTTCCACATGCATGTTTTAGCTGAAGGAAGAATACCTTAAACCTGGGTAGTTGAAACCCGTGGAATGGGTACCATGCAATATGACTTCAAAGGGTCTTCATTTGCTCACCGAACCTCTCCAATCCTATCACTGCTGCGTTTATGCCCCTGTACACATGCTTGATTCTCTTTCGGAGACATAGCAATCCATAGGTTTTAAGATACTTACTAGTCAGGTACATTCTTAGGCATTTAATATGCGGTGTTGAGTCCATTTCGTTGAGCAAGGAGTAGCTCTTGTCTATTCCATATTTGGCTTAAGGAACTTTATCTGTGCTCATTTCAATCTCTGGTTTTATGCAGCACCCCAACTCACCTTTACCCTTAAGCAAGCATAAGTTGGTTTTCTAAATTTGAGACCCTGTTCTGTTCTGTAATTCAGTTCCTGTGTAGCCAAGTTTACATTCCGTGTATTACTGATATCTTATGATGTTTCTTTTTCTGTGTGACTTATTTCAGTTAGAATCATCATACCTGAATCCACTCATTGTGCTGCTAAGGGCCTGATGACATAGATTTCATTGCTGAGTGATATTGCTTTGTAAGTAAATACCACAACTTCTTTATCCATTTTTCACTTTCTGCGATGTTGAACTTGTACTGTAAACGAGGTTCTTGTAAACAGAGGCGTCCCAAACTTTGGGGTGGCTGTGTCTTTTTGATTTTAATTTCCCTAAGCTATAGGACCATAAGTGGAAGTGCCCTAGGCTCTGTTGCTTTGTTTTTTAGATGTTTCAGGAAACACCATACACTTCTCCCGAGTGTCTGTTGGCAATTTACATCCCGCCCATCAGCATAACAAGGCTCCCAGTTCTCCATGGCCTGTCCTGCCTTTCTGGATTTTACACTTTTTTCAGATGGCCCTTTTGACCGGGGGGAAGTGAGACTTCATTGTAGTGCAGATTTCCTTTGCAAGCTTGCTTGGTTGGCCAAAAAGGGCGTATGCGTTTCTTCCTGAATATATTCAGGAAAAAACGCATACGCCCTTTTTGGCCAAGTGCATCATGGTGGACGTTCTGCCTCTTTTCCTATGCTTTCAATGCAATTCCAGTCTACCTCCTGAAATCGGTTTCCTGCAATTCTGCCCCGCTTTCAAGTCCTCTTGGCAGCCTTACTTCAGTATATTTTTGGACGATAGCTGTCATTTATAACTCTGCAGGTTTGTGAATTACAGTGCCCCTGAGCTCCTTTCTTCAACTCGCTTTCTTTTGAGCTGGCCGCAACACCGCAGGATGGCTTCAGGCCCTAATCTGGTTCCGGCACGGCACGCTGAGCCTTTGGTTAATTCCTCTTCCTGGTGGGAAATGAGAGTTAAATTTGCCCGTCCAGACACCTCCAGCTAGTCTCTCATTGGTTCTCGCTATTCCTGTTCATCTTCCACAGAAATTGCAAACTGGGCCAAACAGGAGGTTAAAGGGACTGACTCTCCAAGTCGGGAGGGTGTTAGTAAAGCGTCTGGAATGTTGCACCCGAGTACCAGGGTACGAAAACTGAGACATATTTGAACACGTCTCCCGATCACATGGTTGATCATACTCTAGGTTCCACATGCATGTTTTAGCTGAAGGAAGAATACCTTAAACCTGGGTAGTTGAAACCCGTGGAATGGGTACCATGCAATATGACTTCAAAGGGTCTTCATTTGCTCACCGAACTTCTCCAATCCTATCACTGCTGCGTTTATGCCCCTGTACACATGCTTGATTCTCTTTCGGAGACATAGCAATCCATAGGTTTTAAGATACTTACTAGTCAGGTACATTCTTAGGCATTTAATATGCGGTGTTGAGTCCATTTCGTTGAGCAAGGAGTAGCTCTTGTCTATTCCATATTTGGCTTAAGGAACTTTATCTGTGCTCATTTCAATCTCTGGTTTTATGCAGCACCCCAACTCACCTTTACCCTTAAGCAAGCATAAGTTGGTTTTCTAAATTTGAGACCCTGTTCTGTTCTGTAATTCAGTTCCTGTGTAGCCAAGTTTACATTCCGTGTATTACTGATATCTTATGATGTTTCTTTTTCTGTGTGACTTATTTCAGTTAGAATCATCATACCTGAATCCACTCATTGTGCTGCTAAGGGCCTGATGACATAGATTTCATTGCTGAGTGATATTGCTTTGTAAGTAAATACCACAACTTCTTTATCCATTTTTCACTTTCTGAGATGTTGAACTTGTACGGTAAACGAGGTTCTTGTAAACAGAGGCGTCCCAAACTTTGGGGTGGCTGTGTCTTTTTGATTTTAATTTCCCTAAGCTATAGGACCATAAGTGGAAGTGCCCTAGGCTCTGTTGCTTTGTTTTTTAGATGTTTCAGGAAACACCATACACTTCTCCCGAGTGTCTGTTGGCAATTTACATCCCGCCCATCAGCATAACAAGGCTCCCAGTTCTCCATGGCCTGGCCTGTCTTTCTGGATTTTACACTTTTTTCAGATGGCCCTTTTGACCGGGGGGAAGTGAGACTTCATTGTAGTGCAGATTTCCTTTGCAAGCTTGCTTGGTTGGCCAAAAAGGGCGTATGCGTTTCTTCCTGAATATATTCAGGAAAAAACGCATACGCCCTTTTTGGCCAAGTGCATCATTGTGGACGTTCTGCCTCTTTTCCTATGCTTTCAATGCAATTCCAGTCTACCTCCTGAAATCGGTTTCCTGCAATTCTGCCCCGCTTTCAAGTCCTCTTGGCAGCCTTACTTCAGTATATTTTTGGACGATAGCTGTCATTTATAACTCTGCAGGTTTGTGAATTACAGTGCCCCTGAGCTCCTTTCTTCAACTCGCTTTCTTTTGAGCTGGCCGCAACACCGCAGGATGGCTTCAGGCCCTAATCTGGTTCTGGCACGGCACGCTGAGCCTTTGGTTAATTCCTCTTCCTGGTGGGAAATGAGAGTTAAATTTGCCCGTCCAGACACCTCCAGCTAGTCTCTCATTGGTTCTCGCTATTCCTGTTCATCTTCCGCAGAAATTGCAAACTGGGCCAAACAGGAGGTTAAAGGGACTGACTCTCCAAGTCGGGAGGGTGTTAGTAAAGCGTCTGGAATGTTGCACCCGAGTACCAGGGTACGAAAACTGAGACATATTTGAACACGTCTCCCGATCACATGGTTGATCATACTCTAGGTTCCACATGCATGTTTTAGCTGAAGGAAGAATACCTTAAACCTGGGTAGTTGAAACCCGTGGAATGGGTACCATGCAATATGACTTCAAAGGGTCTTCATTTGCTCACCGAACCTCTCCAATCCTATCACTGCTGCGTTTATGCCCCTGTACACATGCTTGATTCTCTTTTGGAGACATAGCAATCCATAGGTTTTAAGATACTTACTAGTCAGGTACATTCTTAGGCATTTAATATGCGGTGTTGAGTCCATTTCGTTGAGCAAGGAGTAGCTCTTGTCTATTCCATATTTGGCTTAAGGAACTTTATCTGTGCTCATTTCAATCTCTGGTTTTATGCAGCACCCCAACTCACCTTTACCCTTAAGCAAGCATAAGTTGGTTTTCTAAATTTGAGACCCTGTTCTGTTCTGTAATTCAGTTCCTGTGTAGCCAAGTTTACATTCCGTGTATTACTGATATCTTATGATGTTTCTTTTTCTGTGTGACTTATTTCAGTTAGAATCATCATACCTGAATCCACTCATTGTGCTGCTAAGGGCCTGATGACATAGATTTCATTGCTGAGTGATATTGCTTTGTAAGTAAATACCACAACTTCTTTATCCATTTTTCACTTTCTGCGATGTTGAACTTGTACTGTAAACGAGGTTCTTGTAAACAGAGGCGTCCCAAACTTTGGGGTGGCTGTGTCTTTTTGATTTTAATTTCCCTAAGCTATAGGACCATAAGTGGAAGTGCCCTAGGCTCTGTTGCTTTGTTTTTTAGATGTTTCAGGAAACACCATATACTTCTCCCGAGTGTCTGTTGGCAATTTACATCCCGCTCATCAGCATAACAAGGCTCCCAGTTCTCCATGGCCTGTCCTGCCTTTCTAGATTTTACACTTTTTTCAGATGGCCCTTTTGACCGGGGGGAAGTGAGACTTCATTGTAGTGCAGATTTCCTTTGCAAGCTTGCTTGGTTGGCCAAAAAGGGCGTATGCGTTTTTTCCTGAATATATTCAGGAAAAAACGCATACGCCCTTTTTGGCCAAGTGCATCATGGTGGACGTTCTGCCTCTTTTCCTATGCTTTCAATGCAATTCCAGTCTACCTCCTGAAATCGGTTTCCTGCAATTCTGCCCCGCTTTCAAGTCCTCTTGGCAGCCTTACTTCAGTATATTTTTGGACGATAGCTGTCATTTATAACTCTGCAGGTTTGTGAATTACAGTGCCCCTGAGCTCCTTTCTTCAACTCGCTTTCTTTTGAGCTGGCCGCAACACCGCAGGATGGCTTCAGGCCCTAATCTGGTTCCGGCACGGCACGCTGAGCCTTTGGTTAATTCCTCTTCCTGGTGGGAAATGAGAGTTAAATTTGCCCGTCCAGACACCTCCAGCTAGTCTCTCATTGGTTCTCGCTATTCCTGTTCATCTTCCGCAGAAATTGCAAACTGGGCCAAACAGGAGGTTAAAGGGACTGACTCTCCAAGTCGGGAGGGTGTTAGTAAAGCGTCTGGAATGTTGCACCCGAGTACCAGGGTACGAAAACTGAGACATATTTGAACACGTCTCCCGATCACATGGTTGATCATACTCTAGGTTCCACATGCATGTTTTAGCTGAAGGAAGAATACCTTAAACCTGGGTAGTTGAAACCCGTGGAATGGGTACCATGCAATATGACTTCAAAGGGTCTTCATTTGCTCACCGAACCTCTCCAATCCTATCACTGCTGCGTTTATGCCCCTGTACACATGCTTGATTCTCTTTCGGAGACATAGCAATCCATAGGTTTTAAGATACTTACTAGTCAGGTACATTCTTAGGCATTTAATATGCGGTGTTGAGTCCATTTCGTTGAGCAAGGAGTAGCTCTTGTCTATTCCATATTTGGCTTAAGGAACTTTATCTGTGCTCATTTCAATCTCTGGTTTTATGCAGCACCCCAACTCACCTTTACCCTTAAGCAAGCATAAGTTGGTTTTCTAAATTTGAGACCCTGTTCTGTTCTGTAATTCAGTTCCTGTGTAGCCAAGTTTACATTCCGTGTATTACTGATATCTTATGATGTTTCTTTTTCTGTGTGACTTATTTCAGTTAGAATCATCATACCTGAATCCACTCATTGTGCTGCTAAGGGCCTGATGACATAGATTTCATTGCTGAGTGATATTGCTTTGTAAGTAAATACCACAACTTCTTTATCCATTTTTCACTTTCTGCGATGTTGAACTTGTACTGTAAACGAGGTTCTTGTAAACAGAGGCGTCCCAAACTTTGGGGTGGCTGTGTCTTTTTGATTTTAATTTCCCTAAGCTATAGGACCATAAGTGGAAGTGCCCTAGGCTCTGTTGCTTTGTTTTTAGATGTTTCAGGAAACACCATACACTTCTCCCGAGTGTCTGTTGGCAATTTACATCCCGCCCATCAGCATAACAAGGCTCCCAGTTCTCCATGGCCTGTCCTGCCTTTCTGGATTTTACACTTTTTTCAGATGGCCCTTTTGACCGGGGGGAAGTGAGACTTCATTGTAGTGCAGATTTCCTTTGCAAGCTTGCTTGGTTGGCCAAAAAGGGCGTATGCGTTTTTTCCTGAATATATTCAGGAAAAAACGCATACGCCCTTTTTGGCCAAGTGCATCATGGTGGACGTTCTGCCTCTTTTCCTATGCTTTCAATGCAATTCCAGTCTACCTCCTGAAATCGGTTTCCTGCAATTCTGCCCCGCTTTCAAGTCCTCTTGGCAGCCTTACTTCAGTATATTTTTGGACGATAGCTGTCATTTATAACTCTGCAGGTTTGTGAATTACAGTGCCCCTGAGCTCCTTTCTTCAACTCGCTTTCTTTTGAGCTGGCCGCAACACCGCAGGATGGCTTCAGGCCCTAATCTGGTTCCGGCACGGCACGCTGAGCCTTTGGTTAATTCCTCTTCCTGGTGGGAAATGAGAGTTAAATTTGCCCGTCCAGACACCTCCAGCTAGTCTCTCATTGGTTCTCGCTATTCCTGTTCATCTTCCGCAGAAATTGCAAACTGGGCCAAACAGGAGGTTAAAGGGACTGACTCTCCAAGTCGGGAGGGTGTTAGTAAAGCGTCTGGAATGTTGCACCCGAGTACCAGGGTACGAAAACTGAGACATATTTGAACACGTCTCCCGATCACATGGTTGATCATACTCTAGGTTCCACATGCATGTTTTAGCTGAAGGAAGAATACCTTAAACCTGGGTAGTTGAAACCCGTGGAATGGGTACCATGCAATATGACTTCAAAGGGTCTTCATTTGCTCACCGAACCTCTCCAGTCCTATCACTGCTGCGTTTATGCCCCTGTACACATGCTTGATTCTCTTTCGGAGACATAGCAATCCATAGGTTTTAAGATACTTACTAGTCAGGTACATTCTTAGGCATTTAATATGCGGTGTTGAGTCCATTTCGTTGAGCAAGGAGTAGCTCTTGTCTATTCCATATTTGGCTTAAGGAACTTTATCTGTGCTCATTTCAATCTCTGGTTTTATGCAGCACCCCAACTCACCTTTACCCTTAAGCAAGCATAAGTTGGTTTTCTAAATTTGAGACCCTGTTCTGTTCTGTAATTCAGTTCCTGTGTAGCCAAGTTTACATTCCGTGTATTACTGATATCTTATGATGTTTCTTTTTCTGTGTGACTTATTTCAGTTAGAATCATCATACCTGAATCCACTCATTGTGCTGCTAAGGGCCTGATGACATAGATTTCATTGCTGAGTGATATTGCTTTGTAAGTAAATACCACAACTTCTTTATCCATTTTTCACTTTCTGCGATGTTGAACTTGTACTGTAAACGAGGTTCTTGTAAACAGAGGCGTCCCAAACTTTGGGGTGGCTGTGTCTTTTTGATTTTAATTTCCCTAAGCTATAGGACCATAAGTGGAAGTGCCCTAGGCTCTGTTGCTTTGTTTTTTAGATGTTTCAGGAAACACCATACACTTCTCCCGAGTGTCTGTTGGCAATTTACATCCCGCCCATCAGCATAACAAGGCTCCCAGTTCTCCATGGCCTGTCCTGCCTTTCTGGATTTTACACTTTTTTCAGATGGCCCTTTTGACCGGGGGGAAGTGAGACTTCATTGTAGTGCAGATTTCCTTTGCAAGCTTGCTTGGTTGGCCAAAAAGGGCGTATGCGTTTTTTCCTGAATATATTCAGGAAAAAACGCATACGCCCTTTTTGGCCAAGTGCATCATGGTGGACGTTCTGCCTCTTTTCCTATGCTTTCAATGCAATTCCTGTCTACCTCCTGAAATCGGTTTCCTGCAATTCTGCCCCGCTTTCAAGTCCTCTTGGCAGCCTTACTTCAGTATATTTTTGGACGATAGCTGTCATTTATAACTCTGCAGGTTTGTGAATTACAGTGCCCCTGAGCTCCTTTCTTCAACTCGCTTTCTTTTGAGCTGGCCGCAACACCGCAGGATGGCTTCAGGCCCTAATCTGGTTCCGGCACGGCACGCTGAGCCTTTGGTTAATTCCTCTTCCTGGTGGGAAATGAGAGTTAAATTTGCCCGTCCAGACACCTCCAGCTAGTCTCTCATTGGTTCTCGCTATTCCTGTTCATCTTCCGCAGAAATTGCAAACTGGGCCAAACAGGAGGTTAAAGGGACTGACTCTCCAAGTCGGGAGGGTGTTAGTAAAGCGTCTGGAATGTTGCACCCGAGTACCAGGGTACGAAAACTGAGACATATTTGAACACGTCTCCCGATCACATGGTTGATCATACTCTAGGTTCCACATGCATGTTTTAGCTGAAGGAAGAATACCTTAAACCTGGGTAGTTGAAACCCGTGGAATGGGTACCATGCAATATGACTTCAAAGGGTCTTCATTTGCTCACCGAACCTCTCCAATCCTATCACTGCTGCGTTTATGCCCCTGTACACATGCTTGATTCTCTTTCGGAGACATAGCAATCCATAGGTTTTAAGATACTTACTAGTCAGGTACATTCTTAGGCATTTAATATGCGGTGTTGAGTCCATTTCGTTGAGCAAGGAGTAGCTCTTGTCTATTCCATATTTGGCTTAAGGAACTTTATCTGTGCTCATTTCAATCTCTGGTTTTATGCAGCACCCCAACTCACCTTTACCCTTAAGCAAGCATAAGTTGGTTTTCTAAATTTGAGACCCTGTTCTGTTCTGTAATTCAGTTCCTGTGTAGCCAAGTTTACATTCCGTGTATTACTGATATCTTATGATGTTTCTTTTTCTGTGTGACTTATTTCAGTTAGAATCATCATACCTGAATCCACTCATTGTGCTGCTAAGGGCCTGATGACATAGATTTCATTGCTGAGTGATATTGCTTTGTAAGTAAATACCACAACTTCTTTATCCATTTTTCACTTTCTGCGATGTTGAACTTGTACTGTAAACGAGGTTCTTGTAAACAGAGGCGTCCCAAACTTTGGGGTGGCTGTGTCTTTTTGATTTTAATTTCCCTAAGCTATAGGACCATAAGTGGAAGTGCCCTAGGCTCTGTTGCTTTGTTTTTTAGATGTTTCAGGAAACACCATACACTTCTCCCGAGTGTCTGTTGGCAATTTACATCCCGCCCATCAGCATAACAAGGCTCCCAGTTCTCCATGGCCTGTCCTGCCTTTCTGGATTTTACACTTTTTTCAGATGGCCCTTTTGACCGGGGGGAAGTGAGACTTCATTGTAGTGCAGATTTCCTTTGCAAGCTTGCTTGGTTGGCCAAAAAGGGCGTATGCGTTTCTTCCTGAATATATTCAGGAAAAAACGCATACGCCCTTTTTGGCCAAGTGCATCATGGTGGACGTTCTGCCTCTTTTCCTATGCTTTCAATGCAATTCCAGTCTACCTCCTGAAATCGGTTTCCTGCAATTCTGCCCCGCTTTCAAGTCCTCTTGGCAGCCTTACTTCAGTATATTTTTGGACGATAGCTGTCATTTATAACTCTGCAGGTTTGTGAATTACAGTGCCCCTGAGCTCCTTTCTTCAACTCGCTTTCTTTTGAGCTGGCCGCAACACCGCAGGATGGCTTCAGGCCCTAATCTGGTTCCGGCACGGCACGCTGAGCCTTTGGTTAATTCCTCTTCCTGGTGGGAAATGAGAGTTAAATTTGCCCGTCCAGACACCTCCAGCTAGTCTCTCATTGGTTCTCGCTATTCCTGTTCATCTTCCACAGAAATTGCAAACTGGGCCAAACAGGAGGTTAAAGGGACTGACTCTCCAAGTCGGGAGGGTGTTAGTAAAGCGTCTGGAATGTTGCACCCGAGTACCAGGGTACGAAAACTGAGACATATTTGAACACGTCTCCCGATCACATGGTTGATCATACTCTAGGTTCCACATGCATGTTTTAGCTGAAGGAAGAATACCTTAAACCTGGGTAGTTGAAACCCGTGGAATGGGTACCATGCAATATGACTTCAAAGGGTCTTCATTTGCTCACCGAACCTCTCCAATCCTATCACTGCTGCGTTTATGCCCCTGTACACATGCTTGATTCTCTTTCGGAGACATAGCAATCCATAGGTTTTAAGATACTTACTAGTCAGGTACATTCTTAGGCATTTAATATGCGGTGTTGAGTCCATTTCGTTGAGCAAGGAGTAGCTCTTGTCTATTCCATATTTGGCTTAAGGAACTTTATCTGTGCTCATTTCAATCTCTGGTTTTATGCAGCACCCCAACTCACCTTTACCCTTAAGCAAGCATAAGTTGGTTTTCTAAATTTGAGACCCTGTTCTGTTCTGTAATTCAGTTCCTGTGTAGCCAAGTTTACATTCCGTGTATTACTGATATCTTATGATGTTTCTTTTTCTGTGTGACTTATTTCAGTTAGAATCATCATACCTGAATCCACTCATTGTGCTGCTAAGGGCCTGATGACATAGATTTCATTGCTGAGTGATATTGCTTTGTAAGTAAATACCACAACTTGTTTATCCATTTTTCACTTTCTGAGATGTTGAACTTGTACGGTAAACGAGGTTCTTGTAAACAGAGGCGTCCCAAACTTTGGGGTGGCTGTGTCTTTTTGATTTTAATTTCCCTAAGCTATAGGACCATAAGTGGAAGTGCCCTAGGCTCTGTTGCTTTGTTTTTTAGATGTTTCAGGAAACACCATACACTTCTCCCGAGTGTCTGTTGGCAATTTACATCCCGCCCATCAGCATAACAAGGCTCCCAGTTCTCCATGGCCTGTCCTGCCTTTCTGGATTTTACACTTTTTTCAGATGGCCCTTTTGACCGGGGGCAAGTGAGACTTCATTGTAGTGCAGATTTCCTTTGCAAGCTTGCTTGGTTGGCCAAAAAGGGCGTATGCGTTTTTTCCTGAATATATTCAGGAAAAAACGCATACGCCCTTTTTGGCCAAGTGCATCATGGTGGACGTTCTGCCTCTTTTCCTATGCTTTCAATGCAATTCCAGTCTACCTCCTGAAATCGGTTTCCTGCAATTCTGCCCCGCTTTCAAGTCCTCTTGGCAGCCTTACTTCAGTATATTTTTGGACGATAGCTGTCATTTATAACTCTGCAGGTTTGTGAATTACAGTGCCCCTGAGCTCCTTTCTTCAACTCGCTTTCTTTTGAGCTGGCCGCAACACCGCAGGATGGCTTCAGGCCCTAATCTGGTTCCGGCACGGCACACTGAGCCTTTGGTTAATTCCTCTTCCTGGTGGGAAATGAGAGTTAAATTTGCCCGTCCAGACACCTCCAGCTAGTCTCTCATTGGTTCTCGCTATTCCTGTTCATCTTCCGCAGAAATTGCAAACTGGGCCAAACAGGAGGTTAAAGGGACTGACTCTCCAAGTCGGGAGGGTGTTAGTAAAGCGTCTGGAATGTTGCACCCGAGTACCAGGGTACGAAAACTGAGACATATTTGAACACGTCTCCCGATCACATGGTTGATCATACTCTAGGTTCCACATGCATGTTTTAGCTGAAGGAAGAATACCTTAAACCTGGGTAGTTGAAACCCGTGGAATGGGTACCATGCAATATGACTTCAAAGGGTCTTCATTTGCTCACCGAACCTCTCCAATCCTATCACTGCTGCGTTTATGCCCCTGTACACATGCTTGATTCTCTTTCGGAGACATAGCAATCCATAGGTTTTAAGATACTTACTAGTCAGGTACATTCTTAGGCATTTAATATGCGGTGTTGAGTCCATTTCGTTGAGCAAGGAGTAGCTCTTGTCTATTCCATATTTGGCTTAAGGAACTTTATCTGTGCTCATTTCAATCTCTGGTTTTATGCAGCACCCCAACTCACCTTTCCCCTTAAGCAAGCATAAGTTGGTTTTCTAAATTTGAGACCCTGTTCTGTTCTGTAATTCAGTTCCTGTGTAGCCAAGTTTACATTCCGTGTATTACTGATATCTTATGATGTTTCTTTTTCTGTGTGACTTATTTCAGTTAGAATCATCATACCTGAATCCACTCATTGTGCTGCTAAGGGCCTGATGACATAGATTTCATTGCTGAGTGATATTGCTTTGTAAGTAAATACCACAACTTCTTTATCCATTTTTCACTTTCTGCGATGTTGAACTTGTACTGTAAACGAGGTTCTTGTAAACAGAGGCGTCCCAAACTTTGGGGTGGCTGTGTCTTTTTGATTTTAATTTCCCTAAGCTATAGGACCATAAGTGGAAGTGCCCTAGGCTCTGTTGCTTTGTTTTTTAGATGTTTCAGGAAACACCATACACTTCTCCCGAGTGTCTGTTGGCAATTTACATCCCGCCCATCAGCATAACAAGGCTCCCAGTTCTCCATGGCCTGTCCTGCCTTTCTGGATTTTACACTTTTTTCAGATGGCCCTTTTGACCGGGGGGAAGTGAGACTTCATTGTAGTGCAGATTTCCTTTGCAAGCTTGCTTGGTTGGCCAAAAAGGGCGTATGCGTTTTTTCCTGAATATATTCAGGAAAAAACGCATACGCCCTTTTTGGCCAAGTGCATCATGGTGGACGTTCTGCCTCTTTTCCTATGCTTTCAATGCAATTCCAGTCTACCTCCTGAAATCGGTTTCCTGCAATTCTGCCCCGCTTTCAAGTCCTCTTGGCAGCCTTACTTCAGTATATTTTTGGACGATAGCTGTCATTTATAACTCTGCAGGTTTGTGAATTACAGTGCCCCTGAGCTCCTTTCTTCAACTCGCTTTCTTTTGAGCTGGCCGCAACACCGCAGGATGGCTTCAGGCCCTAATCTGGTTCCGGCACGGCACGCTGAGCCTTTGGTTAATTCCTCTTCCTGGTGGGAAATGAGAGTTAAATTTGCCCGTCCAGACACCTCCAGCTAGTCTCTCATTGGTTCTCGCTATTCCTGTTCATCTTCCGCAGAAATTGCAAACTGGGCCAAACAGGAGGTTAAAGGGACTGACTCTCCAAGTCGGGAGGGTGTTAGTAAAGCGTCTGGAATGTTGCACCCGAGTACCAGGGTACGAAAACTGAGACATATTTGAACACGTCTCCCGATCACATGGTTGATCATACTCTAGGTTCCACATGCATGTTTTAGCTGAAGGAAGAATACCTTAAACCTGGGTAGTTGAAACCCGTGGAATGGGTACCATGCAATATGACTTCAAAGGGTCTTCATTTGCTCACCGAACCTCTCCAATCCTATCACTGCTGCGTTTATGCCCCTGTACACATGCTTGATTCTCTTTCGGAGACATAGCAATCCATAGGTTTTAAGATACTTACTAGTCAGGTACATTCTTAGGCATTTAATATGCGGTGTTGAGTCCATTTCGTTGAGCAAGGAGTAGCTCTTGTCTATTCCATATTTGGCTTAAGGAACTTTATCTGTGCTCATTTCAATCTCTGGTTTTATGCAGCACCCCAACTCACCTTTCCCCTTAAGCAAGCATAAGTTGGTTTTCTAAATTTGAGACCCTGTTCTGTTCTGTAATTCAGTTCCTGTGTAGCCAAGTTTACATTCCGTGTATTACTGATATCTTATGATGTTTCTTTTTCTGTGTGACTTATTTCAGTTAGAATCATCATACCTGAATCCACTCATTGTGCTGCTAAGGGCCTGATGACATAGATTTCATTGCTGAGTGATATTGCTTTGTAAGTAAATACCACAACTTCTTTATCCATTTTTCACTTTCTGCGATGTTGAACTTGTACTGTAAACGAGGTTCTTGTAAACAGAGGCGTCCCAAACTTTGGGGTGGCTGTGTCTTTTTGATTTTAATTTCCCTAAGCTATAGGACCATAAGTGGAAGTGCCCTAGGCTCTGTTGCTTTGTTTTTTAGATGTTTCAGGAAACACCATACACTTCTCCCGAGTGTCTGTTGGCAATTTACATCCCGCCCATCAGCATAACAAGGCTCCCAGTTCTCCATGGCCTGTCCTGCCTTTCTGGATTTTACACTTTTTTCAGATGGCCCTTTTGACCGGGGGGAAGTGAGACTTCATTGTAGTGCAGATTTCCTTTGCAAGCTTGCTTGGTTGGCCAAAAAGGGCGTATGCGTTTTTTCCTGAATATATTCAGGAAAAAACGCATACGCCCTTTTTGGCCAAGTGCATCATGGTGGACGTTCTGCCTCTTTTCCTATGCTTTCAATGCAATTCCAGTCTACCTCCTGAAATCGGTTTCCTGCAATTCTGCCCCGCTTTCAAGTCCTCTTGGCAGCCTTACTTCAGTATATTTTTGGACGATAGCTGTCATTTATAACTCTGCAGGTTTGTGAATTACAGTGCCCCTGAGCTCCTTTCTTCAACTCGCTTTCTTTTGAGCTGGCCGCAACACCGCAGGATGGCTTCAGGCCCTAATCTGGTTCCGGCACGGCACGCTGAGCCTTTGGTTAATTCCTCTTCCTGGTGGGAAATGAGAGTTAAATTTGCCCGTCCAGACACCTCCAGCTAGTCTCTCATTGGTTCTCGCTATTCCTGTTCATCTTCCGCAGAAATTGCAAACTGGGCCAAACAGGAGGTTAAAGGGACTGACTCTCCAAGTCGGGAGGGTGTTAGTAAAGCGTCTGGAATGTTGCACCCGAGTACCAGGGTACGAAAACTGAGACATATTTGAACACGTCTCCCGATCACATGGTTGATCATACTCTAGGTTCCACATGCATGTTTTAGCTGAAGGAAGAATACCTTAAACCTGGGTAGTTGAAACCCGTGGAATGGGTACCATGCAATATGACTTCAAAGGGTCTTCATTTGCTCACCGAACCTCTCCAATCCTATCACTGCTGCGTTTATGCCCCTGTACACATGCTTGATTCTCTTTCGGAGACATAGCAATCCATAGGTTTTAAGATACTTACTAGTCAGGTACATTCTTAGGCATTTAATATGCGGTGTTGAGTCCATTTCGTTGAGCAAGGAGTAGCTCTTGTCTATTCCATATTTGGCTTAAGGAACTTTATCTGTGCTCATTTCAATCTCTGGTTTTATGCAGCACCCCAACTCACCTTTACCCTTAAGCAAGCATAAGTTGGTTTTCTAAATTTGAGACCCTGTTCTGTTCTGTAATTCAGTTCCTGTGTAGCCAAGTTTACATTCCGTGTATTACTGATATCTTATGATGTTTCTTTTTCTGTGTGACTTATTTCAGTTAGAATCATCATACCTGAATCCACTCATTGTGCTGCTAAGGGCCTGATGACATAGATTTCATTGCTGAGTGATATTGCTTTGTAAGTAAATACCACAACTTCTTTATCCATTTTTCACTTTCTGCGATGTTGAACTTGTACTGTAAACGAGGTTCTTGTAAACAGAGGCGTCCCAAACTTTGGGGTGGCTGTGTCTTTTTGATTTTAATTTCCCTAAGCTATAGGACCATAAGTGGAAGTGCCCTAGGCTCTGTTGCTTTGTTTTTTAGATGTTTCAGGAAACACCATACACTTCTCCCGAGTGTCTGTTGGCAATTTACATCCCGCCCATCAGCATAACAAGGCTCCCAGTTCTCCATGGCCTGTCCTGCCTTTCTGGATTTTACACTTTTTTCAGATGGCCCTTTTGACCGGGGGGAAGTGAGACTTCATTGTAGTGCAGATTTCCTTTGCAAGCTTGCTTGGTTGGCCAAAAAGGGCGTATGCATTTCTTCCTGAATATATTCAGGAAAAAACGCATACGCCCTTTTTGGCCAAGTGCATCATGGTGGACGTTCTGCCTCTTTTCCTATGCTTTCAATGCAATTCCAGTCTACCTCCTGAAATCGGTTTCCTGCAATTCTGCCCCGCTTTCAAGTCCTCTTGGCAGCCTTACTTCAGTATATTTTTGGACGATAGCTGTCATTTATAACTCTGCAGGTTTGTGAATTACAGTGCCCCTGAGCTCCTTTCTTCAACTCGCTTTCTTTTGAGCTGGCCGCAACACCGCAGGATGGCTTCAGGCCCTAATCTGGTTCCGGCACGGCACGCTGAGCCTTTGGTTAATTCCTCTTCCTGGTGGGAAATGAGAGTTAAATTTGCCCGTCCAGACACCTCCAGCTAGTCTCTCATTGGTTCTCGCTATTCCTGTTCATCTTCCACAGAAATTGCAAACTGGGCCAAACAGGAGGTTAAAGGGACTGACTCTCCAAGTCGGGAGGGTGTTAGTAAAGCGTCTGGAATGTTGCACCCGAGTACCAGGGTACGAAAACTGAGACATATTTGAACACGTCTCCCGATCACATGGTTGATCATACTCTAGGTTCCACATGCATGTTTTAGCTGAAGGAAGAATACCTTAAACCTGGGTAGTTGAAACCCGTGGAATGGGTACCATGCAATATGACTTCAAAGGGTCTTCATTTGCTCACCGAACCTCTCCAATCCTATCACTGCTGCGTTTATGCCCCTGTACACATGCTTGATTCTCTTTCGGAGACATAGCAATCCATAGGTTTTAAGATACTTACTAGTCAGGTACATTCTTAGGCATTTAATATGCGGTGTTGAGTCCATTTCGTTGAGCAAGGAGTAGCTCTTGTCTATTCCATATTTGGCTTAAGGAACTTTATCTGTGCTCATTTCAATCTCTGGTTTTATGCAGCACCCCAACTCACCTTTACCCTTAAGCAAGCATAAGTTGGTTTTCTAAATTTGAGACCCTGTTCTGTTCTGTAATTCAGTTCCTGTGTAGCCAAGTTTACATTCCGTGTATTACTGATATCTTATGATGTTTCTTTTTCTGTGTGACTTATTTCAGTTAGAATCATCATACCTGAATCCACTCATTGTGCTGCTAAGGGCCTGATGACATAGATTTCATTGCTGAGTGATATTGCTTTGTAAGTAAATACCACAACTTCTTTATCCATTTTTCACTTTCTGCGATGTTGAACTTGTACTGTAAACGAGGTTCTTGTAAACAGAGGCGTCCCAAACTTTGGGGTGGCTGTGTCTTTTTGATTTTAATTTCCCTAAGCTATAGGACCATAAGTGGAAGTGCCCTAGGCTCTGTTGCTTTGTTTTTTACATGTTTCAGGAAACACCATACACTTCTCCCGAGTGTCTGTTGGCAATTTACATCCCGCTCATCAGCATAACAAGGCTCCCAGTTCTCCATGGCCTGTCCTGCCTTTCTAGATTTTACACTTTTTTCAGATGGCCCTTTTGACCGGGGGGAAGTGAGACTTCATTGTAGTGCAGATTTCCTTTGCAAGCTTGCTTGGTTGGCCAAAAAGGGCGTATGCGTTTTTTCCTGAATATATTCAGGAAAAAACGCATACGCCCTTTTTGGCCAAGTGCATCATGGTGGACGTTCTGCCTCTTTTCCTATGCTTTCAATGCAATTCCAGTCTACCTCCTGAAATCGGTTTCCTGCAATTCTGCCCCGCTTTCAAGTCCTCTTGGCAGCCTTACTTCAGTATATTTTTGGACGATAGCTGTCATTTATAACTCTGCAGGTTTGTGAATTACAGTGCCCCTGAGCTCCTTTCTTCAACTCGCTTTCTTTTGAGCTGGCCGCAACACCGCAGGATGGCTTCAGGCCCTAATCTGGTTCCGGCACGGCACGCTGAGCCTTTGGTTAATTCCTCTTCCTGGTGGGAAATGAGAGTTAAATTTGCCCGTCCAGACACCTCCAGCTAGTCTCTCATTGGTTCTCGCTATTCCTGTTCATCTTCCGCAGAAATTGCAAACTGGGCCAAACAGGAGGTTAAAGGGACTGACTCTCCAAGTCGGGAGGGTGTTAGTAAAGCGTCTGGAATGTTGCACCCGAGTACCAGGGTACGAAAACTGAGACATATTTGAACACGTCTCCCGATCACATGGTTGATCATACTCTAGGTTCCACATGCATGTTTTAGCTGAAGGAAGAATACCTTAAACCTGGGTAGTTGAAACCCGTGGAATGGGTACCATGCAATATGACTTCAAAGGGTC